>NC_137099.1:39165791-39650791 GCF_949357685.1 Gobio gobio
ATGGCGTGGAGGCTTCAGTTTCTGAGAGGAGTGCTACAGGCTTGGTTTGCACACACACACACACACACACACACACACACACACACACACACACACACACACACACACACACACACACACACACACACACACACACACACACAACACACACACATCCGCATTCAGCCCTGGACGTAATAATAATAATTAATCTATGTTAAACGCCAGTGTCTGTCAACATTCATGGGCGGGGCCTGTGGCTGATGAGACGTCACACCAGCCCCATGGCTGAAAACAGGTAGTTGGGAGACACTGCTTATGATTTATGGGGATTAAAAAAAAGGAGTTGGTGGATTTTTACCACTATAGGGTGGTTGTGTACACACACTGCCAACAAACATTTATGTCCAAATTTTGCATAATAGGTCCCCTTTAAGATTTTTTTTAATGCTCAGAACAATATGAAAATCAGGTGGCGATACACGCATAGAATGCAAATCATCACCAAAAAATAATAATCACAATAATCAACATCTTGTATGAAAAGGTAGTTTTCCACATGGAACTGGGGAACTGACCACCTTATTATCGTTAACTAAAACTAAAACCACTGTTAAAGGGTCATGAAACCCTAAACCAAATTTTCTGAGATTTTAACAGAAGTATGTGTGTTGTACATCATGGAAGGCAATGTTACCATCTGTTAGTTTTGAATGTGGGAGAAAACGAGTTAATTTTAAACCTTTTTGCTCTATTTTCAACCTGGTTTAAATTCATCTTCATGTCAACGTCATAGGCTGTGACGTTTTCTCATACTATAGTACGGCGATGACTCATCGATGACTCATAATTATTCCATAAAACCATAAAAAAATAAAAACTGTATAAACATCAACACAACAAAACTAAAACTAATAAGACTACAGATCAAAGCAGAAAATATGAAAATAAAATTAATTAAAAATATGAACAAAATATATAATAGTATCAATATCGGTATTAAAGGGATAGTTCACCCAAAAATGAAAATGATCCCATGATTTACTCCCCCTCAAGCCATCCTAGGTGTATATGACATCCTTCTTTCAGTCGGATACAATCTGAGTTATATTACAAAATGTCCTGGCTCTTTCAAGCATTAAAATGGCAGTGAATGGGAGCCCAAAATTTGAAGCCCAAAAAAGTGTATCCATACATTATAAAAGTAATCCACACGGCTCCGGGGGGTTAATAAAGGCCTTCTGAAGCGAATCGATGGGTTTGTGTAAGAAAAATATTAATATTTAAAACCTTATAAAGTAAAATATCTAGCTTCCGGCAGACCGCCTTCCATATTCAACTTACGAAGAAAGATTTTCTTTCTTTTTCTTTTTCTGAACCTATAGCAGAAACATTGAAACCTCCAGTCTCCGTGTTTAGTGCGAAAGCTTGTGCGACTGCTGCCGGCTCACGGTGCAGTACATTCGTTCCGTGTACCAGCGGCTTTGACGCGATTATCTGGTCAACTGACTCGTAACATGTGCAATATCTCACTGCCTCCCGAGTGTCCGAACTCACACAGTGTACGCCCGCCTTAAAGGTCCCATGGCATGAAAACTCATAAAATGATTTTTTTTTTAACATTAATATGAGTTCCCCTAGCCTGTATATGGTCCCCAAGTGGCTAGAAATTGTGATTGGTGTAAACCGAGTTCTGGCTGTCCTGCTCTGCCTTAGAGAAAATGAGAGCTCAGACGAGCCGATCTGGAATCTTCCCTATATGCCGTCATATGGGGAAAGGTTACCTGCCCTTCCTCTGCTTTTGCCAGAGAATTTGGAGAAAATGGATTTTGTTTATTTTACTCGCGATGTCAGCACAGGCTTTAACGATATGGATTCGACAGCACCGCCACAAACAGTGAGTAACAGTGTTCATTAATACCTGATCTGTGATCAGTGATTTCTGATGTGTAGCTAATCATTCAAGTTCACACAGACTTTCTTTCTAAATCGTTTATGCATCCGTGAATCAAGCCAGTGACTAAACGATCAACTTCACATCGTTTCTCTTAGTAGCATGAAACAAATCTGTGATTTAAATTGTGATTAGATGCTAGATTAGCAGTGTTGGGCACGTTACTTTAAAAAAGTAATTAGTTATAGTTACTAGTTACTTCTTACAAATAGTAACTGAGTTAGTAACTGAGTTGCATCATTATAAAAGTAACTAATTACCAGGGAAAGTAACTACTGAGTTACTTTTTTTTTTTTTTCAAAATTAAATATGTTAAATGAATGAATTGGACACTAAATAGAATAAATTATTATTATAAAACATTGTATATTAATGTACACTATTGTAATGTTGCTGTGGGACAATGTGAGAGACACCTATCAAATTCAATACATTATTGTAAATCTTATCAGTAGACCTACTATAGTGTAAATATTGTGTAAATATTATCAGTAGACCTACTATAGTGTAAATATTGTGTAAATATTATCAGTAGACCTACTATAGTGTAAATATTGTGTAAATATTATCAGTACTACTCCTTTTGGTAGTGGAGCTCACGTTATCTCCTGAGTTTTTAGCCACTAATTTTGTGGCGGCATGTGATGATGTGAAGCTTCATTAGATTAGAATTACTTGCCACCGACGTAGAGAGACTCTTTATTCATGTGCATAAGTCGCATTTAACATAAACACCTTTCACCTCAACGAGGGAAAATTAGCGCTTATACTTCCAGTTTGCGAAAGCTACATTTGAAGTCGTCGGACTTGGTGTGTGTGACTGTAGGCGTTTCTCAATGTCAAGGAAGGATCCTCGGAAGCCAGAATTCCGAGGATGCTACGTCATCGACATCCGTCGAAGGACTGTTCCAATGTCGAGGATCCTCGGAATTTCAACCAAGGTCTGAGTCCTTCGTTCGAAAAATATGCCATATACAGGAAAGGATGCATACGAGTAGACTTCGCGCACTTAGCGTTCTCAAATCACCCACAATCCTATGCGCGCAGCTTTGCTATCTTGTTCAAAAAATACAAATTATCGGACGTTGGCAGAGTCGGAGCGTTAACGGGGCAATATGCTTTCAAGTGTAAGTATTTACGTTACCAAACATTTGTTATAACCGTAGTAAATATAAGTAAAGTTTAACTTGTAAATGCCAGTACAAATTACAACCGTATACAAATGACGTTATTGATGGCTAACGGACCTTTTCACTGACGTAATGAGGCTGACGTGCACTTGCTAGCCTGTTCCATTTACTTGTTCTCCAAATGCTTAAGAGGAGCCTCGCCTCGCCTCTGAAGGAAGTGACTTGGAAGGATCAGTCCTGCAGAGGAAGGATCCTTGACATTGAGAAACACCTAGAGTATATGCGTGTGCGTGTGTGTCATAGGTGTGTGTGTGTGTGTGTGTGTGTGTGTGTGAACTCAACCTATCAACCTCAACCTTGTCTCCCACCCACCAATCATCATCAGTGTACCACCCATAGACGGTACCAAACACGCATAGCATGCACACACACACACACACACACACACACACACACACACACACACACACACACACACACCAACCAGAGAAAGAAAAAACTTTGCAAGTCCTACTGACAGAGAGCCTGTTCGAAAGAAAACCGCTTCAGTGAGCTCAATTATAGTAACGCCGCATTTTATTCTCAGTAACGCTAACGGCGTTGTAACAGGAGAAACAGTAATTTGTTTGATTACTCGTTACTGAAAAAAATAATTCCGTTAGTAACGCCGTTTATCTATAACGCCGTTATTCCCATCACTGTAGATTAGCAATCAAAGAACACTCTCTTTATAATGTTCGGAGCTGTGAATCACACGTCGCGAGTTTATCTGCACACTTGCCCAAACGGCTGTTATGACGAATGACGCTGTTATGCTGAACAACGTGGCTCTTACTGTATTCATATCGATGTTGTGTTTGCTGTTAGTTGTGGTGAAAGCATTTCGTGAGAGAAAACGCGTTGCAATGACGAGATCACTGCATTCACGCGATCAACAGACTGTCTATGTACTCAATCCTCATCACTGCAGCTTTTCATGTGATAGGAAAAGATCTAAAAATAATGCTATAATCAACATTTTCATGAACCGTTCCTCTCGACAGCTGTAATGGTAAAAGAAACGTAGTAAAAGTATTCGAGAGGGGTTCCACATGTTACAAAGTTCGTAGAATAAGGAGGAAGACGACAGGGTCAGCGTGACTGGGACTCGTGTTTATGCAGAACTCTTAGATACAAAGAAAATAAACATACGCTCTCAACAACTCAGTACAATAAAACTTTCTCAGCTATCTTTCTCCAGTTCTAAGGTCTCTCTGGTCCACATGCAGTCCGTCTCTCTCTCTAGCAGCGCTTGCAAACCTCGCTAAACCACGCCCCCTCCGCCACATAATCTAATACTCATTTCAAATGCACAGATGTCAGCCAATCACAACAGTGGCCGTTTTCACTGAAGTCTCACATCAGACACGCCCCTTGAAACAGAGCATTCAAGCCAGAGGACTAATATCAGGATAGAAAAATGCCTTTTATTTGAGACGGTTATATTCTTTTTAGATAGGCTATTTCTCTTTCAAAAGCATTGATGATATTAATGCAGTAACGTTATTTCGTTTTTTAACAGTAGACCTATGTTTTATTTAAAGTTGTTTCTCATTATGCCTTCGAAAACGCGCAGTCACTTTGATCAGGAAAAGTAAAATTAAGTGCAAGATGTGCAGAGCCAATCTGTCATGTACATAACATTATAATGAGAACACAATTGTAATAGTTTTGTAAATTATCTTATGCTTTATTTGCCTGTGTATGGGCGTTGTTGTTAAGGGAAGAGCGCATTCAAAATGTGTAAAAACTAGCACGGCCAAGTTCACGTGCGCATTCGCATCCTTTTGTGCTGATGCAAGTTGGTAACTTGCACTGATTAATCTAATATAGGGTGCGTTTGGTTGAGTTTATTAACCTGCTAGCAAAGCTACGTAGGGTGCTGTTTATTTACAGTTTCAGTTCAATTACAATGATATGATTGATTGGGTTATTTGATACGTTTTTTAAAAAACATCTAAAAACAAAATAACCATTTATGCATCATAATCTAGCAGTTGTTTTTTCTAGTCATATGTTCATGTTTTCATAGACATGTGATGTTTGTATTTGTCAACATTAATTTTCGTAACACTCTTAAAATAGTTTCATATCTCCATGAAGGACCCTGAACCCCTGACTCTACCTCAGCCCTCCAAGACCAGGGGCCCGTTTCAGAAAGGAGGTTAAGTGAAAACTCTGAGTAGGTTAACCCTGAAATAAGGGAAACTCTGGGTTTTCTGTTTCAGAATGGGAGGTATGTCAAACCCGAGAAAGCAGGGTAAGTCAAGCCCGTTTCTGAAAGAGAGGTAACTTATACTCAGAGTCAGTTACCAGGGTAACTTACTCTGCGAACCTAACCTGGTCAGGAGCAGGTTTTCTTTGGTAAACCCAGAGTTTCTTTCGTTCTCCTCCCCCTTTTTAAAGCACCAGCAGTGTTTAAATACTTTATTCATTCATTCAAACGCCACAAATGTATTTGGCCGTATTTCAAGTATAAATATAAAAAAAATATATAAATTTAATCTAAATCTAAAGTAAGCAAAGTTTACGAAATTATCTGCCACTTGACAAAAATACAAAGTAAGAAAAGCATTCTTTGCAGGAACATTCATTGCTCATATTTTCATCATGAGGACACTGTCAAAGTGACAAAAATGGCATGTCATTTTATACAGGATCCTGACATTCACTTGAAAATCCTCTAGAAGTAACCTAATAATTAGAATTTCCTTTAGGATTTCCAGTGGTTGGACGCATTGATGACACTCATATTCCCATCATCACACTTTCTGAAAACTGATTACTGTATGGAATGGAAGGATGCTGCCAGATGGTAGTACGAGATATATGCCATAACTACCACCACAGCTGTTAAATACATTTATTTAAATTTTTTATAGTCATCTTTATTTCCTACAAATACTTTATTCTTTTTCCTGTTGGATGTTAATATTCTTCCTCCATCTCCTCTTCATCTGTCAGTGGTGCTGGTTTTTGGCTGGCCTGAGTAGAAGTAAACCGTTTAATGTCATTACCCTGATTAATAAATGTAACATGTGGGATCAGAGAACATTTCATTATGAGAAAAGAGCATAGACCCTTTTCACATTTCTGGGTTTCCGAAGCTGAAGTCGTCATAGTTGGGTTAACTCTTATAGCGGTGAATGAGAGAATACATTACATATATATTTTTGTGTCTCCATTTGCTCAGATAGCAAAAGACAAACTCCACAATAGTGATTTCACAACTTTCAAAAAGATGGAAAAATTAAAGTGAGATTGATAACTGCAGTGAAAAGAGAGAAAGATGTTAATTTTAACTATCACTCCCATAGACGCTGTATTAGAAACACTCTCACAGCAGCGGTAACTTGATTTTTGTAATTTGATGCAAAAGTATATAATACAAAGTATTAGTGTTATAAATGTACATACATAAAAAAATAATAATACAAAAAACTTTGCAGGATTTACGATATTGATGACCATTAAAAAACGTCATCACAGTCTGTGAGAAGGGTCTATGAAAAGCTGCTGCACATTGGACACTGAATGATATTTATTTAATATGTCAAATGTTTGTAAAGTCATTAAACCTACACCCATGAACATTTTATGCTTAAAGCTTTTCCTGATTGAATTATGTTTTTTTTTTTTTTTTTTTTTTTTAGCTGCTGCCACATTCTTTGTTTGCCTTTTGTATACCATGAAAATTAAACTTAATTAAAATAAAGAATTAAACTTGTGTATTGACCCGGAAGTATGCAAACGTCTTTTTGTTGGGTGCTGTTGCCATGGTGAATCGTAATTTCGGAGCTCCATTGATCGTGGCTTTTCATAGTTGGAGTGCATGAGCTTAACTCAGAGTCAGTCTACTCAGAGTTGATTGAACTACCTCAATTCAGCTGTTCTGAAACCCAAAACTCAGAGTTTCCCATCTCAGAGTAAGTCAACTCAGAGTTCAGGTTTAAACTCAGAGTTGGTTGAACCTCCTTTCTGAAACAGGCCCCAGGACTCCACCTCGACTCTCCAACTCTTTGGCTCCACCTGGGTTTGTCGTTCCCTCAGCTACTCTTTGATCCCTCTGGCTCCATCGAGTTCCCTTGTCCCTCCGGCACCACCTTGGTCAGTCATCACCCTGGCTTTGCAACGGCCTTCGGGCATCTGTTGCAAAACTGTGACCGTAGTAATGAATTTACTTTTATGTACAGAAATCCTATTGATTATATTATGTTTATGTACAGAATTTCAAGAGGTGATACATCAAAGGAGCTCCTAGAAGGTCCCGCTCCACCTTTTGGCTATCCTCCACTTTTTCACTCTGAGCTTAGCCACCCTCACCAGCTCTTATAGGCAAGAAAATTGGAACAGGCCAGCCTCCTCCAAAACCTCCTTTTCTTTCTCACCCTCTTCTCTCTCACCTCCCTATCTCCAGCTTCCTCACCAATATCAGCATGCCTCCCATCCAGCCAATGATGCAAGTAAATAAAATAACATAAAAAAGGACTTGCTGAATTTGTTTTACTACATAACTAATTATGGTTAAATAAATAAATAATATTATGAATGTATTTGTTTTGATGGTTAATAAAGGGGGGGGGGGGGGGGTAGGAAACCCAGTCAGTAGGATAAAACACCAACAATCTTAGTGGATAGTTAAGCCACACTAAATGTCATTGCAATATTAATGACATAAATGGTTATTCTAAAGATAAGGTACTTCTCCAAAAAATATGGTTAGTAACTCCGTGGTTGAACTGACCTTCAGTATTAGCTCTCTGTTATAGGCTAAACAATATTCATTTCATATACCTCACAACTTATAATTGTTTTTATACGCTATACAAATTATTTAAAAAGAGAAACCTACATTTGCTTTAATCAAAAATAAATGCTTTTAGATAATGAAGCTCATGATATTTCTCTAAATTCCTGAAATTAATGTTAAATAGTTGCAACAACTTTGGTGTTTTAAACTAACATATAAAACACTGCTTTTATGTTAAACATTATTTTATGTTAAACAAACACTTTAAATGATTGAATTAATGAGATGTAGTCGGTTTGAGTTCATGACGATCTACCGTAATCCCACTCTCTAATAGCATTTGTCTTTTACTATACTGGGTTTCTTTAATTTTTTTTAATGCATTTTATGTTTCTAACAGTCCTCAAAAGTACATGATAATGTTACAATTTTGAATATCTATTTTCCTCATCCTCGCTCTGTCTTTTTGGCTTATTGAAACCGTCTCGGGTTATGACTATAACCCTTGTTCCCCGAGAAGGGAACGAGACACTGCGTCGTCGAGTGACAACACACTCTGGGAACGCCCACAGCGTTACGCATCTGAAGTATGAATGAAATCAAGCCAATCTGATTGGTGGTGCGTCATGACGTAGTAGATGACGGCATACCCGGAAGATACATAAGGGACGCTGATGCATACACACACCAGTTTTTTGCTCTTCAGCGGAGCGCTCTGTGTTTTGTCAGTCTTATTTGGTGTTGTTTGTCTACCAACGTTGTTCACAAGCATTTCTCAGGGCTCGCGAACTCCGTGGCTGGTCCCGTGTCTGTCGAAGAAAAAAAAAAAAGACAGCACGGTTGATCAATCATGGGACTCGCAGATGGGTCTGTCAGGGGAACTTGAGAGTGCTCAAGAAGAAAACAGACGAAACAGTGAGAAACAGACATTTATGATAATTTTGTCTCTTTGTAAAAACAATTTTCTGTACATTGAGGTTGAGACAGGAGTCATATAATCATTGTGTAATATGAACCATCACAGCAGTGACCACTTATAGTTGGCTTGTTTAGCCTTTGCATAGCCTACAATAGGCTTAAACTGCAGACAAGCACAAATCATGTCGCAGCATTCTGTGCTTAAAGACGAGAGAGATGTCTGATTATTAACTTATACTTTACACCTGCTCTCTTTGAAGTGATTGATCTTTTTTGTATGAATTTTTTTAAAATTGTCCATCTTTGTTCTTTGATGAAGGTCTCACCTTGTGGGTGTGACAGACCACTGTCGTCAGCTTTGCGTGGTATACCTGCCGTTGAATTTGGTCTCTGGAGGACTGTACGTTTTTGTGCCTTGAGGAAGGAGATGTTGTCTGATGATCAATATATTTCCACAGCATGTTGACTTTATATGTGTTTCTGTAATCTAAATAAAGCGGTTCATAACACATACTACTGAAGAATTTGAAGGCAGAATCAGTCAATTTGACCAACTCCATGGTGGCCTGGTTCCCAAGCAGGTTATCTGGTTTAATGGCTTGGTGGAAGACACCATTCTCTCAGCAATAAAAAAAATTAGCGGCATGAATGACCTGCCACATAACCGTCGTGCTGTCTCCTCCTCAAGGCTTCTTCTGAGGGAAGTCCATGAAACTCAACAGGTCCATGCAAGGCGAAAGCCACTCCATGATCATGATGCAGTGGTCTGTGTCGTCCTGTCAGTCTAGCAGTTTAATTATGTGAGGAACGCTGGCCATTAATGTCAGGCCAATCTCCAAGGAGAGGCGTTTGGATTGACCAGGCTAAAATGCATAACATATGATGGTTAGATAGAAGAGGTTTCCCATGAATTGAAAACAGTGACAGAGAGGGCAGCCTTCTCACCACTTAGATGTTTGGCATCTTCACTGAATATTTTACAGTCACCTGATCAACAAAACAAAGAATTAACATTTAGCATGTTCACAGCTGTCAGTCATATCAGGAATCCTAAACATATCTGCAATGTTTTGTGAGTGGAAGAAATGTAAACCTCAAGTCCCTGTGTACACAATGCCAAATCCTCCTTCGGCCAGCTCGTGGCTAAATTTATTAAACGCCTGAAATGTGTTCTTTTAAAAGAATTCCAGTTAGTATGAAATACAAATTTTATATATACTGTATATATCATAATTATAAAAAATGTTTTCTAAATCTCATATATTTATCATTCTTGTCCAGCTTTTCCATGTTTTCATCTACAGCCAAACTAACTGGAGCGTCGACGTGGGTTGGAGGACGTCCTGCTCCAGCTGTTCCTCAGCAGCTGGAAGAACTTCAGAAGTTGGAGCTACAATATGAATCAAATGAATACAATGAATATGTATTGTATCCTCAGATTAGAGTGTTTTTTTATTTAACAGCATTTTTGACTTATATCTTAATATAAAATCTTTTAAAAAAATGAAACGGCTCATATTATTGAACTAAATTGAGCTGGATGGTGAAAGTATTGTCTTCTGCAGAGCTCATTTATAGCTGAATCTACTTTGTTTGATAATTGATGAATTTTGCACCATTGGCAGTTATTTAAGAAAACTAAATCTACATTGAACTGACTTGAGCTGAATAACGACTGTATAAAAGGCTCTGACATTTCAGGGTGCCTTCCCCTTTAAGACTCTTATTCTGTGGTGACGGAAGAGAAATGTGTGGTTAGCGTCAGATATAGCGGGTATGGAAACGAGTTCAAGTTTAACGACATCATTTAGCCTACGTATCTGTGCTGTGCAGCTTCCTTAGTCCCTACTGAACAATCCAGCTTCCAATGTTCATGCGTTGAGTTAATGACGGAAAGTAAGTGACTGCTACTTTGCTGTGTTAATGTTTCTATTGTAGAAATTATTATGCATTATCATGTGCCAGCGTGATGAGTGAGATTTATAGTGATAGAACAATGTTTATGTTGTAAAACACTGTAGGAAATAATAAGTTAACTAGTGTGAGCCTTCTGATATATAAGTTTCATCGTTACGTTTATAATATTGAGTTAAGGGAATTAATATCGTGCTCACGAGACCATGTGCAGACGCTGTTTGAGTAGTAGCCTTGTCTGGCCAGAAGATGTCGCCATTGCTCCTTTTGTAAACCTTTTCTAATACAGTTTAATGTGAACTGGTCAGTGAAATAGGTGAAGCGCTTTATATTTCTCCAAGCAGTAATATTCATGTTTATGTAATTGTAGATTATGTTCTAAGGGGCATATTAATGTTTATTGAGATATTTATGTTAGATGAACCTGATTTGTATTATATGTGTGGATATATTCTTTACGTTGCATAGAAATGTATGTACTGTAACTGTTTAGATGGCAGTACCTAATGGTGATTTATTTGTTTTATTATCAGACTATAATGACAATACTGGATATTGGAATGTTCTGATGAGCACTGCTGAAGTCCAATACAATCTAAAGAAGAAAGAATATCTCCTCGTCTTTATTCCTGTATTCTGACCGATACACCATCCTGTTTATTGCCTGAAACCCTAGATGAACTAGCCCTACTAGATTACCTCTTTTACAACGACACTATTGTCTTCTCTAGTGCAGCTTAGAGCTGAATTGAACTCATTTCATAATTGATGAACTTTACATTTATTGAACTGACTTGAGCTGAATAATGACACTGTTGTATTTTTAGAGCTGTTTTACAGCAGAATTTAATTGTCTCATATTTGAAGTTTGCATTGATTCTGTATTTTTCCTGTTGATTTGCTGTGAAGCTGTTTGAAACAATATGTATTGTATAACACACTATATAAATAAAGGGGACTTGCAAATCGATTTTATTCTGAATTTAAAGTCTCACACAATGTTTGATAATGACACTCTTCTGATCATAATGTGATCAAAAGTCTTTAATTTATTTTGTTATCTTACAAATGTCACTCTAAAGTGTTTGGTGTGATGACAGCATTAGGGACAGTGATTCTTTGTTAAAAAGGAAAAAGAACAGAAGTTCCCATGACTTTGCCATTAATCAAAACTTGTATCATCAGGACAGGCTCATGTGATTTTACCACAATTGGTGAGTTTTCGATATAATCCAGCCTCACACTGGTACTCCTTCTCAACTTGAACTAGGTCATATTTGGCAGCTCTGCGACAAGGCAAGTGGAGCCACTTCCAGAAGTTCCTCTTGCTCTTTTTCTCCTCAATCTCAGCAGCACCAGCAACAGGCGTCTCATCAGGCCAATAAGTATGAGGATGGTTATCCGTCGTGTTGGTGGTATTTAACCCTCAAACGCCAGCAGCCCTTATTTGGTCCTTCATGGACAAATTTGGGCATGAATATCTCAGGTGTAATCCCAATTATTATATTTTTTTTTATAAATGTCATCACCATCTTCTATAAAGTAAAATCTATCAATGTATGCATTTATTTGGTGATTTAGTGAATTTATTTACCTCTAAAAGTAACATATTTTTCATGTAAACTGTGCTTATTTTATGTAATATTTAATATATATGTTTTACTTAAGTAAAAATATTTGTTCCAGTAAGTTGAAACAGGCAAAACCTCAACATTTGACATACTTTGGTGACATCTGGTGACATTATGTTGGTATCAAAAGTAACAATAACATGAAATATCAATAGCCACTTTATGTATGAACTCACTGCTGAAAAGATGCCAAAATATGCACAGACAAATCTGACCATGCAATAAGGAAAAGACAAAGTAGGAGACAGAGTAATCATTTATTTCTAACAAAAAACATAAAATTTCAATTACTTAAAAAAAGTCAATGGTACCAAACAGGTAAGAATAAACAGTAACTCTAATAATAACTCAAATGTTTTTATTTTTTGCAGTCTAATATTAAAATCCTTTAAATACATTATAGAGATTTGTGACGTCATAATGTGATTTAATTTTTCTTGGTGCCGACGATAATGAGGTCGAAAAAAAGAGAATGGATCGCCTGGTGTCTTTGAATGAAAGAATTCATATCTAATAATATTTGATATGAGTTCAAGTGATTAACAAATCATTCATAAATTAGAAAATAAGTGCAAAATAGTTTTGAGTGAAAAATCCTTGAAAAAGAACTGCCTCGCCTGTCTTGGTGAGTATATTGACGCGGCGAACACGGATATGTCTTTAGTGAACGTAAACAGTTCCGACCTCCAAGAGAAATGGGATGTGTGTCAATATCGTGCGTCAGGTCTTAAAGTGACAGCAGCCTTCTATATGGCTGCTGCTGGCTTACGCTGTTAATGTTCATCAAACAACAATAGAAAGAGAAAATCACTCACTGCTCTTGACTCAATAACTTAAGTAGATTTAATAAGAATAAGTATATATTACCTTCATACTATGACATTTTTTATTATTTATATTTATTATTCAATTATTTAATATTTCATTATTCCCTATTGTTTTCTTTTGAATCTTTCTTATTGTATTTGTCCTAGTATTTGTTATTAGCATCTTAATTCTTATTTTAATAACAAAGATACCAAAATAGCTATATTGAGAAATATACTATCTTCATAATCGTATACAATTATTAAATAATATGTGAAATAAGATTTTTGTAATGACGGCCAACCCTAGTAATGTGTGTGTGTGTGTGTCTATGTTTGCGCTTTCTGTTGTAAATGCCATTAGGTTACATAGTATATGGCCAAAACATATATCTGGGAAAGCATATTGGATTGATTACAATATAGCGAATATTTGGCATTTGTGTATGTTGATTCAGAGTTGGCGTCATCTCCGCAGGTGTTGGGTCATCTGAAATCTTCGTAAGAGGCGGGAGCTGGCTCAATCCCACTGTAGAAACAGAAAAGCAAACAGAAAATAATTAGCGTAGCTGCTGTTCATAACATTTCAAGTAATAGATGCACATTTGATCTGATATAATAGGAAGGTTATAAGATTCATTATGTGAATGTTTGGCTAAAGAGATGTGTCATTTTTTGTAATTCAACATAGCAGACTCCAAGTGATCAAGGATACTTTAGCGCATGCTACCAGCAGCACAGCCACCTGTGTCGTATGTTAAGAAGACAACCGAGAATCAGTAAAAACAGTTAAAGTCAGTGCAAAGCAATATTAAAGAGTGTTTGTCACACCAACTTACGGCAATGTGAAATAAGGCAATCATCAACCATTAAACAGCATATAAATCAAAACTGCCTAACGTTACTCAGTGAAATATTGAACCCATGAAGAGCAAACTAGCTGTGTACTTAGTTTTCTGCTGTTTCACTTAAAGTATACTTAAAAATATACTTTTATACACTATAAAGTGGGCCAATGTAGTCCCAAGTGGTACTGAAAACGTTTTCTCCCTTTTTCCACTCTAACTGGGGGGGGGAAAATACACATTTTGCTACTTGTACTCTGTCCAGCTGGCGGATCTCTAACCCATCGGGGCTCTGGTTTCACCTGGTGCTGCCTCCAGCATCCACATAGAAAGACCCTACCTCCTCTTTTCTGTAGGTGCACAGTCAGGAAGCCATCTCTGCCGTCCTCCTGGTCACCCTATACAAATAATTAAAACCGTTATCTAGACTGACCCTAATAATTCAATCCAACTCATGACTGCTGTGCTTCAGATAAGTGTAATGCCACCTGTTCAGTGTAACCAGGGATGATGCTCAATGTCGTCTAAGCTGGGACGGTCTGCCTCCGCTGCACTAAGACACCAGCTAACCAACTGACGGCACTCTGTTACACACAACACAGTACTTGCCTTCAGCAACACAACAGAACAAACTTCTCTGTCTGGCCATGGTTTTTGTATGGTTTTTCTATCTGAATGTTTGCTATCGCTTACCTGTAGACAGCTCTCTAGGGAAGTGCAGTCTGCTTTTGGAGGTGACCCTCCACGCAGCTCTGAAGGGTAAAAAACCGCACAGGATTTTGTAGAGAGTCACCCCCACTGACCAAACAGTAGCCGGTCCGGCATGATAGAGGTGTTGACGAAACCACTCCGGAGGGGCGTACTGAAGAGTGCCTGAAAACCCAAGAAGACCAAAAAACACTCATTGAAAAGGTTCCCGTCCAAACGTTTTCCTTTTGGTTCACAAAATATCCATGTATAAGAACATCACACAGAGTGATGTAGTGAGATCTTTCCTTCTGTAATGCAAACCAACCTGCAAACGATTTGTAGGCTGAGTCCTTTAGGAGGTCTCCACACCCAAAGTCCAGCAGCTTGATGTCATGTGAAGCTGTGGAAATCAGGATGTTCTGTGGCTTGACGTCCCGGTGCAGGACCCCGCGGCTCTCACAGTGTTTCAGCGCAGTGATGAGCTGCACCAGCACTTTCTTGGCCAGGCTCTCATCAAGAGGGCTGTTCTCCTCACTGAAACTCTGGAGATCTTGACAAGGAACAGGCCGCTCCAGGATCATGGTGTAGTGCGTGGGATAGTCAAACCACTCCACAAGCTGCAGGACATTGGGGCTGGCAGGGGCTGAATTGACCTGGGTCATCAATGCGACCTCCAGTGGCAGCAGACCCTGGCCTTCCTGTAGTGACAAATGCTGCATTAAATCCAGGGCTTAATGCGGATGTGTGTGTGTGTGTGTGTGTGTGTGTGTGTGTGTGTGTGTGTGTGTGTGTGTGTGTGTGTGTGTGTGTGTGTGTGTGTGTGTGTGTGTGTGTGTGTGTGTGTGTGTAAACCAATAGGATGTGAAACAACAAAGGATTCAAGGTGGTACTTACAACTTTCAGCCTCTTGTGTGTCCTGCCTTTAGAGACATACTTGATAGCAACCTGTAGACGCAAACCACAGTAAATCACACCTGCCTCACTGTGACATATGTCATTTACTAATATCAATTCTGAGAACATTTCTAAAGGTTGTTTGAATGAAGAGGGAAGAAAATGTCTTATTGGAAATCCATCAGACCTGGCGGTCCCAGCATACACAGAGCCAAATCCGCCACGCCCCAGCAATGGGCCCTTCGCATATGCTTCTGCAACATATAAGATCACAAGAAATGTCTTGAGAAAGACTTATTGCAGTATCTCAATCTATAAAAGAATGCTACTTTAATGCAGATTTTACATCAAAGATCTTGAGAATATTTTACAATGGCAAATCAATTAATAATTGAAAAATAACTTCTTTAATATGAGTCTATTCTGACCTGTGCGGGACCGTTTGGCAGGTCTCTTATATGCGGTGGATGGGCTCCCATCATCTGGGGCTTGCTGGCTGTCGCTCTGCCTCTTCCTCTTCCTGTTAGCCTGATCTTTTGACACAGACGAGGCCAACTTGGAAGGCAGCGGTGCTAAATAGCCAGGTAGCTCTTGTGTCAGTGGCTGGGTTGGGTTTAGCAGAGGTTCCAGATCATGGTCACCACAGCCCTGTGTCCCAACCTCCTGACTAGCCGTCTGGATAAAAGCAGCACTCTTGGATCTGGAGCGACCTGAGGATGAAATATTTCATACATCAAATATACTTAAAAGAATCTAGTTATGTAAGAATAGGCTAGGCTTACTTCTTTAATGTAAGCTTATTCTGACCTGTGCGGGACCGTTTGGCAGAGGTGGATGGGCTCCCATCATTTGGGGCTTGCTGGCTGTCGCTCTGCCTCTTCCTGTTAGCCTGATCTTTTGACACAGACAAGGCCAACTCGGAGGGCAGAGGCGCTAAATAGCCAGGTAGCTCCTCCTGACTAGCCGTCTGGGTGAAAGCTGCACTCTTGGATCTGGAGCGGCCTGAGGCTGAAATATTTTTTTTTATATATTAGTCACATTATATTTATAATTAGTAATCAATTGTCAGTGGTCACAACAAATAATTGTAAAATTAGCCTTTATTTTTCAACTTTCTATTGCGTCTTGCATTTAATTAGCAGTTTCCTAATTGTGACAAGGAAAAAATAATAATTCACAAATTTTGTTTAGATTTTTTTTTAAAGACAAAAAAAATGTTTCATTTACAATGAATATATGTGATCATTTAGCTATGCAATATTTGGGTTTAAATGGCTTAACTTGCACACATTTCTACACATGAATTAAGTCTATGCACAACATCAAACCGTAACAACATAACGTACCAATAAACAACTGAATAATTAAAACACTCACCTAGTCCTTCACCCATGCGAGCCATTGAAATCTCCTCCAAACTCCAACAAGAATAAATAAAAAAATAAAAAAATAAAAAATGAAACTCTCCCCAGAGAGTTTTAAATAAAAACAAACAATCGAAACTATTTCCAAAATAACTCGTTCATATAAAACTCAAAGAATATAACATTTAAATAAAATAGCCTTCAAAAAATACAAGTTTCCTCTCGGAAATCCTCCAAACTCCTTCAAAATTCACAATTTCACCACAGAAAATACTCTCGAGTCTCTGAAGTCGCCTCGCATCCAAACCAACAGATATCGATGGGTTCGAGTGTTTATCATTCAAATTTCATTAGACGCGTCGCTATGGTAACTAAATATCGAATCAAATCGTGAGTAACTTAGCTTCAGCACGAGCACAATCTTGACTTTTTCCTTTAACATTCGTGAGATGTTAAACAATTTTGACGTTAAATTGTTTTGTGTTTATTTATTTTTTTAAATATATATATATAAAATATATAGGCTATATAATGTGATTTTTAGGAATGTGATCTTGTGATTTTTATGTTGGATAACCTACTGAAAGTTTTTATGTCTGCTTATGGACATCGACAGACATTGATTATTTGTTTATACAGAACCTATTTCCTAGATGTTTTATTATATAAATGAATAATTATTATAATTTGTGGAATTGCATTTAATTTCCAAAATATTATTCATAGCCCAGGCTAATGGAGAATACTCATGTGTTTATTGCAGTTGACCTTACCACTTCGCAGGACACTTTCAAATTGCTCTCAAAAGGCATTAAGGGAGGATATCAGAGATTCTCTTATTATAAGCTATATTATTATTTCTAATAATTAATTAGCTTTTATCGCATAACCATCATTGGCAAGAGGCCAATCAGCTTTCAGTATCTTCATGCGTCATCAAACCTGTTAGCAGTTGAGGGTGGTGAGGTGAAACTTTCACATTTATCCAAAATATCGATGAAATCCAAATTAATAAAGCATCTCGAAAAGAAAAAAAGTCCATATATGAATTTAGTTTAATAAATGAGTGAAGGATGACGTTCCCCCGCAGCAATTATAGGTGAGTAACGTTAGATCAGATGGGATCATAACAAGCACTATTCGGACAGGATTAGTTTCTTAATAAATGTTATAAATAGATTAATAAATAAAGTTATGAACACATTTAGTTATTGCTATTTATGTAAATATATAGCAGCTTAATTCAATTGTGATTTCATGTGCCGTTTGGTAGGGGCATTACGCAAAGTCATGTGATCTGAATACAAACGACATCACGTATTAATTTACGTTAGTTAGGGGACAAATTAGCTACTACCTGCTCATTAAAAGCTCATATCGGCAACTTTAATTTGATATCAAAAAACATAAGTTAACGTCGCAACTGTTCATCGTATGAAAAAGGAAAAAGATTGTGCTCGCGCTGCTGTACTCGAGCGCATGATCGTCAGGTGTGCATATGCGCATAATGCGACTTTTAGTTGCCATACTATGGCGACGCGTGAAATGAATTTGGACTGGATATAAATACACTCAAACCCATCGATATCTGTTGGTTGAGAGACGAGGCGACTTTAGAGACTTTTGGAGAGTATTTTCCTTGCAGAGATTGTGATTTTTGAAGGAGTTCGGAGGATATTTTCTTGTTTTAGAGTTTTTGTTTGGAGTTCTTTTCTTTGAAAGAGACACATTTTATTATTCTTTTCTTATTTTAGAAAGAGTTTTATTTGATATATTCTTGGAATTTCTGAGGAGAGTTTTATTTTTTAATTCTTTTTTTTATTTGTGTATTTTCTTGTTGAAGTTTGGATTTTCAATGGCTCGCATGGGAGAAAGACGAGGACGAAAGGTGAGTGTTTTAATTGTTTTATTTGTTTATTATTGGTATATTATGGATTGATTTTGTGCATTGTTTGATTTAACTTAATTGATGTAAAGAAATGTGTGCAACTTAAGCCATTTAAACCCATTTTTTTCACAGCTAAATGATCACATGTATTATATTCCTTGTAAATTAAACAAACTGCAAGCCTTTTTTCTTAAATCAAAATTCAAAATGTTCTTGCCACTATTATAATGCAATTATACAATTATAAGTTGCTCAACTGCAATTAAAGACCTTGTTTATGTTAAGATTATGTTAAAAAGAATTTAACATAATTTGACGTTGATTATTGATTATAAATGTATAATTACTAATAGAACCTTTAAGTATATTTGATGTATGAAATATTTCATCCTCAGGTCGCTCCAGATCCAAGAGTGCTGCTTTTATCCAGACGGCTAGTCAGGAGGTTGGGACACAGGGCTGTGGTGACCATGATCTGGAACCTCTGCTAAACCCAACCCAGCCACTGACACAAGAGCTACCTGGCTATTTAGCACCGCTGCCTTCCAAGTTGGCCTCGTCTGTGTCAAAAGATCAGGCTAACAGGAAGAGGAAGAGGCAGAGCGACAGCCAGCAAGCCCCAGATGATGGGAGCCCATCCACCGCATATAAGAGACCTGCCAAACGGTCCCGCACAGGTCAGAATAGACTCATATTAAAGAAGTTATTTTTCAATTATTAATTGATTTGCCATTGTAAAATATTCTCAAGATCTTTGATGTAAAATCTGCATTAAAGTAGCATTCTTTTATAGATTGAGATACTGCAATAAGTCTTTCTCAAGACATTTCTTGTGATCTTATATGTTGCAGAAGCATATGCGAAGGGCCCATTGCTGGGGCGTGGCGGATTTGGCTCTGTGTATGCTGGGACCGCCAGGTCTGATGGATTTCCAGTAAGACATTTTCTTCCCTCTTCATTCAAACAACCTTTAGAAATGTTCTCAGAATTGATATTAGTAAATGACATATGTCACAGTGAGGCAGGTGTGATTTACTGTGGTTTGCGTCTACAGGTTGCTATCAAGTATGTCTCTAAAGGCAGGACACACAAGAGGCTGAAAGTTGTAAGTAGCTACCACCGTGAATCTGTTGTTGTTTCACATCCTATTGGTTTGCACCATAGACCGTAAAAAAATATGGACGACGCGACTTCATTGACTTCCGCTGACCAGAGTTGAAGCTTTCGGAGGCTGCACACGGCGCTGACATCTTGGGACCGAGTCTGCACAGTAGAGATCAGGAAGTAGAGGCGCGATTATCAAAAGCCCGCCCACATTCTCACATATGCAGAACAATTCATTATATTGGTGTGAAATAAACAGTTATGGAAATGTAGAAATGAAAGCTAAAGCTCCAATCTCCTCCCAAAAATCCCCAAAAAAGTCTGTGAGTGCCTTAGTGACTACTTCACTCAGAGAAGCCGTCAGTCTCAGCTGTCAATCATGAAGTCACATCCCCCGTTTTTATAACATCAAATAACGAACTAAAACTAAACTTATTTAAAAAACGAACACTTGAAATGAAATCATCGTGATAAAAACTGCCTGATATGACAGAAACCATCTTTAGGAAACAATTATTTCAAGTGTAATTTAATTGTTTAGTGTGTCTCGCGTCCATTCTAATACATGGAGAGGTGGGGTTTAGGAGCTATACTGGGACCAACCACCAGGGGGCGATCATGGCGTGGAGGCTTCAGTTTCTGAGAGGAGTGCTACAGGCTTGGTTTGCACACACACACACACACACACACACACACACACATCCGCATTCAGCCCTGGACGTAATAATAATAATTAATCTATGTTAAAACGGCAGTGTCTGTCAACATTCATGGGCGGGGCCTGTGGCTGATGAGACGTCACACCAGCCCCATGGCTGAAAACAGGTAGTTGGGAGACACTGCTTATGATTTATGGGGATTAAAAAAAAGGAGTTTGTGGATTTTTACCACTATAGGGTGGTTGTGTACATACACTGCCAACACACATTTATGTCCAAATTTTGCATAATAGGTCCCCTTTAAGATTTTTTTTAATGCTCAGAACAATAAGAAAATCAGGTGGCGATACACGCATAGAATGCAAATCATCACCAAAAAATAATAATCACAATAATCAACATCTTGTATGAAAAGGTAGTTTTCCACATGGAACTGGGGAACTGACCACCTTATTATCGTTAACTAAAACTAAAACCACTGTTAAAGGGTCATGAAACCCTAAACCAAATTTTCTGAGATTTTAACAGAAGTATGTGTGTTGTACATCATGGAAGGCAATGTTACCATCTGTTAGTTTTGAATGTGGGAGAAAACGAGTTAATTTTAAACCTTTTTGCTCTATTTTCAACCTGGTTTAAATTCATCTTCATGTCAACGTCATAGGCTGTGACGTTTTCTCATACTATAGTACGGCGATGACTCATCGATGACTCATAATTATTCATGAGACTGCGTGTCTTTGTCCAATGAGAATTATGACAGCACACGTTGATATGCATTTTCTTCTGACTGGCGCTTCAAACAGTGAGATCGCACACAATAAGTGAGAGATGCATTAATGGATCAAAAACGTCTCGGTTACGTATGTAACCCTCGTTCCCTGAAGGAGGGAACGGAGACGTACGTCGGAACTGACCGACGAATTGGGATCTGTTTCAGAGACCAATCTACTTCGAGTGTATTAAAAACGAGCCAATGGACATTGGCATGCGGTGCACGCATTCCACGCACCGCCCCGCATTGCGGGTATAAATACGGAAGTGGAAGTACCGCATATTGTTTTCAACTGAGGAGCCGAGAAGAGTGGCTCGGGCCTTCAGCTGAAGCACAGCACCTGGCGACGGGACGTACGTCTCCGTTCCCTCCTTCAGGGAACGAGGGTTACATACGTAACCGAGACGTTCCCTTTCAGTCGGTCACGTTCGACGTACGTCGGAACTGACCGACGAATTGGGATCCCTACCAAAACGCCAGGGATGCTGGCCCTTCCAGCGCCCTGCCTGAGCTCGCTGGACCACTCCTAAGTTGGAGTGGGAGACAGGGCTCCCGGCAGGGAAGGACAGTCACTGCTGTTCCTGCAAGACCCACTCAGCGTGACTATTGGATAACGCTGGGAAAGCGTGCCCATCTCGGGAGATGGTACGCTGCGGAGCCACATCCTTCAATGGAAGGAGAGGTGGAAATACGCATCAGGACTAACCTAACCTAGGGTAGTGCAACTATGGAAAATCTCTGGGGTGGACCCAACCTGATCCCAGGGGGGGAAGAACACAGCCCAGAGATGACAGAGCGGGCTCTGTCGAGGGAAAGACACGGGGCTAACCGAGCAGGGTAGCAGATACCGTGGAGAATACACATATGGGGTAGCCGTGAGGGGACCGCAACATATGGAACCCAGCCTACACACACGTTCCACAAGCATACGGGTGCAGGCCTGGCGCCAGACGGCCGCAACGTCTGGCACCGCAGGGGTGACGGAGGAACTCACAGGGTTAGCCGTTTCCGGGGAACACAACTGGAGCAAGAATAGACGCACGTATCCGGCCCGGAGGCGGGAGTGGCGTTGCAAGCCGACACTAGAACGGGTACTTAGCGCTACTGGCCCTGGGGGGCGAGGATGCGGGAAGATACCGGCTCTACACGGAGGCTATAAAATCTAGCGAACGTGTTAGGTGTCGCCCAGCCCGCAGCTCTACAAATGTCTGTCAGCGAGGCACCTTGAGCCAGCGCCCAGGATGAAGCAACACTCCTTGTTGAGTGTGCTCGCACCCCGAACGGGCAAGGTAAGTCTTGGGACTGGTAAGCCAAGACAATGGCATCCACTATCCAGTGGGCCAACCTCTGCTTGGAGACAGCCTTTCCCTTCTGCTGACCTCCGTAACAGACGAAGAGCTGCTGTGAGGATCTGAAGCTTTGAGTCCGGTCAACGTAAGCGCGAAGAGCGCGGACGGGACATAGCAAAGCTAGGGCTGGGTCTGCCTCCTCCGAAGGCAGCGCTTGCAGGTTCACTACCTGGTCCCGGAAGGGAGTGGTAGGAACCTTGGGCACATATCCAGGCCGGGGTCTCAGGACAACGTGAGAGTTGGCCGGCCCGAATTCTAGGCACGATTCGTCGACCGAAAGCGCATGCAGGTCCCCCACCCTCTTGATTGAAGCCAATGCGGTCAGGAGGACTGTCTTCATGGACAGGATTTTTAGCTCGACTGACCGCAAAGGTTCAAATGGAGGACCCTGGAGTGCTCTAAGCACCAGGGCTAAGTCCCAAGAGGGTAACGAGGTAGAACGAGGAGGATTTAGTCTCCTCGCACCTCTGAGGAACCTGACGATTAAGTCGTGCTTACCAACGGATTTACCGTCTACTGCATCGTGATACGCCGCTATTGCAGCGACGTACACTTTGAGGGTGGAGGGTGACAGCCGCCGCTCCAACCCATCCTGCAGGAAGGAAAGCACAACATTAATCGAACACTTTCGGGGGTCTTCCTGGCGGGAAGAGCACCAAACGACGAACAGGTTCCACTTCAGAGCATAGAGGCGCCTCGTAGAGGGGGCTCTAGCTGAAGCGATGGTATCTACCACTGCTTGTGGTAGGCCATCTAGAACCTCCGCGTCCCGTCCAGGGACCAGACATGGAGTTTCCAGAGGTCTGGACGCGGGTGCCATAGAGTGCCCCGTCCCTGAGAAAGAAGGTCCTTCCTCAGGGGAATCGGCCAGGGAGGGGCTGTCGCGAGGAGTGAGTTCGGGGAACCAGGTCCGGTTGGGCCAATAGGGCGCAACTAACAAGACCTGCTCCTCGTCCTCCCTGACCTTGCACAGGGTCTGTGCAAGAAGGCTCACTGGGGGAAACGCATATTTGCGTAGGTCCCGGGGCCAGCTGTGCGCCAGTGCATCTATGCCTAAGGTACCTCCGGTCAGGGAGTAGTACCACTGGCAATGGGTCGACTCCGGGGAAGCAAACAGGACTACCTGCGCAACCCCAAAGTGGTCCCATATCAGCTGGACGCTCCGGGGGTGGAGTCGCCATTCGTCCGGAGGTGTCGACTGGCCAGAGAGCTCGTCGGCTGTCTGGTTCAGCGCACCTGGAAAGTGAATAGCACGAAGTGACCTCACAAACTTCTGACTCCACAGGAGGAGATGGCGGGCGAGCCGGAGCATGCAACGGGAGCGTAGACCACCCTGACGGTTGATGTACGCAACGGCCGCAGTGCTGTCCGAACGGACCAGTATGTGTGTGCCCTGGAGCGGTTTCTTGAACCGGGCCAGGGCAAGACGTACCGCCAGAAGCTCTAGGCAATTGATATGCCAACGTAGTTGGGGTCCCGTCCACAGTCCCGAACCTACGTGCCCGTTGTACGTGGCCCCCCAACCCGTGGAAGAGGCATCCGTGAAGACCACAGCATGCCTCGACACCTGTTCTAAGGACACACCGGCCCGGAGAAACGAGGGGTCAGACCACGGGTTGAAGGTTTGGCGACAGTAAGGAGTCACTGGGACCCGGTACTGACCGCTGTGCCACGCCCATCTCAGGACTCGGTCGAGTAACCAGCGTTGAAGCGGCCTCATATGAAGCCATCCGAGCGGCGTTACCGCGGCTGCGGATGCCATATGCCCCAGGAGCCTCTGAAAAAGTTTCAGTGGGGCCGCTGTCCTGCCATTGAACGTATTCAAGCAGTTCAACACTGACCGGACGCGCTCCGGAGTGAGGCGCGCCGTCCGGCTGACCGAATCCAGCTCCATACCGAGACAAGAGATCCTCTGCGTGGGACAGAGTTTGCTCTTCTCTCGGTTGACCCGAAGTCCCAACAGGCTGAGGTGACTGAGCACCATGTCCCTGTGTTCGCACAACTGCTCCCGAGACTGGGCGAGAATAAGCCAGTCGTCAAGATAGTTGAGTAAGCGAACGCCGCGTTCTCTAAGCGGAACAATGGCTGCCTCTACGCCTTTCGTGGAGACGCGAGGCGACAGGGACAGCCCGAAGGGCTTCAGGTCGATCGCTGCGAACCAATCTTGGGGACGGATGCACTGAAAATTGCGTTTCTGCATTAACATCTTGAACGGGAGCTTGTGCAGGGCCCGATTCAAAATGCGCAGGTCCAAGATTGGTCTTAACCCACCACCTTTCTTGGGTACAATGAAGTAGGGGCTGTAGAACCCCGACCTCATATCGGCTGGAGGAACCGGCTCGATCGCGCCCTTCGCCAGCAGGACATCGATCTCTGACCGCAAGACATGGGCATCCGAGCTCCACACTGAGGTGAAGAGGATGCCCCTGTACTTGGGAGGCCGGCGTGCGACGAATCGCATAGCCGAGTCTGATGGTACAGATGAGCCAGCATGACGGTCCGGGGAGGCCTTTTAGCCAGGCCCCCAGAGACCAAACAAGCGGGATCATCGGCACCACAGACGTACCCGGGGTGAGGCAGCGAGGTGGAGCACTCAGACCCGACTCGGGAGGCCCGGAGGCGGCCCGGAGTGTTGTCTGAGTACTCCAGGTGGGGCAGAGTGTGGGTGAGAAGGCCCGGGGGCGTCCTCGGTGCCCACACTGCTGCCCCCTGGCGAAGGGGGAGAGGGGAGGAAAGGAGTGGCAAGGCCCGGGGGCGTCGCACACTGCCAACCTGACCCTCTCAGAGCCCAGGGAGGGAGGAAACTGCTCTGAGAATGTGGGTACCGCTGGACTCCGGAGAGCCAGCGGCAGGACCGAACCGAAAAAATATTCTCCCCCCGGTCCTCCTCCGGGGGAGGGAGGGGTGCGGACACCTTCTCCCCGAGCAGCTTGCCATCTCGCTGGGCTGCCCGTTCCAGGGCCGCTCGCCCATGTGCTTGCTAGCGGACTCGCGGCATCCTGGACGGGTTGGGCACATCCCCTGCGCCCGGCCACCTGCTGCCCGGGTGGAGGCTGCTGCTTGGCTTAGCAGGGGCGGAGGCGGACGCAGGGGGGGCACCCTCGGCGACAAGCAGATGGAGGTGCTGCAGCCGACGACTGGGTGGAGGCAGCAGCCAGTCGTCGGGGCAGGATGTTTTATATTTTTTTTTTTTTAAACCTCCATCCACTTCTGGGCCACCGAGAACTGCTGGGCGAGTTCTCGACAGCGTCGCCGAAGAGGCTAGCCTGACAGACAGGGGCGTTGAGGAACCGAACTCTGTCAGGCTCACGCATATCTGCCAGGTCTAGCCCCAGCTTCCTGGACCACTAACGTGGACATCGCCTGACCCAGGGAGCGTGCAGTGACTTCTGTCACCCGGAGAGCGAGGTCCATCACTGCACGCAGTTCCTGCATAACCCCTGAGTCAAGACTACCCTCGTGCATGCAGGAAAGAGGGTAGTGAGAGAGCGAAAAAATTCATACAGATTATGGCCCTTTTGGCGTTCCATATTTTGACACCAAAAGCTCCACACTGCTAAATTCTTCCAATGCACATCCAGGCAGCCACCCTGGAAGGCATGGCTGTCAACACTGAATCTGATTCAGCATGAGCACACACTATTATAGTGGGAAACTCAGCGTCATCATCTCCAGCGCATAACAGCCCTCTCTCCGATGCAGCAATTGACATCTGTCCTCTGCCAGAGCCACAAATGAAATGCTGGGTCCCCTTTTTTTTTTTTTTTTTTTTAAAAAGGACCAGCAATCCCATCTGGGCTACCAGCAGGCATGAGAGACAGTGGGCGTGGCCGCCAGACTCGACGGCACACGGCACGCTGAACGCTCAAGCCCCTATTAAAGGGGCAGGACGAACAACGCGCCGACGTGGCCATGTCCCCATGAGAGAACATGAACCACCCACGAACAAAGTCTCAACATGCTCATGATGCGATAGAGGAGTGGGGGCCCGAAGAGATGTACCCGGCGGGGATGCCCCACTGTAATCCTCAGGTCACCAAGGCTTATTAACCAAAATAATCCTTTTCTGGAGCACCAGAAAAGAAACTAGATCAGGGAATAAGCAAAGGGACTCAACCCCGTTTGAGGTTTCATAGTCTGGACCGCGCATCTAGAGAGCGCCGAGTGACGCGCTGGGTTGCCGTGGCAACCCCCGCTGTCAGCCGGCGCTCGACGGCACACGGCGCGCTGAACGCTCAAGCCCTTACGAGAAAGGGGAGACGAACAACGCGCCGACGTGACTATGCTCTCCTGAGAGAGCATGAATCACCCACGAAAGCAATCTCACATGTTTATATGTGAGAGAGATCGTGGCCGTCAAATGAGGACAGGAAACAACCGCATCCAGAAACACACGGTTTGAATGACATCTTGAAAAAGACGCAGGGTCAAACCGTGTTGCTCTTTTAGTGATAGAGAGAAGAGAGAACCGCTCCAACAAGTGCCGAGGCACACAGGGGAATAGCCGCGGCTCACAGTGGTTTAAAGGTGCAAGCCCACTGTAAGCACTCAGAGGAAACGCCCAGCGAACCGACAGATTTCTTCTGCTCGCGACCACCGCTGTAAAGCGCCGTCACACCGACACTGGAACAGGTAAGCTGATCTTCTCGTAGAGACTCGTTTAGTTTGTGTAAACACACTCTTCGTAGGAACATGTAATGCTCGGCTCCGAAGTTGAAAGCAATATGCGGTACTTCCACTTCCGTATTTATACCCGCAATGCGGGGCGGTGCGTGGAATGCGTGCACCGCATGCCAATGTCCATTGGCTCGTTTTTAATACACTCGAAGTAGATTGGTCTCTGAAACAGATCCCAATTCGTCGGTCAGTTCCGACGTACGTCGAACGTGACCGACTGAAAGGGAACAAGTGTTTTTTCCGCTTTGTATGAGTTTCTGCGTTGCCTACGTTCTCTTCAATAGATCCACACAAACGCGATTCATCCACACTGTGAGTGTAAACGGCCATTTAACCGACCAAACGGCTTATAAAAACTCCACAAAATAAGCCTCAAAAGTTATCAAAGGTATGCAACAGCGTGTTCATATATATTTTCGATGCAGAGAACAAATTGCGAATGGCTGCGCATTTAATTGTCCATTGAATTATAGGTGTCACAGGATATATATGTATATGTGTAATGGTGAGCTTACAAAACCATTTGTATATTGTGTTGCATGTAACTTAATGATAACTTGCAGCATGCATTTGTGGGAAGCTTGGATGCTTTTAATGAGAGCGAAATAAAATTGTCTGAATCAGAAGCCGTTGATGTGCAATCTCCCCTCGTCCCCCTCCACTCCCCCGCTAAACCACGCCCACACTTTTATAGCATTTTTCAAAACTGTGATGAGAACTGACTGCTGCTGAAACGGGGGGTTTCATGACCCTTTAAAAAAACTTTTTTTTATTTCTGCTAGTTGACAAGGCAACATTTCTCATTTTCTTTTATATTAAATTGAAAATCGAAATCTAAAATCGAAATAAACTAAAACCATAAAAAAATAAAAACTGTATAAACATCAACACAACAAAACTAAAACTAATAAGACTACAGATCAAAGCAGAAAAAATGAAAATAAAATTAATTAAAAATATGAACAAAAAATATAATAGTATCAATATCGGTATTAAAGGGATAGTTCACCCAAAAATGAAAATGATCCCATGATTTACTCCCCCTCAAGCCATCCTAGGTGTATATGACATCCTTCTTTCAGTCGGATACAATCTGAGTTATATTACAAAATGTCCTGGCTCTTTCAAGCATTAAAATGGCAGTGAATGGGAGCCCAAAATTTGAAGCCCAAAAAAGTGTATCCATACATTATAAAAGTAATCCACACGGCTCCGGGGGGTTAATAAAGGCCTTCTGAAGCGAATCGATGGGTTTGTGTAAGAAAAATATTAATATTTAAAACCTTATAAAGTAAAATATCTAGCTTCCGGCAGACCGCCTTCCATATTCAACTTACGAAGAAAGATTTTCTTTCTTTTTCTTTTTCTGAACCTATAGCAGAAACATTGAAACCTCCAGTCTCCGTGTTTAGTGCGAAAGCTTGTGCGACTGCTGCCGGCTCACGGTGCAGTACATTCGTTCCGTGTACCAGCGGCTTTGACGCGATTATCTGGTCAACTGACTCGTAACATGTGCAATATCTCACTGCCTCCCGAGTGTCCGAACTCACACAGTGTACGCCCGCCTTAAAGGTCCCATGGCATGAAAACTCATAAAATGATTTTTTTTTTAACATTAATATGAGTTCCCCTAGCCTGTATATGGTCCCCAAGTGGCTAGAAATTGTGATAAGTGTAAACCGAGTTCTGGCTGTCCTGCTCTGCCTTAGAGAAAATGAGAGCTCAGACGAGCCGATCTGGAATCTTCCCTATATGCCGTCATATGGGGAAAGGTTACCTGCCCTTCCTCTGCTTTTGCCAGAGAATTTGGAGAAAATGGATTTTGTTTATTTTACTCGCGATGTCAGCACAGGCTTTAACGATATGGATTCGACAGCACCGCCACAAACAGTGAGTAACAGTGTTCATTAATATCTGATCTGTGATCAGTGATTTCTGATGTGTAGCTAATCATTCAAGTTCACACAGACTTTCTTTCTAAATCGTTTATGCATCCGTGAATCAAGCCAGTGACTAAACGATCAACTTCACATCGTTTCTCTTAGTAGCATGAAACAAATCTGTGATTTAAAGGGGTGGTAAACCACGATTTCACTATTCTAACTTTAGCTAGCGTGTAATGTTGCTGCTTGAGCATAAACAACATCTGCAAAGTTAAAACGTTCAAAGTTTAAACAGGGTATCCGCGGGGCATTAAAAAGCATTAAAAGTCATTAAATGGATTTTGCTAAAATTAAGGCCTTAAATGGCATTAAAAAGCATTGAATTTTATTCTTACAGGCATTAATTTTTTTTAGATGATCAGTTTATATTGAATATAGCCTTCATAAGAAAGCGCAATGTGATGAATATACCTGATCTAGCTTCCGAAACCCCCGCTACTGCCGCACGAGCGCAAGATCTTGCTTTCTTGCCACTGCGCAGGCGCACCTCTCTCTGCGTCTGCTGTTCAGTGATTGGCTGAGAGGAGCAGCGCATTCAGTTGAGGCTGTGCGCTCTGCCAGAGAACAAAAAAAACTAGAGCTGCGTCGAAATCGAATAGTTCTCTACTATATAGTGCGAAAAACAGTACGCCAACAGAGTAGTACGTCCGAATTCATAGTATTCGAAAAACAGTCGGCGAAAAGTACCCGGATGACCTACTACTTCCGGTGAGATTCTGAAGTGTGCATACGATGGACACTTTACTATTCCATGAGGCCACGGAAGACGATTTATGAATGGAGGTGAAGGGACGCAACTGACGCTGGTAGGTCACATGATCATGACAACATGGCGGATATAGTACGTCCGGATTACATTCATACTACATTCATTCATACTATATAGAACATACTTTTTTAACGGTCGCGAAGTTCGTTCAAATTCAAATGTAGTACCTAACGTTACTCACCTAGATTTCGGACGCAGCCTAGTGGTGTGGGTTACGTGACAGCATCATGAGCACAGACAGTGCGCCAGAATCACATTCTCTTTCGCTCTTTAACAAACAATAGCACACAGAATTATGCCTAAATGTACGTTTTGTCAAGTATCCTCATAAGAACAGTTTTAAATGAGTTAAATAACGTCTTAAATTAACTTTGAACAAATATTTAAAATATACTGTCTTTATTTTTTCTACATTCATTTGGTGATTTACTGTGGAATTATTACATTATACAATATATTAAAAACATGTTTTAGACAGAAAAATGTGTGAATAATCTAGTTAATTTTTTTAATCGTTTGACAGAAAGTTTACATTAAAATATATTATGCATACCTACTATCTATCTACCTTTTGTATTTATTGCTTTGCATATTGTATGTTAAGGGATGACGGACTGATAAGCAGACATGCTATTTATGACTCGATGTAACTTTTGATAACTTTGCGGTAAAAGTGGCTATTGATTTGGCCCTATCAGTGTGGCTCTCCTGAAAAAAATAGCTGTTGAGGCTTGTGCATCATCTCGAGGAGAAATGGACACATGAGTGACGCACACACATTAAGAAACTCAGTTAAACATACTGCGGTAAAAATTCAAAATGTGGAGTTTTTATAACTTGATACAGTTAAGCGAAATCACACGACCAAGAATGCTGTTTTCCTAAGCAGGCTAGCATCTCAATTAAAAACGTGATTTCATACAACAGTCCAGTTAACAAATAGTTAATATTAAGTCCCTTACATTTTAGAAGGAACATTGTTTGAAATTATTTTCACTGCTAAAATAGAACAAAAACAGTCAAAGATCACAGCAGAACCATAGCGTAGCAACCCTGAATCCCAATGTGCATACAATCCGCCCTGTATAGTATTGAATATTACTAATGTCTTTAGGATGGATAGAATGCACATTGAGACGCAGGCTCAGCCTTGATTTTGTTACTGAATGATTCAGTGTTTTGACGAATCGGTTGAGTCAAAGATTCAATGACTCATTCATAAACACCTGCCTCATTCTTGAATGAATCAGCCATTGGAATGAATCGTTTGAATGAATGACTCACTTAAGACAGTTACTTGACGCCATCTACTGGTGGTTTACTTTTAATTTCTTAACATTTCTTACAATCCCATAAAATTATTTAATGCAGTTGTAATTTTTTTTATTGTAAATTTGTAAATGATTTAGTTTGATTGATAACAGACACAAATCTATCACACATATGCAGATTCAAGTATGTCAAAGCTCCAATATTCTGAAAGGATATTGCTTTAGAAATTTGACACCACAAAAAATCCTTCTTTTTTTTCTGGACAAACAACTGTTTTACTCGTACAAGTGAATGACAAGGCTTAATGTCGAGCCCTGTATGTAGTATTAATGGGCCGCTTTTCAGTCACCATTTTATATTGTCTGACAACAAAAACAGAAAAATATATAGATGAAACAATTTTATTGGGAATTTGGCTGTATTAAAATATATAATGGGAGCAGAAATGGTTGCAGCAGTGAAGCAAACAAATCTAAAGGGCTTGGCAGAATGTGAATGCAAATATTCTAATTGCCGTATGACGTCATCTATCGACATTTAGCGACATATATATGGCATTAAAATAAAAAAAAATTGGCATTAAAAATGCATTAAAAAGCATTAAATTAGATTTGATGAAACCTGCAGAAACCCTGTTAAAGCAAAGGGAGATATTTGCTTTTAAAGAAATCAGTTTCTAAGAACTACAGCAAACGGCCAGTAGGCGACTACACACATTCCTCCAGGGTTGGTGACATCAACAGGCTCAATATTTACATAAACCCCTCCTCCGAGAAGATTAAATAAGGGAGGGTGGGAGGGTCTTCGCGATTTCAATGCCGGATTTGCACAACGTCAGCTGCGTGAAAAAAACACTGCCAGTGTGTGGATGCACGACGCGCGCGCTGCACATTTCACGGAGGACAACACAAACTTCCACAAACTTCGCGAGTTCAATGCCAGATTTGCACAACGTCAGCTGCGTGAAAAAAAACACTGCCAGTGTGTGGATGCATGACGCGCGCGCTGCACATTTCACGGAGGACAACACAAACTTCCACAAACTTCGCGAGTTCAATGCCAGATTTGCACAACGTCAGCTGCGTGAAAAAAACACTGCCAGTGTGTGGATGCATGACGCGCGCGCTGCACATTTCACGGAGGACAACACAAACTTCCACAAACTTCGCGAGTTCAATACAGGATATGCACCACGGCTTGTCCTGAAAGCTGGATTTACAAACAGAAGCTGTTTACGGGCCACAACCTGTAAGTCTGATTTATTTTTCATCGATGTGTTTTCCTGTAATAGGTTGTAGCAAGGAAGTAAACAGATGACAACGCTGTTCTGCAAACCAGTCTGTTAAATGCTTATTCATACTTAACGTTATCCGACGAACACCTATCGTTACAAACACTAACGTTAAAATCTCAACAGCGAACCTGGCATTAGTGTAAATGATTCTTTGATTAGAGCTTTTATGTATTGTTTATCTTCAGGCATGCTAAACATGGTTCTGTGTGTGATTTGGCTAACTTACTAGTAAAGCCAGTGCTTAGTGTTCGTTTTGGGTTAATAGTTCTTGCGACAGATATTTGGCTATAATCGTTCTAAAAATACAAAAGTTAAAGTGCCATTCAGTAGCGATCATTATAGATCCGCAGTCTTTACACTTGAGGACTGAACAGGTTCTGCTCGATCATCTTCACTCAAATGATCTCATATGGTTTTATTGACGCCGACCAAAGCACAGCCTCCGGTAAGGTAAGGGGCGTGACGTTTCCGACAACCGTGCACTGCGGTTAGCGAATCAGAACACACTAGGCCAGCTAACCAATCTGAGCCCACTGCGTATTTTTGAGGGACTGGCTTCATACAACCCGGAAAGCATCAGACCGTTTTACAAGGAGGGACAGAGCAGTGTAGAATAAAGGTAAAATATATGAAAAATAAGGCAATTTTTTTTTAAACGAAGCATGAACACATGTTACAGTGCACCCCACAAACACAGTCAAGCCTTCAAAAGAATGTGTTTTACCACCCCTTTAAATTGTGATTAGATGCTAGATTAGCAGTGTTGGGCACGTTACTTTAAAAAAGTAATTAGTTATAGTTACTAGTTACTTCTTACAAATAGTAACTGAGTTAGTAACTGAGTTGCATCATTATAAAAGTAACTAATTACCAGGGAAAGTAACTACTGAGTTACTTTTTTTTTTTTTCAAAATTAAATATGTTAAATGAATGAATTGGACACTAAATAGAATAAATTATTATTATAAAACATTGTATATTAATGTACACTATTGTAATGTTGCTGTGGGACAATGTGAGAGACACCTATCAAATTCAATACATTATTGTAAATATTATCAGTAGACCTACTATAGTGTAAATATTGTGTAAATATTATCAGTAGACCTACTATAGTGTAAATATTGTGTAAATATTATCAGTAGACCTACTATAGTGTAAATATTGTGTAAATATTATCAGTAGACCTACTATAGTGTAAATATTGTGTAAATATTATCAGTACTACTCCTTTTGGTAGTGGAGCTCACGTTATCTCCTGAGTTTTTAGCCACTAATTTTGTGGCGGCATGTGATGATGTGAGGCTTCATTAGATTAGAATTACTTGCCACCGACGTAGAGAGACTCTTTATTCATGTGCATAAAAGTCGCATTTAACATAAACACCTTTCACCTCAACGAGGGAAAATTAGCGCTTATACTTCCAGTTTGCGAAAGCTACATTTGAAGTCGTCGGACTTGGTGTGTGTGACTGTATATGCGTGTGCGTGTGTGTCATAGGTGTGTGTGTGTGTGTGTGTGTGTGTGTGTGTGTGTGTGTGTGTGAACTCAACCTATCAACCTCAACCTTGTCTCCCACCCACCAATCATCATCAGTGTACCACCCATAGACGGTACCAAACACGCATAGCATGCACACACACACACACATACACACACACACACACACACACACCAACCAGAGAAAGAAAAAACTTTGCAAGTCCTACTGACAGAGAGCCTGTTCGAAAGAAAACCGCTTCAGTGAGCTCAATTATAGTAACGCCGCATTTTATTCTCAGTAACGCTAACGGCGTTGTAACAGGAGAAACAGTAATTTGTTTGATTACTCGTTACTGAAAAAAATAATTCCGTTAGTAACGCCGTTTATCTATAACGCCGTTATTCCCATCACTGTAGATTAGCAATCAAAGAACACTCTCTTTATAATGTTCGGAGCTGTGAATCACACGTCGCGAGTGTATCTGCACACTTGCCCAAACGGCTGTTATAACGAATGGCGCTGTTATGCTGAACAACGTGGCTCTTACTGTATTCATATCGATGTTGTGTTTGCTGTTAGTTGTGGTGAAAGCATTTCGTGAGAGAAAACGCGTTGCAATGACGAGATCACTGCATTCACGCGATCAACAGACTGTCTATGTACTCAATCCTCATCACTGCAGCTTTTCATGTGATAGGAAAAGATCTAAATATAATGCTATAATCAACATTTTCATGAACCGTTCCTCTCGACAGCTGTAATGGTAAAAAAAACGTAGTAAAAGTATTCGAGAGGGGTTCCACATGTTACAAAGTTCGTAGAATAAGGAGGAAGACGACAGGGTCAGCGTGACTGGGACTCGTGTTTATGCAGAACTCTCAGATACAAAGAAAATAAACTTACGCTCTCAACAACTCAGTACAATAAAACTTTCTCAGCTATCTTTCTCCAGTTCTAAGGTCTCTCTGGTCCACATGCAGTCCGTCTCTCTCTCTAGCAGCGCTTGCAAACCTCGCTAAACCACGCCCCCTCCGCCACATAATCTAATACTCATTTCAAATGCACAGATGTCAGCCAATCACAACAGTGGCCGTTTTCACTGAAGTCTCACATCAGACACGCCCCTTGAAACAGAGCATTCAAGCCAGAGGACTAATATCAGGATAGAAAAATGCCTTTTATTTGAGACGGTTATATTCTTTTTAGATAGGCTATTTCTCTTTCAAAAGCATTGATGATATTAATGCAGCAACGTTATTTCGTTCTCATGTTTTTTAACAGTAGACCTATGTTTTATTTAAAGTTGTTTCTCATTATGCCTTCGAAAACGCGCAGTCACTTTGATCAGGAAAAGTAAAATTAAGTGCAAGATGTGCAGAGCCAATCTGTCATGTACATAACATTATAATGAGAACACAATTGTAATAGTTTTGTAAATTATCTTATGCTTTATTTGCCTGTGTATGGGCGTTGTTGTTAAGGGAAGAGCGCATTCAAAATGTGTAAAAACTAGCACGGCCAAGTTCACGTGCGCATTCGCATCCTTTTGTGCTGATGCGAGTTGGTAACTTGCACTGATTAATCTAATATAGGGTGCGTTTGGTTGAGTTTATTAACCTGCTAGCAAAGCTACGTAGGGTGCTGTTTATTTACAGTTTCAGTTCAATTACAATGATATGATTGATTGGGTTATTTGATACGTTTTTTAAAAAACATCTAAAAACAAAATAACCATTTATGCATCATAATCTAGCAGTTGTTTTTTCTAGTCATATGTTCATGTTTTCATAGACATGTGATGTTTGTTTCATATCTCCATGAAGGACCCTGAACCCCTGACTCTACCTCAGCCCTCCAAGACCAGGACTCCACCTCGACTCTCCAACTCTTTGGCTCCACCTGGGTTTGTCGTTCCCTCAGCTACTCTTTGATCCCTCTGGCTCCATCGAGTTCCCTTGTCCCTCCGGCACCACCTTGGTCAGTCATCACCCTGGCTTTGCAACGGCCTTCGGGCATCTGTTGCAAAACTGTGACCGTAGTAATGAATTTACTTTTATGTACAGAAATCCTATTGATTATATTATGTTTATGTACAGAATTTCAAGAGGTGATACATCAAAGGAGCTCCTAGAAGGTCCCGCTCCACCTTTTGGCTATCCTCCACTTTTTCACTCTGAGCTTAGCCACCCTCACCAGCTCTTATAGGCAAGAAAATTGGAACAGGCCAGCCTCCTCCAAAACCTCCTTTTCTTTCTCACCCTCTTCTCTCTCACCTCCCTATCTCCAGCTTCCTCACCAATATCAGCATGCCTCCCATCCAGCCAATGATGCAAGTAAATAAAATAACATAAAAAAGGACTTGCTGAATTTGTTTTACTACATAACTAATTATGGTTAAATAAATAAATAATATTATGAATGTATTTGTTTTGATGGTTAATAAAGGGGGGGGGGGGGGGGGGGGGGGTAGGAAACCCAGTCAGTAGGATAAAACACCAACAATCTTAGTGGATAGTTAAGCCACACTAAATGTCATTGCAATATTAATGACATAAATGGTTATTATAAAGATAAGGTACTTCTCCAAAAAATATGGTTAGTAACTCCGTGGTTGAACTGACCTTCAGTATTAGCTCTCTGTTATAGGCTAAACAATATTCATTTCATATACCTCACAACTTATAATTGTTTTTATACGCTATACAAATTATTTAAACAGAGAAACCTACATTTGCTTTAATCAAAAATAAATGCTTTTAGATAATGAAGCTCATGATATTTCTCTAAATTCCTGAAATTAATGTTAAATAGTTGCAACAACTTTGGTGTTTTAAACTAACATATAAAACACTGCTTTTATGTTAAACATTATTTTATGTTAAACAAACATAAAATAATTCTTATCTTTAAATGATTGAATTAATGAGATGTAGTCCGTTTGAGTTCATGACGATCTACCGTAATTGTAGTATCCCACTCTCTAATAGCATTTGTCTTTTACTATACTGGGTTTCTTTCATTTTTTTAATGCATTTTATGTTTCTAACAGTCCTCAAAAGTACATGATAATGTTACAATTTTGAATATCTATTTTCCTCATCCTCGCTCTGTCTTTTTGGCTTATTGAAACCGTCTCGGGTTATGACTATAACCCTTGTTCCCCGAGAAGGGAACGAGACACTGCGTCGTCGAGTGACAACACACTCTGGGAACGCCCACAGCGTTACGCATCTGAAGTATGAATGAAATCAAGCCAATCTGATTGGTGGTGCGTCATGACGTAGTAGATGACGGCATACCCGGAAGATACATAAGGGACGCTGATGCATACACACACCAGTTTTTTGCTCTTCAGCGGAGCGCTCTGTGTTTTGTCAGTCTTATTTGGTGTTGTTTGTCTACCAACGTTGTTCACAAGCATTTCTCAGGGCTCGCGAACTCCGTGGCTGGTCCCGTGTCTGTCGAAGAAAAAAAAAAAAGACAGCACGGTTGATCAATCATGGGACTCGCAGATGGGTCTGTCAGGGGAACTTGAGAGTGCTCAAGAAGAAAACAGACGAAACAGTGAGAAACAGACATTTATGATAATTTTGTCTCTTTGTAAAAACAATTTTCTGTTCATTGAGGTTGAGACAGGAGTCATATAATCATTGTGTAATATGAACCATCACAGCAGTGACCACTTATAGTTGGCTTGTTTAGCCTTTGCATAGCCTACAATAGGCTTAAACTGCAGACAAGCACAAATCATGTCGCAGCATTCTGTGCTTAAAGACGAGAGAGATGTCTGATTATTAACTTATACTTTAAACCTGCTCTCTTTGAAGTGATTGATCTTTTTTCTATGAATTTTTTTAAATTGTCCATCTTTGTTCTTTGATGAAGGTCTCACCTTGTGGGTGTGACAGACCACTGTCGTCAGCTTTGCGTGGTATACCTGCCATTGAATTTGGTCTCTGGAGGACTGAACGCTTTTGTGCCTTGAGGAAGGAGATGTTGTCTGATGATCAATATATTTCCACAGCATGTTGACTTTATATGTGTTTCTGTAATCTAAATAAAGCGGTTCATAACACATACTACTGAAGAATTTGAAGGCAGAATCAGTCAATTTGACCAACTCCATGGTGGCCTGGTTCCCAAGCAGGTTATCTGGTTTAATGGCTTGGTGGAAGACACCATTCTCTCAGCAATAAAAAAAATTAGCGGCATGAATGACCTGCCACATAACCGTCGTGCTGTCTCCTCCTCAAGGCTTCTTCTGAGGGAAGTCCATGAAACTCAACAGGTCCATGCAAGGCGAAAGCCACTCCATGATCATGATGCAGTGGTCTGTGTCGTCCTGTCAGTCTAGCAGTTTAATTATGTGAGGAACGCTGGCCATTAATGTCAGGCCAATCTCCAAGGAGAGGCGTTTGGATTGACCAGGCTAAAATGCATAACATATGATGGTTAGATAGAAGAGGTTTCCCATGAATTGAAAACAGTGACAGAGAGGGCAGCCTTCTCACCACTTAGATGTTTGGCATCTTCACTGAATATTTTACAGTCACCTGATCAACAAAACAAAGAATTAACATTTAGCATGTTCACAGCTGTCAGTCATATCAGGAATCCTAAACAGATCTGCAATGTTTTGTGAGTGGAAGAAATGTAAACCTCAAGTCCCTGTGTACACAATGCCAAATCCTCCTTCGGCCAGCTCGTGGCTAAATTTATTAAACGCCTGAAATGTGTTCTTTTAAAAGAATTCCAGTTAGTATGAAATACAAATTTTATATATACTGTATATATCATAATTATAAAAAATGTTTTCTAAATCTCATATATTTATCATTCTTGTCCAGCTTTTCCATGTTTTCATCTACAGCCAAACTAACTGGAGCGTCGACGTGGGTTGGAGGACGTCCTGCTCCAGCTGTTCCTCAGCAGCTGGAAGAACTTCAGAAGTTGGAGCTACAATATGAATCAAATGAATACAATGAATATGTATTGTATCCTCAGATTAGAGTGTTTTTTTATTTAACAGCATTTTTGACTTATATCTTAATATAAAATCTTTTAAAAAAATGAAACGGCTCATATTATTGAACTAAATTGAGCTGGATGGTGAAAGTATTGTCTTCTGCAGAGCTCATTTATAGCTGAATCTACTTTGTTTGATAATTGATGAATTTTGCACCATTGGCAGTTATTTAAGAAAACTAAATCTACATTGAACTGACTTGAGCTGAATAACGACACTATTGTCTTCTCTAGTGCAGCTTAGAGCTGAATTGAACTCATTTCATAATTGATGAACTTTACATTTATTGAACTGACTTGAGCTGAATAATGACACTGTTGTATTTTTAGAGCTGTTTTACAGCAGAATTTAATTGTCTCATATTTGAAGTTTGCATTGATTCTGTATTTTTCCTGTTGATTTGCTGTGAAGCTGTTTGAAACAATATGTATTGTATAACACACTATATAAATAAAGGGGACTTGCAAATCGATTTTATTCTGAATTTAAAGTCTCACACAATGTTTGATAATGACACTCTTCTGATCATAATGTGATCAAAAGTCTTTAATTTATTTTGTTATCTTACAAATGTCACTCTAAAGTGTTTGGTGTGATGACAGCATTAGGGACAGTGATTCTTTGTTAAAAAGGAAAAAGAACAGAAGTTCCCATGACTTTGCCATTAATCAAAACTTGTATCATCAGGACAGGCTCATGTGATTTTACCACAATTGGTGAGTTTTCGATATAATCCAGCCTCACACTGGTACTCCTTCTCAACTTGAACTAGGTCATATTTGGCAGCTCTGCGACAAGGCAAGTGGAGCCACTTCCAGAAGTTCCTCTTGCTCTTTTTCTCCTCAATCTCAGCAGCACCAGCAACAGGCGTCTCATCAGGCCAATAAGTATGAGGATGGTTATCCGTCGTGTTGGTGGTATTTAACCCTCAAACGCCAGCAGCCCTTATTTGGTCCTTCATGGACAAATTTGGGCATGAATATCTCAGGTGTAATCCCAATTATTATATTTTTTTTTATAAATGTCATCACCATCTTCTATAAAGTAAAATCTATCAATGTATGCATTTATTTGGTGATTTAGTGAATTTATTTACCTCTAAAAGTAACATATTTTTCATGTAAACTGTGCTTATTTTATGTAATATTTAATATATATGTTTTACTTAAGTAAAAATATTTGTTCCAGTAAGTTGAAACAGGCAAAACCTCAACATTTGACATACTTTGGTGACATCTGGTGACATTATGTTGGTATCAAAAGTAACAATAACATGAAATATCAATAGCCACTTTATGTATGAACTCACTGCTGAAAAGATGCCAAAATATGCACAGACAAATCTGACCATGCAATAAGGAAAAGACAAAGTAGGAGACAGAGTAATCATTTATTTCTAACAAAAAACATAAAATTTCAATTACTTAAAAAAAGTCAATGGTACCAAACAGGTAAGAATAAACAGTAACTCTAATAATAACTCAAATGTTTTTATTTTTTGCAGTCTAATATTAAAATCCTTTAAATACATTATAGAGATTTGTGACGTCATAATGTGATTTAATTTTTCTTGGTGCCGACGATAATGAGGTCGAAAAAAAGAGAATGGATCGCCTGGTGTCTTTGAATGAAAGAATTCATATCTAATAATATTTGATATGAGTTCAAGTGATTAACAAATCATTCATAAATTAGAAAATAAGTGCAAAATAGTTTTGAGTGAAAAATCCTTGAAAAAGAACTGCCTCGCCTGTCTTGGTGAGTATATTGACGCGGCGAACACGGATATGTCTTTAGTGAACGTAAACAGTTCCGACCTCCAAGAGAAATGGGATGTGTGTCAATATCGTGCGTCAGGTCTTAAAGTGACAGCAGCCTTCTATATGGCTGCTGCTGGCTTACGCTGTTAATGTTCATCAAACAACAATAGAAAGAGAAAATCACTCACTGCTCTTGACTCAATAACTTAAGTAGATTTAATAAGAATAAGTATATATTACCTTCATACTATGACATTTTTTATTATTTATATTTATTATTCAATTATTTAATATTTCATTATTCCCTATTGTTTTCTTTTGAATCTTTCTTATTGTATTTGTCCTAGTATTTGTTATTAGCATCTTAATTCTTATTTTAATAACAAAGATACCAAAATAGCTATATTGAGAAATATACTATCTTCATAATCGTATACAATTATTAAATAATATGTGAAATAAGATTTTTGTAATGACGGCCAACCCTAGTAATGTGTGTGTGTGTGTGTGTGTGTGTGTCTATGTTTGCGCTTTCTGTTGTAAATGCCATTAGGTTACATAGTATATGGCCAAAACATATATCTGGGAAAGCATATTGGATTGATTACAATATAGCGAATATTTGGCATTTGTGTATGTTGATTCAGAGTTGGCGTCATCTCCGCAGGTGTTGGGTCATCTGAAATCTTCGTAAGAGGCGGGAGCTGGCTCAATCCCACTGTAGAAACAGAAAAGCAAACAGAAAATAATTAGCGTAGCTGCTGTTCATAACATTTCAAGTAATAGATGCACATTTGATCTGATATAATAGGAAGGTTATAAGATTCATTATGTGAATGTTTGGCTAAAGAGATGTGACATTTTTTGTAATTCAACATAGCAGACTCCAAGTGATCAAGGATACTTTAGCGCATGCTACCAGCAGCACAGCCACCTGTGTCGTATGTTAAGAAGACAACCGAGAATCAGTAAAAACAGTTAAAGTCAGTGCAAAGCAATATTAAAGAGTGTTTGTCACACCAACTTACGGCAATGTGAAATAAGGCAATCATCAACCATTAAACAGCATATAAATCAAAACTGCCTAACGTTACTCAGTGAAATATTGAACCCATGAAGAGCAAACTAGCTGTGTACTTAGTTTTCTGCTGTTTCACTTAAAGTATACTTAAAAATATACTTTTATAAAGTGGGCCAATGTAGTCCCAAGTAGTACTGAAAACGTTTTCTCCCTTTTTCCACTCTAACTGGGGGGGGGAAATACAGATTTTGCTACTTGTACTCTGTCCAGCTGGCGGATCTCTAACCCATCGGGGCTCTGGTTTCACCTGGTGCTGCCTCCAGCATCCACATAGAAAGACCCTACCTCCTCTTTTCTGTAGGTGCACAGTCAGGAAGCCATCTCTGCCGTCCTCCTGGTCACCCTATACAAATAATTAAAACCGTTATCTAGACTGACCCTAATAATTCAATCCAACTCATGACTGCTGTGCTTCAGATAAGTGTAATGCCACCTGTTCAGTGTAACCAGGGATGATGCTCAATGTCGTCTAAGCTGGGACGGTCTGCCTCCGCTGCACTAAGACACCAGCTAACCAACTGACGGCACTCTGTTACACACAACACAGTACTTGCCTTCAGCAACACAACAGAACAAACTTCTCTGTCTGGCCATGGTTTTTGTATGGTTTTTCTATCTGAATGTTTGCTATCGCTTACCTGTAGACAGCTCTCTAGGGAAGTGCAGTCTGCTTTTGGAGGTGACCCTCCACGCAGCTCTGAAGGGTAAAAAACCGCACAGGATTTTGTAGAGAGTCACCCCCACTGACCAAACAGTAGCCGGTCCGGCATGATAGAGGTGTTGACGAAACCACTCCGGAGGGGCGTACTGAAGAGTGCCTGAAAACCCAAGAAGACCAAAAAACACTCATTGAAAAGGTTCCCGTCCAAACTAATTGTAGGCCTCAAATTATCTTTAAGTTTCCTTTTGGTTCACAAAATATCCATGTATAAGAACATCACACAGAGTGATGTAGTGAGATCTTTCCTTCTGTAATGCAAACCAACCTGCAAACGATTTGTAGGCTGAGTCCTTTAGGAGGTCTCCACACCCAAAGTCCAGCAGCTTGATGTCATGTGAAGCTGTGGAAATCAGGATGTTCTGTGGCTTGACGTCCCGGTGCAGGACCCCGCGGCTCTCACAGTGTTTCAGCGCAGTGATGAGCTGCACCAGCACTTTCTTGGCCAGGCTCTCATCAAGAGGGCTGTTCTCCTCACTGAAACTCTGGAGATCTTGACAAGGAACAGGCCGCTCCAGGATCATGGTGTAGTGCGTGGGATAGTCAAACCACTCCACAAGCTGCAGGACATTGGGGCTGGCAGGGGCTGAATTGACCTGGGTCATCAATGCGACCTCCAGTGGCAGCAGACCCTGGCCTTCCTGTAGTGACAAATGCTGCATTAAATCCAGGGCTTAATGCGGATGTGTGTGTGTGTGTGTGTGTGTGTGTGTGTGTGTGTGTGTGTGTGTGTGTGTAAACCAATAGGATGTGAAACAACAACAGATTCAAGGTGGTACTTACAACTTTCAGCCTCTTTTGTGTCCTGCCTTTAGAGACATACTTGATAGCAACCTGTAGACGCAAACCACAGTAAATCACACCTGCCTCACTGTGACATATGTCATTTACTAATATCAATTCTGAGAACATTTCTAAAGGTTGTTTGAATGAAGAGGGAAGAAAATGTCTTACTGGAAATCCATCAGACCTGGCGGTCCCAGCATACACAGAGCCAAATCCGCCACGCCCCAGCAATGGGCCCTTCGCATATGCTTCTGCAACATATAAGATCACAAGAAATGTCTTGAGAAAGACTTATTGCAGTATCTCAATCTATAAAAGAATGCTACTTTAATGCAGATTTTACATCAAAGATCTTGAGAATATTTTACAATGGCAAATCAATTAATAATTGAAAAATAACTTCTTTAATATGAGTCTATTCTGACCTGTGCGGGACCGTTTGGCAGGTCTCTTATATGCGGTGGATGGGCTCCCATCATCTGGGGCTTGCTGGCTGTCGCTCTGCCTCTTCCTCTTCCTGTTAGCCTGATCTTTTGACACAGACGAGGCCAACTTGGAAGGCAGCGGTGCTAAATAGCCAGGTAGCTCTTGTGTCAGTGGCTGGGTTGGGTTTAGCAGAGGTTCCAGATCATGGTCACCACAGCCCTGTGTCCCAACCTCCTGACTAGCCGTCTGGATAAAAGCAGCACTCTTGGATCTGGAGCGACCTGAGGATGAAATATTTCATACATCAAATATACTTAAAAGAATCTAGTTATGTAAGAATAGGCTAGGCTTACTTCTTTAATGTAAGCTTATTCTGACCTGTGCGGGACCGTTTGGCAGAGGTGGATGGGCTCCCATCATTTGGGGCTTGCTGGCTGTCGCTCTGCCTCTTCCTGTTAGCCTGATCTTTTGACACAGACAAGGCCAACTCGGAGGGCAGAGGCGCTAAATAGCCAGGTAGCTCCTCCTGACTAGCCGTCTGGGTGAAAGCTGCACTCTTGGATCTGGAGCGGCTTGAGGCTGAAATATTTTTTTATATATTAGTCACATTATATTTATAATTAATAATCAATTGTCATTGGTCACAACAAATAATTGTAAAATTAGCCTTTATTTTTCAACTTTCTATTGCGTCTTGCATTTAATTAGCAGTTTTCTAATTGTGACAAGGAAAAAATAATAATTCACAAATTTTGTTTTGATTTTTTTTTAAAGACAAAAAAAATGTTTCATTTACAATGAATATATGTGATCATTTAGCTATGCAATATTTGGGTTTAAATGGCTTAACTTGCACACATTTCTACACATGAATTAAGTCAAACTATGCACAACATCAAACCGTAACAACATAACGTACCAATAAACAACTGAATAATTAAAACACTCACCTAGTCCTTCACCCATGCGAGCCATTGAAATCTCCTCCAAACTCCAACAAGAATAAATAAATAAAAAAATAAATAAAAAATGAAACTCTCCCCAGAGAGTTTTAAACAAAAACAAACAATCGAAACTATTTCCAAAATAACTCGTTCATATAAAACTCAAAGAATATAACATTTAAATAAAATAGCCTTCAAAAAATACAAGTTTCCTCTCGGAAATCCTCCAAACTCCTTCAAAATTCACAATTTCACCACAGAAAATACTCTCGAGTCTCTGAAGTCGCCTCGCATCCAAACCAACAGATATCGATGGGTTCGAGTGTTTATCATTCAAATTTCATTAGACGCGTCGCTATGGTAACTAAATATCGAATCAAATCGTGAGTAACTTAGCTTCAGCACGAGCATAATCTTGACTTTTTCCTTTAACATTCGTGAGATGTTAAACAATTTTGACGTTAAATTGTTTTGTGTTTATTTATTTTTTTTAAATATATATATATATATATATATATATATATATATATATATATATATATATATATATATATATATATATATATATATATATATATATATATAATGTGATTTTTAGGAATGTGATCTTGTGATTTTTATGTTGGATAACCTACTGAAAGTTTTTATGTCTGCTTATGGACATCGACACACATCGATTATTTGTTTATACAGAACCTATTTCCTAGATGTTTTATTATATAAATGAATAATTATTATAATTCGTGGAATTGCATTTAATTTCCAAAATATTATTCATAGCCCAGGCTAATGGAGAATACTCGTGTGTTTATTGCAGTTGACCTTACCACTTCGCAGGACACTTTCAAATTGCTCTCAAAAGGCATTAAGGGAGGATATCAGAGATTCTCTTATTATAAGCTATATTATTATTTCTAATAATTAATTAGCTTTTATCGCATAACCATCATTGGCAAGAGGCCAATCAGCTTTCAGTATCTTCATGCGTCATCAAACCTGTTAGCAGTTGAGGGTGGTGAGGTGAAACTTTCACATTTATCCAAAATATCGATGAAATCCAAATTAATAAAGCATCTCGAAAAGAAAAAAAGTCCATATATGAATTTAGTTTAATAAATGAGTGAAGGATGACGTTCCCCCGCAGCAATTATAGGTGAGTAACGTTAGATCAGATGGGATCATAACAAGCACTATTCGGACAGGATTAGTTTCTTAATAAATGTTATAAATAGATTAATAAATAAAGTTATGAACACATTTAGTTATTGCTATTTATGTAAATATATAGCAGCTTAATTCAATTGTGATTTCATGTGCCGTTTGGTAGGGGCATTACGCAAAGTCATGTGATCTGAATACAAACGACATCACGTATTAATTTACGTTAGTTAGGGGCCAAATTAGCTACTACCTGCTCATTAAAAGCTCATATCGGCAACTTTAATTTGATATCAAAAAACATAATTTAACGTCGCAACTGTTCATCGTATGAAAAAGGAAAAAGTCAAGATTGTGCTCGCGCTGCTGTACTCGAGCGCATGATCGTCAGGTGTGCATATGCGCATAATTCGACTTTTAGTTGCCATACTATGGCGACGCGTGAAATGAATTTGGACTGGATATAAATACACTCAAACCCATCGATATCTGTTGGTTGAGAGACGAGGCGACTTTAGAGACTTTTGGAGAGTATTTTCCTTGCAGAGATTGTGATTTTTGAAGGAGTTCTGAGGATATTTTCTTGTTTTAGAGTTTTTGTTTTGAGTTCTTTTCTTTGAAAGAGACACATTTTATTGTTCTTTTCTTATTTTAGAAAGAGTTTTATTTGATATATTCTTGGCATTTCTGAGGAGAGTTTTATTTTTTAATTCTTTTTTTTATTTTTGTATTTTCTTGTTGAAGTTTGGATTTTCAATGGCTCGCATGGGAGAAAGACGAGGACGAAAGGTGAGTGTTTTAATTGTTTTATTTGTTTATTATTGGTATATTATGGATTGATTTTGTGCATTGTTTGATTTAACATAATTGATGTAAAGAAATGTGTGCAACTTAAGCCATTTAAACCCATTTTTTTCACAGCTAAATGATCACATGTATTATATTCCTTGTAAATTAAACAAACTGCAAGCCTTTTTTCTTAAATCAAAATTCAAAATGTTCTTGCCACTATTATAATGCAATTATACAATTATAAGTTGCTCAACTGCAATTAAAGACCTTGTTTATGTTAAGATTATGTTAAAAAGAATTTAACATAATTTGACGTTGATTATTGATTATAAATGTATAATTACTAATAGAACCTTTAAGTATATTTGATGTATGAAATATTTCATCCTCAGGTCGCTCCAGATCCAAGAGTGCTGCTTTTATCCAGACGGCTAGTCAGGAGGTTGGGACACAGGGCTGTGGTGACCATGATCTGGAACCTCTGCTAAACCCAACCCAGCCACTGACACAAGAGCTACCTGGCTATTTAGCACCGCTGCCTTCCAAGTTGGCCTCGTCTGTGTCAAAAGATCAGGCTAACAGGAAGAGGAAGAGGCAGAGCGACAGCCAGCAAGCCCCAGATGATGGGAGCCCATCCACCGCATATAAGAGACCTGCCAAACGGTCCCGCACAGGTCAGAATAGACTCATATTAAAGAAGTTATTTTTCAATTATTAATTGATTTGCCATTGTAAAATATTCTCAAGATCTTTGATGTAAAATCTGTATTAAAGTAGCATTCTTTTATAGATTGAGATACTGCAATAAGTCTTTCTCAAGACATTTCTTGTGATCTTATATGTTGCAGAAGCATATGCGAAGGGCCCATTGCTGGGGCGTGGCGGATTTGGCTCTGTGTATGCTGGGACCGCCAGGTCTGATGGATTTCCAATAAGACATTTTCTTCCCTCTTCATTCAAACAACCTTTAGAAATGTTCTCAGAATTGATATTAGTAAATGACATATGTCACAGTGAGGCAGGTGTGATTTACTGTGGTTTGCGTCTACAGGTTGCTATCAAGTTAGTCTCTAAAGGCAGGACACACAAGAGGCTGAAAGTTGTAAGTAGCTACCACCGTGAATCTGTTGTTGTTTCACATCCTATTGGTTTGCACCATAGACCGTAAAAAAATATGGACGACGCGACTTCATTGACTTCCGCTGACCAGAGTTGAAGCTTTCGGAGGCTGCACACGGCGCTGACATCTTGGGACCGAGTCTGCACAGTAGAGATCAGGAAGTAGAGGCGCGATTATCAAAAGCCCGCCCACATTCTCACATATGCAGAACAATTCATTATGTTGGTGTGAAATAAACAGTTATGGAAATGTAGAAATGAAAGCTAAAGCTCCAATCTCCTCCCAAATATCCCCAAAAAAGTCTGTTAGTGCCTTAGTGACTACTTCACTCAGAGAAGCCGTCAGTCTCAGCTGTCAATCATGACGTCACATCCCCCGTTTTTATAACATCAAATAACGAACTAAAACTAAACTTATTTAAAAAACGAACACTTGAAATGAAATCGTCGTGATAAAAACTGCCTGATATGACAGAAACCATCTTTAGGAAACAATTATTTCAAGTGTAATTTAATTGTTTAGTGTGTCTCGCGTCCATTCTAATACATGGAGAGGTGGGGTTTAGGAGCTATACTGGGACCAACCACCGGGGGGGGGCGATCATGGCGTGGAGGCTTCAGTTTCTGAGAGGAGTGCTACAGGCTTGGTTTGCACACACACACACACACACACACACACACACACACATCCGCATTCAGCCCTGGACGTAATAATAATAATTAATCTATGTTAAAACGCAGTGGGACTAAAATCTTTGCGTGGCAGTGATGATTTGCATTCTATGCGTGTATCGCCACCTGATTTTCTTATTGTTTTGAGCATTAAAAAAAATCTTAAAGGGGACCTATTATGCAAAATTTGGACATAAATGTGTGTTGGCAGTGTGTGTACACAACCACCCTATAGTGGTAAAAATCCACCAACTCCTTTTTTTTAATCCCCGTAAATCATAAGCAGTGTCTCCCAACTACCTGTTTTCAGCCATGGGGCTGGTGTGACGTCTCATCAGCCACAGGCCCCGCCCATGAATGTTGACAGACACTGGCGTTTTAAGAGAGGGGGTAAAATCTTTGCGTGGCAGGGGGAGCTGCCACAAAAACCTGCCAGTGCTGAAGGCAGCCGTCACAAAACCCGTCACTGTTCAAGGCAGCTCCTCTAAAACCTGCCAGTGCTGGAGGCAGCTGCCAATCCGGTAGATGCGTGTGAACGAGGACAACGCTGTTCTTTTTTTCACAATATGTAATTCCGCCGTTTTTACACAAACTACAGTACGCGAGAGACACTACGGTACGCACAATGGGTCAATATTCACCACTTACCAAACGCTTTTCGCCTGCCTCAAGATCTCTCACTGTTTTAAAGCTGCCAGACACACAGACTGAAGCACGAAAGCAACAGACAGTGCTATCATGTTCTTATTTTACTTATTTGCGACCTTACCATGTATTTTAATCCACTCATTTGTCTGTAATGGAGCGCGCGTCCCGTCACCTAAGCGTCACCAGTTTAACGTCACGCCTGCCTCGAGATCAACAGACAGTGCAGTCATGACCTTATTTACCACTTTAATTCATATTTTATTCCGTTATTTGTGGTTGTATCGAACGCGCGTCCTAAGCGTCGCGGCAGCCACAACTTAGCGTCTCACCTGCCTCAAGATCTCTCGGTGTTTTACAGCTGCTTAGACCCAGATTGATACAGGAGATCAACATGCAGTGCAATCATGACCTTATTTACCACTTTTATTCTTATTTTATTCCGTTATTTGTGTTTGTATAGAACGCGCGTCCTAAGCGTCGCGCCTGCCACAACGTAGCGTCTTACCTGCCTCAAGATCTCTCGGTGTTTTACAGCTGCTTAGACCCAGATTGATACAGGAGATCAACAGACAGTGCAGTCATGACCTTATTTACCACTTTAATTCATATTTTATTCCGTTATTTGTGTTTATAATAGAACGCGAGAGATCTTGAGGCAGGCGCGACGCTAAATTGTGGCTGCCGCAACGCTTAGGACGCGCGTTCTATACAAACACAAATAACGGAATAAAATATGAATTAAAGTGGTAAATAAGGTCATGATTGCCAGTCTTTGTCCAATGAGAATTATGACAGCACACGTTGATATGCATTTTCCTCTGACTGGCGCTTCAAACAGTGAGATCGCACACAATAAGTGAGAGATGCATTAATGGATCAAAAACAAGTGTTTTTTCCGCTTTGTATGAGTTTCTGCGTTGCCTACGTTCTCTTCAATAGATCCACACAAACGCGATTCATCCACACTGTGAGTGTAAACGGCCATTTAACCGACCAAACGGCTTATAAAAACTCCACAAAATAAGCCTCAAAAGTTATCAAAGGTATGCAACAGCGTGTTCATATATATTTTCGATGCAGAGAACAAATTGCGAATGGCTGCGCATTTAATTGTCCATTGAATTATAGGTGTCACAGGATATATATGTATTTGTGTAATGGTGAGCTTACAAAACCATTTGTATATTGTGTTGCATGTAACTTAATGATAACTTGCAGCATGCATTTGTGGGAAGCTTCGATGCTTTTAATGAGAGCGAAATAAAATTGTCTGAATCAGAAGCCGTTGATGTGCAATCTCCCCTCGTCCCCCTCCACTCCCCCGCTAAACCACGCCCACACTTTTATAGCATTTTTCAAAACTGTGATGAGAACTGACTGCTGCTGAAACGGGGGGTTTCATGACCCTTTAAAAAAACTTTTTTTTATTTCTGCTAGTTGACAAGGCAACATTTCTCATTTTCTTTTATATTAAATTGAAAATCGAAATCTAAAATCGAAATAAACTAAAACCATAAAAAAATAAAAACTGTATAAACATCAACACAACAAAACTAAAACTAATAAGACTACAGATCAAAGCAGAAAAAATGAAAATAAAATTAATTAAAAATATGAACAAAATATATAATAGTATCAATATCGGTATTAAAGGGATAGTTCACCCAAAAATGAAAATGATCCCATGATTTACTCCCCCTCAAGCCATCCTAGGTGTATATGACATTCTTCTTTCAGTCGGATACAATCTGAGTTATATTACAAAATGTCCTGGCTCTTTCAAGCATTAAAATGGCAGTGAATGGGAGCCCAAAATTTGAAGCCCAAAAAAGTGTATCCATACATTATAAAAGTAATCCACACGGCTCCGGGGGGTTAATAAAGGCCTTCCGAAGCGAATCGATGGGTTTGTGTAAGAAAAATATTAATATTTAAAACCTTATAAAGTAAAATATCTAGCTTCCGGCAGACCGCCTTCCATATTCAACTTACGAAGAAAGATTTTCTTTCTTTTTCTTTTTCTGAACCTATAGCAGAAACATTGAAACCTCCAGTCTCCGTGTTTAGTGCGAAAGCTTGTGCGACTGCTGCCGGCTCACGGTGCAGTACATTCGTTCCGTGTACCAGCGGCTTTGACGCGATTATCTGGTCAACTGACTCGTAACATGTGCAATATCTCACTGCCTCCCGAGTGTCCGAACTCACACAGTGTACGCCCGCCTTAAAGGTCCCATGGCATGAAAACTCATAAAATGATTTTTTTTTTAACATTAATATGAGTTCCCCTAGCCTGTATATGGTCCCCAAGTGGCTAGAAATTGTGATAAGTGTAAACCGAGTTCTGGCTGTCCTGCTCTGCCTTAGAGAAAATGAGAGCTCAGACGAGCCGATCTGGAATCTTCCCTATATGCCGTCATATGGGGAAAGGTTACCTGCCCTTCCTCTGCTTTTGCCAGAGAATTTGGAGAAAATGGATTTTGTTTATTTTACTCGCGATGTCAGCACAGGCTTTAACGATATGGATTCGACAGCACCGCCACAAACAGTGAGTAACAGTGTTCATTAATACCTGATCTGTGATCAGTGATTTCTGATGTGTAGCTAATCATTCAAGTTCACACAGACTTTCTTTCTAAATCGTTTATGCATCCGTGAATCAAGCCAGTGACTAAACGATCAACTTCACATCGTTTCTCTTAGTAGCATGAAACAAATCTGTGATTTAAATTGTGATTAGATGCTAGATTAGCAGTGTTGGGCACGTTACTTTAAAAAAGTAATTAGTTATAGTTACTAGTTACTTCTTACAAATAGTAACTGAGTTAGTAACTGAGTTGCATCATTATAAAAGTAACTAATTACCTGGGAAAGTAACTACTGAGTTACTTTTTTTTTGTTTTCAAAACTTGGATGCCCCCAATATTAAATATGTTAAATGAATGAATTGGACACTAAATAGAATAAATTGTTATTATAAAACATTGTATATTAATATACACTATTGTAATGTTGCTGTGGGACAATGTGAGAGACACCTATCAAATTCAATACATTATTGTAAATGTTTTTTTTTTTTTATATTATATTATATTTATTGTAGTATTTTCAGATTTACAGACAAATGGACAGTACGATCACATGACAGAAACAAACACAACTACTCCTTCAGTTAGAATCATGTTTGCAGTTGACGACAACACCAAACAGGCACGGGAAATCAAAACAGATTTTTGCCCAGCATGGAATGGATAGAGGTCAAGTTAAAGACAGAGGTTAACAAAAATTACAATAAAATGACAATAAAAAAAATGAAATATTAAGTAGTTTCATCATTGGTTTTTAACAGGTGATTAAAAAGGGGTCTCCAAGAAGTTTCAAATATATCCATATTACCAGAGATACAATATCTGAGTCTTTCCACATGCATAGTGGAGGAAAGTTCTGATAACCAGATCTTGAATAGTGGCTTCAAGTTTTTCTTCCACACACAGAGTATAGTTTTTTTGGCGATCGTCATGCCATACTGTATAGGCAAACGGATAGCATAATTAAGGCTCTGCAGGACCGTTGACCAGCCAAGAATGGCAGTCGCAGGGTCTACTGGGAGCTCACAAGTATAAGCATCAGAAAGAAATTGAAAAACTTCTGACCAGAATTCAGCAAGTTTTGGGCATGCCCAGAAAAGATGACCAAGAGAGCCCTCTGCAGATTCACATTTATTGCAAAGAGGAGAGATAGTAGGATAGAAAGCGTTGAGTTTAACCCTAGAGTAGTGCAATCTGTGCAACACCTTATACTGAATAAGCTGGTGCCTAGTATTAATGGAACAGGTGTATATATTTTTAAGACATTTTCCCCAGTCCTCCTCGGAGATTTGAATATTAAGTTCCTCTTCCCAATTGTTTTTAAGATGGGTAGTGGAAATATCTAGCCGACTCGTGAAAAAGCTAACAAATTTTGTAATTAACTTTGGGGTGTTGGGAGTGCAAGTAAGCAATTTATATAATTCATTATCAGGTGACAATATTTCGAAATTTGGCACAGTGGAACGAACATAATTTCTCATTTGTAAGTATCTGAAGAAGTGTGATGCAGGAAGGTCAAATTTCTCTGTTAGTTGAGTAAATGTGGCAAAAGTATTGTCAATATATAAATCTCTCAAGGTAATGATTCCTTTTCTAGCCCAACCTGTGAAAACTGGATCTAATAGTGAAGGTTTAAAGGCATGGTTACGACAAACAGGAGCAAGAAAAGAGGTATTTGGCAAATTAAATGTCTTAACAATCTGAAGCCATATCCTAAGAGAGTTGTTAGTCATAAAGTGGGATCCTGCTGAGGCTTTGAATGTCTCTGGGGCAGCAAAAAGCAATGAGGAGAGAGACCAATTTGAAACGCCCCGCTCAATCATTGAAGGGATATCAGCTGAAGGGCTGTCCGGGCGTGTGTCCTGCCAGTAAGTTAAGGCTCTACAATTGGCAGCCCAGTAGTAATGTTGAAAATTTGGCAAACCCAAACCCCCCAACGACCTAGGCTTGCACACGTGTATTTTAGATATTCTATGTGCTTTGAAGCCCCAGACAAATGGCAGCACAATAGAATCTAAAGTTTTAAAAAACTTTTTGGGCAAATAGATTGGTAGATTCTGGAAAAGATACAAAAATCTAGGTAACGTCACCATCTTAATAGCATTCACACGCCCCATCATTGACAGAGGTAAAGTCCTCCAGCATTTTATATTGTTCTTTAGGTTTTCGAGCATTGTTAAGTAATTAAGCTTAAATATATCCTTAGGGTTTTTAGGTATATTAACTCCAAGATATTTCAAACTATTTTTAGCGATTTTAAAAGGTAGAGTACGCAAAAAGTTAGGATCAATATTATTTGTCACAGCCAAAAATTCACTTTTTTGCCAATTTACTGAGTAACCGGAGAATTTACCGAAAGTTTCCAATAGATTTAGTAAGGGTGGAATAGACTGTTCTGGGTTACTGAGATAAATGATAATATCATCTGCATAGAGGGAAATTTGGTGATTAATTCCACCTAAATTCAGAGGCAAAATTAGAGGGCACTTTTTAATTGCAAGGGCGAGAGGTTCAATTGCGATAGCAAAAAGCAAGGGCGAGAGAGGACAGCCCTGACGGGTGCCTCTGTGTAATTGGAATTGAGGTGACTTGTTAAAATTAGTAAGAACTGAGGATGTGGGAGAGGCGTATAACATCTTCACCCAAGAGGCAAAGGTATCACCCATATCAAATTCTCTAATCACAGTTAAAATATAATCCCATTCAATTTGGTCAAACGCCTTTTCTGCGTCTAGGGCAAGAATTGCAACGCTAGCTTTGGAATCAAATCTAGTATATAAAATATTCATTAAACGCCTGACATTTGAAAAAGAAAAGCGGCCAGGAATAAAACCAGATTGATCAGGGTGAATGATTTTCCCAATGCAGTTATTTAATCTATTAGCCAAAATTTTAGTAAAAATTTTAAGGTCAGAGTTCAAAAGAGCTATGGGTCGATATGATGAAGGGTCGGTTTCTTCTTTACCTTTTTTAAGAATTAGGGAGATATTTGCATCATACAGGGACTGAGGGAGTTTGTGTTCGCCAAATGAATGATTAAACATCCTCAATAACAAAGGAGAGAGCACATGCGCAAATTTTTTATAGAATTCGACCCCAAACCCATCTGGGCCAGGAGCCTTGCCGCTGGGGAAAGATTTAATAGCATCTAGAATTTCCTCTACCGTTATGTCTGCATTCAGAGCTGTCTGCTCTATGCACCCCAACTTTGGAAGATGTAATGAATGGAGGAAATTAGCTAATGCTGAGGTCCGAACAACCCTTTGATTTGTATAGATTTTCATAAAATTCTTTAAATGTATTATTGATTTCACTGGGATTTGTTAAAACAAGACCATTCTTGTTCTTGATTTTGTAAATTGCTCTTGAGGCTTGTAGCCCCCTCAGCGGGCGAGAAAGCAATTTATCTGGTTTATCCCCAAGTTCAAACTGCTTTTGCTTAACTTTTAACAACATATTACTAACTTGGTTCGAGAGAATCAAGTTATATTCTAATTTAAGTGCTGTAATTTCATTGAGCGTATCCGATTCAGCAGAAGCTCTATAAGCATCCTCCAACCGAGTGAGACAATTATCAATTTCCATAAGGCGTTTTACCCTTTGCTTTTTAAGCCTGGACTCGTATGAAATAATGTGCCCTCTCAAGACAGCCTTTAGGCTTTCCCATAATGTAGAATCAGAAACCTCGCCCGTATCGTTAAATTTAAGAAACTCAGCAAGTAACTCTGTTAATTGTTCGCAAAATTTGACATCTAAGAGCAAAGTAGGATTAAAACGCCAATTATAGCTGGGCTTAATTTCTAAGAGATCTAGAGATACTGTCACTGGTGAATGATCAGAGATGATTCTATTGTGATGCTTCAATGATTTTACACAGGGAATAATTTTAGAGTCAACTAAAAAGAAATCTATCCTGGAGTATGATTTGTGAACTTGTGAAAAAAAGGTATATTGCATATCTGTTGGATATTTAGTCTCCAGATATCGACTAGATCGAAAGAAGTAATCAAATCATTAAGAACAGTGGTAGAATTGGCCGAGGGTATGCCAGAGCGAGAGGGGAATCTATCTAGAGTAGGGTCCAACACCAAGTTAAAATCGCCGCCTATTATCAGGTGCGTGTTTAGAGTATTTGGTAAAAGATTAAAGACTTTGCGGAAAAAAGCAGGGTCATCAAAATTAGGTCCGTACACATTAAGCAGTGTGACATGAATCGAGGAAAGTAGGCCGGAAACAATTAAATAGCGGCCATTAGGGTCGCTGATAGTAGATATGTGCTTAAAGGGGGCTGATTTACGAAACAAAATAGCTACTCCTCTGGCCCTGGATGAGAAAGTAGATTGGAATACCTGAGAGATCCAATTACATCTCAGTCGCCTTTGTTCAGAGTGCCTAATATGTGTCTCTTGTAAAAAATAATATGTCAGCAGGGATGGACTTCAAATAAGAAAAAACTTTAGCTCTCTTAATTTGGTTATTTAATACCCGGACATTCCAGCTGACGAGAGTGACATTGCCACCTATAAGTGGCAGCCCCGTACTACTAGTCATGAAGTACAATATCTAAAGGAATGCCAGCTGCAAAGGTAATTTGAATGTATATTAACCAATGAAGGAGTTATACAGACACAAAACGCTAAACACGAGACGAAAAAACAAACAAAACCACCCACCCTTCCCCTTCCATCAGCTTCCCCAAACGAAGCCGGGAAAAAACCCCTCATAGGAACAGTGGAGCTGCTGGGCAGCAAAAGGAGAAGAAAACCTACCTATGAAAGTAACCTCTAACAGAGAGATCAGGGGCTCCCCAACAGCCTCCATACAACTACGTCATTAACAAAAGAATTGCTCAATACACCTGGCCTATAGTGCATAAAGTACACACCCACTGTAACTTTTGACGTTATTAAAAGTGAATTAAACAGCGTAGTCTTAAAAATGTACATGCAAATACAGCCTAACATATATAATAATATGAACAAGTAGCAAATGCAAAAGTCTGTGAATGTCTTTTTTTTTTTTTTTTTTCTGAAAATATACTCACTACCTCCTATAAAAGGCCGCCAGTAAACAAAAGGAACGATGATTCAAGTCCTACAGCCATGGTAACAACATTGAGAAAAAAAAAGTCCTAAGCAGCAGATCAAGAAGGGTCTTGTTCAATAACGGTGTTCACAAAAACCTCAGCCTCCGAAACCGAGCCAAAGATTTTTTTGCTGGTACCCTGGGTGACAATCAGACGTGCGGGGAACAACATTCCGAATCGAATACCGGCCTCCTTCAACTTCTTTTTCACACCGTCAAACGCCCTTCGTTGTGAAAGTACCTCTGCAGTGAGATCTGGGAAGATGGAGATTTGTACTCCGTCATATTTTAGAGGCGAGTGTTGCCGCGCAAGCCGAAGGATCGTCTCTGTAGATCTGAAAATTCAGCTTTTGTCCCCGTTATGATTGAATCACAGGACCGGAATACCAGTTGCCTTGTCAAAAAGCTCTTTATTGTCATATGTCTCGACATAGGAGAGAAACGTGTTGTTATCGTGCCAGCTGTATGTTTCTCTGAGGTTGTACATTAACAGTGAGCATTATATACCACTGACCACAGGATTTGCAAATCCTTACAAGGTAAAGAAACATGTTGGTCTGTTTAAAATAGAATGTATACTTCATGCTTACATCAGTTGATAATATAAGCTACTGTTACATCATCGGAAACAGGTGCTACATGTACAGTGAGGTCCTTCATACAGAACATGTACTCACATTCTTGTATGACCAAAATATCTCCCTGTCCTTCTCCATCCATATGACAGTAATATGTCATGCAAACTTAAGCTCATGCAGTATATATAACTTTCTCATGCACTTAAACTTCACAAATACATTATAGATTTAATTATACATATAAATAATATTAAAATAACAAATTTCTGATCTACAGCTCCCTCCATTGGAACTACCGGCCGTCAGTTCCACACCATCATCGCCACCTAATGGAGTGATAGTAAGGAGAGAAAAGCAAACCAAGAAACAAAAGACATACGAAAGACATAAAAGTAGAAACATGAGGAATCGGGAATAGAACAAACAAAACAAAACAAAATAAAATGAAATGACCCCAACCCATGATATGTTCCCGCATACTATGTGTGTAACTTACGTCTATGTGTACGTATTTAAAATGTACCCCATACATCTAAGAAAGGAAACATTAATGAGTCTTCGCCAGTTCCTGAACTCCTTCGGTAAAAATACCTGAATTCCTTCAGTTCCTGGTTCAAAATAACAAACTAAAAGAAACGTTGATTTTAAAGAATCCTATCCCTTGGGGTTGTAAATCAGTAAGCGGGTGTTGATTGTTTGTGGGGTTGTGTTTTGTAAGTGGTGCAATGTATAAGATATCCTATTTTACTCTGTATTTTCCATTTTCGGCTTTATCCATATAGTTAGAAATAACCAATTTAACAGGTTTAGTACTTTTCTTTCTAGTAACACATATGATGATGTGTCCTACTACCATAAACACAAGAACTCCTACCATAGTTAGAACTATCCAGTCTGACCATGATAAATTTCCTGGAATTTGTGTTAATTTCCTTTCAGACATTAATTTGGCTACTCCATTTGCAACGACAACATGTCCCATTGCTTGAATTCCCTCCTCTTGAGCTGCTTTTACGCTTTCTTTAACTCTTTTAACCATCTCAAAGAGTTCATAATTTCTTTCCTCCACTAAATCATTATTCCACCACTGTGGTTCTAATTGCAGCAATTGCACATGTGGAACATGGATTCCACCTAAATGAAGAGGATAGAGAATTTCAACGCAAAATGGATCAGGAGGAATTGGACACAACTTCCCTCCATATATCATATTCTCACTTATTCCATCATGTAATATACACCACTGTGCTTCTGACACCTGCCATGCACCTGTGGCTTGATCTAAAGGAACTACCTCCCAAACTGCAGATCCATTAAGGGATAGACTAAACATTGTAGAACACGAGCAAATTACCCACTCATGTTCCTCGACACAACAGTCTGTGGTAGAAATCATCGGTGTTTCCCCTTCAGCCCAATATCCATTTCTCCCTAATCTAATTACTGAATTTCCTTGTCTAATACCCATTGATTGGAATTGCCTAACTGTCATTATATTGCGCTGTCCATACTGAGGCCATACCATAATCAAAGGTAATGTTCCAGAACCTGACAAAGATTTCTCATCTATTGCGATTTTGACTAATGGAATATGTTTAGCAGAAGTCAAATTAAGTTGATTACCAAAAACCACTAACAAGGATTCAGCTATTCGTTCAGGAACTTGACCCATCCGAATAACTTGAACATCCTCCACCAATTGATCCTTTAAGTTTTGAGCTAAAAATAAACATGCCGCACGGTGTGTCTCAAAATTAGATGATTTTACTAATGCGTCTGCCAATTCCTTCGCAGCATTATTAAGATGTTGACCCGCTGCTATAATATGTATAGAACCTTGAAGAGCCTCAGTAAGTCCTTTCCCGGTCATTTTCCCTACCCACTGAGTGTATTCACTTAATTGACTCATTTGAGCAGTATTACTAATTGAATTGACAGAACCAAATACCCCCGCTATATCTCCCCATATACTTCGAGGTTTACGACTTCGACTACTCAGGGGATCTTTAGAGGTATAATATTTTACTTCCTTTTCCAACCAACTCCTTATTTGTGTGAAATTTCCACAATAGGACTGATCAAAAACAGTAAGCAGAGACATCAAGTTATAATTGATACGTTGTCGCACCATGTGGGCTTCGTTTATCAAGGTTTTGGTTTCTTTTGCTAACAAAATACCATGAACTGGCGCAATAGTTGTAGTCGGGCATGTTTTAGCTTTGTTTGTCTTTTCAGCAGAAAGATAGAAACACCGTCCAATTTCCCCAGTTTCTAGTTCAGTTTCACAATATTCATTTTCATCTTCTGAATGCCATACTCTTACATAATTTCCCTTGAATCTTGTCGTTCTTGAGGCAGTATCCCTTAGGAATCCCTCACATGGCAACACTATAGGATAAATACACCCTAGGGTCAATGAATCCCATATTGTAAGCATGTGAGTACGATTCAAAATAAGGTTAATTTCCACATTAGTAGAAGTTATGAGGTCCAATCCCACAATTTCGCATTGTTCTCTTGAACAAATTTCTCGTCTTTGACCACTACTAGAATATCCCCCATCTTTAACTGGCCAGATTACTCTGCTTTTGTAACATTCATGGTGATAGTTACATCCACCATAGATGCCTTCTCGATATTTAGCCAGGTCTTTGTCATTACTTGGCACCCAATCCCATAATCCCCATTTGGAAATAAAGGGTAGAGTAAAATGTTGACCAGATTTCAGAGTTGCATTCCGAGTGATTCCTTGAACTCGAGGAGTCCATAAAGCTTCGCTTCCTTGGTAAATACCAAATAAAATTAAAACCAAGCATACCGTCGTCGTTGTGTATCGAGAATAACTTGCAACCATCTCTAATCAATGTCAATGGAATTGATTCCTGAAATGGAAGCAGAGAAATCATTAACACCACTCCTTGTTACCCAGTCTTTAAAAGTAACTGATGAACATTGCTCATTTTCAGGCCATAAGCTATCGCTATCATTTTGTTCATTCACTAAACAAGGTTTAACTTGTGACCAATGATACCATCTATCTGTCCCTACACCCTTCCCTTTAAGGCAAACACTCGTATCTGTAGTTAAGATTATCTCATATGGTCCTTCCCATCTAGCCTCTAAACCTTTCCTAGCAATTCGTTTGACCATAACAAAACTGCCTAACTCGGGAATGTGTGGAATATCAGTAGTGGTGTGTTTTTCATCCCACTGCTGCTGAGCTTCTCGCACTCTCTGGTTGTTTCCTTTGGTAGCTTTGTCCAGCATAGTGAGATAACGTTTTAACTTTTCTTGGAACAGAGTGGAATCTCCTCCTGTTCCCGCAGGGGGCGGAGCATCAGGGGGTAGAACCATTGCTCTTCCAGTCATCAGTTCAAAAGGGGTTAGTCCTGTTACTCTGTTTGGAGTTGCTCTTAAGTTCCATAGAATAGCAGGCAATAACTTGTGCCAACCTTGGCCAGTCTGCAGAATAGCCTTGGTAAGTGCCGTTTTTAACGAGCGGTTCATGCGTTCTACGAAACCCGAACTTTCTGGCCTGTAGGGGATATGGAACTTCTGTTTGATCCCAATCAGTTTCATTGCTTCCTTCATCAATTTCCCAGTGAAGTGAGTTCCATTGTCAGAATCAATTTCATATGGAAGGCCCCAGCGTGGAAAAACTTCCTCCACCATTACTCGTGCTGCAGCTTCAGCAGTGCAAGTTTTTGTCGGAAATGCTTCCACCCATCTAGTAAATCGATCTATGATTACTAGAATGTATCGGTATCCTCCACTGGGTGACAATGGTCCTGTGAAATCAATTTGAAGATTTGTCCATGGCCCTGTGGGTCTGGGTGCATGTGACATTCTCATCTTTACAGATTTTCCCACATTTGCTTTTATGCAGATCAAACATCTCCTACAATAGTCATCAATGTCTCTCATCATTCGCGGCCACCACCAAGTCTCGCTGATTTGAGCTTTCATTGCTTTTGCTCCAGCATGCACTTTTCCATGATACAGCTGCATTAGTTCTTTCCTTGTTCCGATAGGCATTACCACTTGTCCTGTTGGAATTCTCCAGATACCTTGATCATCTTCTTTTGCTCCTGCTTTTTTCCATTGTTCTTTCTCTTCTTCTGTCTCTGTGTGATATGACAGAAGATGCAGCTCAGGATTATCTTTTCTGTTTTCTTGAACCAAGGTAACAGGAGTAGGGGAAAGTAAAGCCGCTTCTCTGGCTGCCGCATCAGCTGCAGAATTTCCTTTGCTTTCCTTGGACTTGTCAGATTGATGTGCTTTTACTTTGACCACAGCTGCTTCTCGTGGTAATTGACATGCTGCAATTAAGCGACGAATTATGGAAGCATGTTGTATTATGCTCCCACTGCTGGTGATGAGTCCACGTCTTTTCCATAGGGCAAGGTAGTCATGGACCACTCCGAAAGCATAACGACTATCTGTATAGATGTTGACTCGACCTCCCTCCGATAGCTCAAGAGCTTCCGTAAGCGCCATGAGCTCAGCTACTTGTGCTGAAAATTGCCCAGGAAGAGCTCCTTGCTTCACAACAGTTCCATCAGCCTTTACTACAGCCCATCCAGTATGTCGTTTTCCATCAATGTAGTAACTGGATCCGTCGACCCATAACTCATTATCTGGATTTTCAAGAGGGATTGGATTAACTGGACCAAGGCTTTCTTCTTCTACCTGTTTTTCACACTCATGTGGTATTCCCTCATGCGGTTCCAGCATCATTGTTGCTGGGTTAAGTGAAGTGTCTCTGATGATTTCCACTCTCAAGTCCTTGTTCAGCAAAGTTGCTTCCCATTTTGCTCTCCTCGCATCAGTGATAGTCTTGATGTTTGTGTTGTTCAACAGCGTTACTATACTGTGTGGAGTGTGCAGTGTGACAGTTTGTGCACCAATCAGATTTTCCACAGCATTCACTGCCCACGTGGCACCATCAAGGGCTTGTATACATTGTGGTTGACCTATCATGGTGACAGGAATCTTTGTGGAAAAGTATCCGACTGGTTTGTATCGATCACCTGGTTTTTGACACAGTACTGCTGAGTAGGTCTCATCTCCCACCCTGGTCCACAAATGAAATGGCAAACGACCATCAGGAAGACCCAAGGCTGGGGCTGAAATCAGTTTCTTTTTCATAGCAGTAAACGCTTCCTCAGCTTCTGGTGTCCATTCCAGCTGTTCCACTCCAGGCTTTCCCCCTTTATACAGATCAATGAGAGGAATAGTGATACTGGCAAAATCAGGGATATATTGACGACAATAGTTAAAAAGTCCCATCACCTTCCGCATCCCTGTAACTGTCAGAGGTTTTGGAAGTTGCTGCAATGCCTCTACACGCTCTGTTGTCATTCTTCTTCCCTCAGCAGATATTTCTTGGCCTAAATAAATAACTTTAGCTTTGGCCAGCTGTGCTTTGTCGGGGTTAACTTTAAATCCACCTTTTCTTAGAGCTTGCAGAGTAATATTTAGAGCAGATAGATGGCTTTTTTCATCTGGGCTTGCAATCAACAAGTCATCAACATATTGGAGGCAAACACTTCCTGAACTCTCAATTTCAGCTTTTCGCTCAGTTAAGAATTGGTCCAGGGCTCTATGAAATACAACTGGAGAAAGGTTAAGACCTTGCGGAAGTCTGTTCCAGACATACTGGTTTGCGCCGACAGTGAAGGCCAATTTCTCTTGAGATTTTTCATCAATAGGTATAGACCAGAAAGCTGACAGCACATCCAAGACCGTGAAGATTCTTGCATTCCCTGGAATATCATTCAAAATGGTAGCAGGGTTAGCCACAATAGGGTGTGGTTTCGGTGTTACACTGTTAAGTCGTGTGTAATCTATGGTTAATCTCCATGAATTGTCGGACTTTTTGACAGGCCAGACAGGGCTATTGGTAGTAGAAGAAGTTCGTCGAACAATTCCCTCAGCTTCCAAGTCTGCCACAATCTCAAAAACAGCTTGTCTTGCTTCTGGTCGAATGGGGTATTGTTTATGAGGGGTATGTATCGGTCCCTCAATAATAACAGGGTCAATGTTGGCTTTACCACAATCCAATTTGTGTTTAGCCCAAACATCTGGATATACGCTACACAGAAGACCCCACACACCGTCTTTTCCCCAGTCTCTGATAATTGGTTTTGCTATACCAACAGAACTTATATTACATGTGCGATCTTCATGTGGTATTATTCCAGCTGTTGTAGTAATTTGACGACTGTCAGTAAATATGATCATGTTTAACAATGGTAAAATGTCCATACCTATAAGGCTTCCTTGTGAATTCGGCCCCACCCAGAAAGGTGTCCATAGAACTTCATCTTCATGTATTTGCAGAGGAACTGGTATACTTTTGTGAAATATCATGATATCTCCTCCAACTCCTTCAACTTCTATGGTTTCATGTGTTGTAGGAAGGTTCAAATCAGTTATGGAGAGTGAGGCTCCTGTATCGATTAGACAGTCACATTGATGGCCCCCTATCAAAGCAGGGATGAAAAGTCGATTGTCTCTTTTGTTACTCTTACAGGGGGCCGCTAATTCCTATTGCGGACGTATAATTCCCTCAATGAGCTGACGAACTTGTGCTTCAGTCCACGTCTTTCCTCGAAAGGTTTTATCATTGTTTTTGGCATTTACCTGTTTAAATGATGGGCCTTTACCTTCTGCTCCACCTCCTTTAGCCCAGCAGTCTTTTACGATGTGGCCAGTCTTTCTACAATTGTGGCAGAACTTCAACATCCTATCTGCGTCGATGTTGGATTGAGCGAATGCCACTCCTCTTCGATTTGGTTTGTTTCCTTCATCCTTGTTTGATCTAATAGCCATCTCTAGACGACCAGCCCATTGCATAATTTGGTCAAACGTTTCTCCTGGATTGACTCCAAGTGATAAGGCTTGTTGGTATTTTGTGCTAAAACCATCCACAAGTGTGTCAGTAAACTGTACATCATCTCTGTCTGGTTCTTTTTTAGCACAGAGGGCCCATCTTTCATAAGCATTCCATTTACGCAAGGCATATTCATCTGGAGATTCATCATCTTTTTGCTTAATCAATGTTACTGATGTGAAAGGAATCTTACCACTGCCCAGGATCTCTTGGATTTCTTTTCGGAACACATCTAAGGCTTGCCAAAGACCCAGGGGTCGTCCCTGGCCATCAACCCACAAGTCTATCCATTGGGCTGTTGTTATTGACGCTGGCAAGCGTTCCCATCTGTCTCTTGGGATTTTAGCTTTCACAATGGTGTGTATGTCTCTCAGTGTCATTTGATGTGCTTCAACCAAGGAATCTAATTCTCGCCAAAACTCTGTGTTTGGATCTTGTCTCTTCAGAGGAGGCAAGGCTGTGAGAATGGCTTGACGTTCTCCTGGTGTGAATGGTCTTTCCTCCATCATCATTTCAGATTGTACTTCTTCCCTTTTAATAGCAGGTGAAGAAAATTCAGGACCAACCTTATCAATTGTTATCATGTCGTCCTCTCTTGTCTCATCACCCCAATCAGAGGCAGGTGCTGGTATAACTCGCAGCATGTCTCTGTTTGGCTGGGTTGATTTGGATCTGGTTATTACTGGAGCGGCCTGTGCAGATGCAATAAATATTTTGTCAACTGGCCCTCCATTTGGCTTACAAGAAGTTTTACATTGTTCAGGCAAATTTGGATAAATTGGATTGTATGGAGGAGGCATTACAGTTTTTGCTGAGTTTACTGGTGCTTGCAAAAATTTACTTTCAGCCTCAGCTATTATATTTGTCCAATCTGGATCAAATGAATCATTAATGATTGTTGTATCTTTTTCTGAACATGTAATAGACATGATTTTATTCAACTTGTTATATGCTTCAATCTGTGGCTTCATTGCTTCAACAAGTGGAACTGGACTCCCATCCGCACTGCAACAAATCCCTCCTTGTTTCACAATCCAGTTAGCTGCAAGGATCGGAAAGGCTTTCAGTTTAACAGAGTCTTTTTGGATCATGAACCATCTAAACTGTTCATCCAAAGAGGCATCAATGTCCAGTCCTTTCTTTGAAAACTTGGCTTGTTTTTTGTTCTTCTTTTCTAAGTACCAAGCAGATATTGTTCTGCTATTATAAACACCCTCTGCCATTTGCAGATGGTCTGTGTCTCTGTGCTTCTCAGCAGCAGGGCTATGTATAGCTTTGTGTGTGCGTGTATGAGTGTGTGTCTATGTGTGTGCGTGACTGTGTGTGTGACTGCTGGGGGTCCTGCCCTCCACTCTCTCCCTCTCCCTCTTTCTCCCTAGCTGACAACTCAGAAAACAAAGAAAGAAGAGAAAGAAAACAAAAGTTAAATCCTAAATATTCTTATAATTCTTACAAATTTACAGTTGAACTCAGATCAGTTTCTTCCCCAAATATTGAACAGCTTTACAGTCAAAATCAGAAGGCCAACGATTCTAGCCACTTTTATTCATCAAGGCGCCTTTATACCTTTAGCGTGTTTAAACGTTTTAGGGTTTTCTAAAGCTGCGCACCCTTTAGCGCAGACCCGCCACTTTAAACCGCTTTAATCTCACAGTTCGTTGCACTTCCCCGTACTTCTTCTAAGGACGGTTCTAAGGCCCGAAGGACACATTAGAGATTTTTCTCTGCTCCAAAAATAACAAAATTTAAAAATAAAACAAAACTGCAGTCTCGCCGTGTTCCGACCACCTTACAGTCACAACGAACTAATTGCTAAATCGCATTACGGATTAATCTCCCGAAAATTTGACTAAATGGTCTTTTGCACAAAAGATTCCACTTTTAAACCCAGCTTCATTCAATATTTTGGAGGTACACTGATCAGAACAACTCAAGTAAATCACATCCAATTAAATTACTTAAAATGTAACTATGTCTGACACATATTCATTGGCAACACAACTGGTATTTCAAAATAACACAGATCTTTTTAGCAGTTTCAGTCACTGTCTCAACAATATAGATCATCAGGCAGACTTAGAATCTTTAAGAAAAAGAAAATGTCTTACCTGATGAATTGATTGAGACCAATGTCTGAAATGCAGATCCTGTTCGTGTGACGCCAAGTTGTAGATCTGAAAATTCAGCTTTTGTCCCCGTTATGATTGAATCACAGGACCGGAATACCAGTTGCCTTGTCAAAAAGCTCTTTATTGTCATATGTCTCGACATAGGAGAGAAACGTGTTGTTATCGTGCCAGCTGTATGTTTCTCTGAGGTTGTACATTAACAGTGAGCATTATATACCACTGACCACAGGATTTGCAAATCCTTACAAGGTAAAGAAACATGTTGGTCTGTTTAAAATAGAATGTATACTTCATGCTTACATCAGTTGATAATATAAGCTACTGTTACATCATCGGAAACAGGTGCTACATGTACAGTGAGGTCCTTCATACAGAACATGTACTCACATTCTTGTATGACCAAAATATCTCCCTGTCCTTCTCCATCCATATGACAGTAATATGTCATGCAAACTTAAGCTCATGCAGTATATATAACTTTCTCATGCACTTAAACTTCACAAATACATTATAGATTTAATTATACATATAAATAATATTAAAATAACAAATTTCTGATCTACAGTCTCCTTGACCGGATAGTGATGTATCCTCGCGATCAGAATTCGGGGACGCCCTCCTTTTGATGGTAACGGCCCGGTGCGATGTGCGCGGTCAATCTTAATCCCCCCAGGAAAATTCTCTGTTCCCAGAAGTGTCGGGAAGAGTTTTTCCACAAACTCCGTTGGGCGACCGGACTCCACATTCTCGGGTAGGCCTACAATTTTAATATTCTGTCGTCGGGAACGGCCCTCGAGATCATCCACTTTAGCACGTAGGGCCTTATTAGCTGCTAGGATTTCCTGACATGAGGCCTCCAGGGCAGAAATGCGGCTTTCGTGCTCAGCTTTAACACTCTCAAGGTCCGAGATACGCGTGGTGGTTTCAGACAGCGCCGTTTGCAACTGAGATAGAGTCGCTTCCAACGAATTAAATCTGTCATTCATACTGTTATTCATAGTCTGAATGGCGGAGAGGATATCTGTTGAGTCTGGGGCCGTGCAGCGCTCGCGATCCGACTCGTGTTCATTAGACGACGCATTTTCAGCCAGTTGTTCACCTGTGCAGCTTGGTGAATCACCTTTCTTGGGTTTAGCCTTCTTCATCTCACTGTTAGATATTGTTGAGCAAACTTTTGTAGTGAAAATAGTCAGAAAATACAAGTTTATAGAGGCTTATCGATGGAGCTCCCTAAATTTACGTCCACTCCATGCGGTGCTCTCTAGCGCCCCCCTTATTGTAAATATTATCAGTAGACCTACTATAGTGTAAATATTGTGTAAATATTGTGTAAATATTATCAGTAGACCTACTATAGTGTAAATATTGTGTAAATATTGTGTAAATATTATCAGTAGACCTACTATAGTGTAAATATTGTGTAAATATTGTGTAAATATTATCAGTAGACCTACTATAGTGTAAATATTGTGTAAATATTATCAGTACTACTCCTTTTGGTAGTGGAGCTCACGTTATCTCCTGAGTTTTTAGCCACTAATTTTGTGGCGGCATGTGATGATGTGAGGCTTCATTAGATTAGAATTACTTGCCACCGACGTAGAGAGACTCTTTATTCATGTGCATAAGTCGCATTTAACATAAACACCTTTCACCTCAACGAGGGAAAATTAGCGCTTATACTTCCAGTTTGCGAAAGCTTCATTTGAAGTTGTCGGACTTGGTGTGTGTGACTTAGTATATGCGTGTGCGTGTGTGTCATAGGTGTGTGTGTGTGTGTGTGAACTCAACCTATCAACCTCAACCTTGTCTCCCACCCACCAATCATCATCAGTGTACCACCCATAGACGGTACCAAACACGCATAGCATGCACACACACACACACACACCAACCAGAGAAAGAAAAAACTTTGCAAGTCCTACTGACAGAGAGCCTGATCGAAAGAAAACTGCTTCAGTGAGCTCAATTATAGTAACGCCGCATTTTATTCTCAGTAACGCTAACGGCGTTGTAACAGGAGAAACAGTAATTTGTTTGATTACTCGTTACTGAAAAAAATAATTCCGTTAGTAACGCCGTTTATCTATAACGCCGTTATTCCCATCACTGTAGATTAGCAATCAAAGAACACTCTCTTTATAATGTTCGGAGCTGTGAATCACACGTCACGAGTGTATCTGCACACTTGCCCAAACGGCTGTTATAACGAATGGCGCTGTTATGCTGAACAACGTGGCTCTTACTGTATTCATATCGATGTTGTGTTTGCTGTTAGTTGTGGTGAAAGCATTTCGTGAGAGAAAACGCGTTGCAATGACGAGATCACTGCATTCACGCGATCAACAGACTGTCTATGTACTCAATCCTCATCACTGCAGCTTTTCATGTGATAGGAAAAGATCTAAATATAATGCTATAATCAACATTTTCATGAACCGTTCCTCTCGACAGCTGTAATGGTAAAAAAAACGTAGTAAAAGTATTCGAGAGGGGTTCCACATGTTACAAAGTTCGTAGAATAAGGAGGAAGACGACAGGATCAGCGTGACTGGGACTCGTGTTTATGCAGAACTCTCAGATACAAAGAAAATAAACTTGCGCTCTCAACAACTCAGTACAATAAAACTTTCTCAGCTATCTTTCTCCAGTTCTAAGGTCTCTCTGGTCCACATGCAGTCCGTCTCTCTCTCTAGCAGCCCTTGCAAACCTCGCTAAACCACGCCCCCTCCGCCACATAATCTAATACTCATTTCAAATGCACAGATGTCAGCCAATCACAACAGTGGCCGTTTTCACTGAAGTCTCACATCAGACACGCCCCTTGAAACAGAGCATTCAAGCCAGAGGACTAATATCAGGATAGAAAAATGCCTTTTATTTGAGACGGTTATATTCTTTTTAGATAGGCTATTTCTCTTTCAAAAGCATTGATGATATTAATGCAGCAACGTTATTTCGTTCTCATGTTTTTTAACAGTAGACCTATGTTTTATTTAAAGTTGTTTCTCATTATGCCTTCGAAAACGCGCAGTCACTTTGATCAGGAAAAGTAAAATTAAGTGCAAGATGTGCAGAGCCAATCTGTCATGTACATAACATTATAATGAGAACACAATTGTAATAGTTTTGTAAATTATCTTATGCTTTATTTGCCTGTGTATGGGCGTTGTTGTTAAGGGAAGAGCGCATTCAAAATGTGTAAAAACTAGCACGGCCAAGTTCACGTGCGCATTCGCATCCTTTTGTGCTGATGCGAGTTGGTAACTTGCACTGATTAATCTAATATAGGGTGCGTTTGGTTGAGTTTATTAACCTGCTAGCAAAGCTACGTAGGGTGCTGTTTATTTACAGTTTCAGTTCAATTACAATGATATGATTGATTGGGTTATTTGATACGTTTTTTAAAAAACATCTAAAAACAAAATAACCATTTATGCATCATAATCTAGCAGTTGTTTTTTCTAGTCATATGTTCATGTTTTCATAGACATGTGATGTTTGTATTTGTCAACATTAATTTTCGTAACACTCTTAAAATAGTTTCATATCTCCATGAAGGACCCTGAACCCCTGACTCTACCTCAGCCCTCCAAGACCAGGACTCCACCTCGACTCTCCAACTCTTTGGCTCCACCTGGGTTTGTCGTTCCCTCAGCTACTCTTTGATCCCTCTGGCTCCATCGAGTTCCCTTGTCCCTCCGGCACCACCTTGGTCAGTCATCACCCTGGCTTTGCAACGGCCTTCGGGCATCTGTTGCAAAACTGTGACCGTAGTAATGAATTTACTTTTATGTACAGAAATCCTATTGATTATATTATGTTTATGTACAGAATTTCAAGAGGTGATACATCAAAGGAGCTCCTAGAAGGTCCCGCTCCACCTTTTGGCTATCCTCCACTTTTTCACTCTGAGCTTAGCCACCCTCACCAGCTCTTATAGGCAAGAAAATTGGAACAGGCCAGCCTCCTCCAAAACCTCCTTTTCTTTCTCACCCTCTTCTCTCTCACCTCCCTATCTCCAGCTTCCTCACCAATATCAGCATGCCTCCCATCCAGCCAATGATGCAAGTAAATAAAATAACATAAAAAAGGACTTGCTGAATTTGTTTTACTACATAACTAATTATGGTTAAATAAATAAATAATATTATGAATGTATTTGTTTTGATGGTTAATAAAGGGGGGGGGGGGGGAGAGATAGGAAACCCAGTCAGTAGGATAAAATACCAACAATCTTAGTGGATAGTTAAGCCACACTAAATGTCATTGCAATATTATTGACATAAATGGTTATTATAAAGATAAGGTACTTCTCCCAAAAATATGGTTAGTAACTCCGTGGTTGAACTGACCTTCAGTATTAGCTCTCTGTTATAGGCTAAACAATATTCATTTCATATACCTCACAACTTATAATTGTTTTTATACACTATACAAATTATTTAAACAGAGAAACCTACATTTGCTTTAATCAAAAATAAATGCTTTTAGATAATGAAGCTCATGATATTTCTCTAAATTCCTGAAATTAATGTTAAATAGTTGCAACAACTTTGGTGTTTTAAACTAACATATAAAACACTGCTTTTATGTTAAACAAACATAAATAATTCTTATCTTTAAATGATTGAATTAATGAGATGTAGTCCGTTTGAGTTCATGACGATCTACCGTAATTGTAGTATCCCACTCTCTAATAGCATTTGTCTTTTACTATACTGGGTTTCTTTCATTTTTTTAATGCATTTTATGTTTCTAACAGTCCTCAAAAGTACATGATAATGTTACAATTTTGAATATCTATTTTCCTCATCCTCGCTCTGTCTTTTTGGCTTATTGAAACCGTCTCGGGTTATGACTATAACCCTTGTTCCCCGAGAAGGGAACGAGACACTGCGTCGTCGAGTGACAACACACTCTGGGAACGCCCACAGCGTTACGCATCTGAAGTATGAATGAAATCAAGACAATCTGATTGGTGGTGCGTCATGACGTAGTAGATGACGGCATACCCGGAAGATACATAAGGGACGCTGATGCATACACACACCAGTTTTTTGCTCTTCAGCGGAGCGCTCTGTGTTTTGTCAGTCTTATTTGGTGTTGTTTGTCTACCAACGTTGTTCACAAGCATTTCTCAGGGCTCGCGAACTCCGTGGCTGGTCCCGTGTCTGTCGAAGAAAAAAAAAAAAGACAGCACGGTTGATCAATCATGGGACTCGCAGATGGGTCTGTCAGGGGAACTTGAGAGTGCTCAAGAAGAAAACAGACGAAACAGTGAGAAACAGACATTTATGATAATTTTGTCTCTTTGTAAAAACAATTTTCTGTACATTGAGGTTGAGACAGGAGTCATATAATCATTGTGTAATATGAACCATCACAGCAGTGACCACTTATAGTTGGCTTGTTTAGCCTTTGCATAGCCTACAATAGGCTTAAACTGCAGACAAGCACAAATCATGTCGCAGCATTCTGTGCTTAAAGACGAGAGAGATGTCTGATTATTAACTTATACTTTAAACCTGCTCTCTTTGAAGTGATTGATCTTTTTTCTATGAATTTTTTTAAATTGTCCATCTTTGTTCTTTGATGAAGGTCTCACCTTGTGGGTGTGACAGACCACTGTCGTCAGCTTTGCGTGGTATACCTGCCGTTGAATTTGGTCTCTGGAGGACTGTACGCTTTTGTGCCTTGAGGAAGGAGATGTTGTCTGATGATCAATATATTTCCACAGCATGTTGACTTTATATGTGTTTCTGTAATCTAAATAAAGCGGTTCATAACACATACTACTGAAGAATTTGAAGGCAGAATCAGTCAATTTGACCAACTCCATGGTGGCCTGGTTCCCAAGCAGGTTATCTGGTTTAATGGCTTGGTGGAAGACACCATTCTCTCAGCAATAAAAAAAATTAGCGGCATGAATGACCTGCCACATAACCGTCGTGCTGTCTCCTCCTCAAGGCTTCTTCTGAGGGAAGTCCATGAAACTCAACAGGTCCATGCAAGGCGAAAGCCACTCCATGATCATGATGCAGTGGTCTGTGTCGTCCTGTCAGTCTAGCAGTTTAATTATGTGAGGAACGCTGGCCATTAATGTCAGGCCAATCTCCAAGGAGAGGCGTTTGGATTGACCAGGCTAAAATGCATAACATATGATGGTTAGATAGAAGAGGTTTCCCATGAATTGAAAACAGTGACAGAGAGGGCAGATTCTCACCACTTAGATGTTTGGCATCTTCACTGAATATTTTACAGTCACCTGATCAACAAAACAAAGAATTAACATTTAGCATGTTCACAGCTGTCAGTCATATCAGGAATCCTAAACAGATCTGCAATGTTTTGTGAGTGGAAGAAATGTAAACCTCAAGTCCCTGTGTACACAATGCCAAATCCTCCTTCGGCCAGCTCGTGGCTAAATTTATTAAACGCCTGAAATGTGTTCTTTTAAAAGAATTCTAGTAAGTATGAAATACAAATTTTATATATACTGTATATATCATAATTATAAAAAATGTTTTCTAAATCTCATATATTTATCATTCTTGTCCAGCTTTTCCATGTTTTCATCTACAGCCAAACTAACTGGAGCGTCGACGTGGGTTGGAGGACGTCCTGCTCCAGCTGTTCCTCAGCAGCTGGAAGAACTTCAGAAGTTGGAGCTACAATATGAATCAAATGAATACAATGAATATGTATTGTATCCTCAGATTAGAGTGTTTTTTTATTTAACAGCATTTTTGACTTATATCTTAATATAAAAGCTTTTAAAAAAAATGAAACGGCTCATATTATTGAACTAAATTGAGCTGGATGGTGAAAGTATTGTCTTCTGCAGAGCTCATTTATAGCTGAATCTACTTTGTTTGATAATTGATGAATTTTGCACCATTGGCAGTTATTTAAGAAAACTAAATCTACATTGAACTGACTTGAGCTGAATAACGACACTATTGTCTTCTCTAGTGCAGCTTAGAGCTGAATTGAACTCATTTCATAATTGATGAACTTTACAGTTATTGAACTGACTTGAGCTGAATAATGACACTGTTGTATTTTTAGAGCTGTTTTACAGCAGAATTTAATTGTCTCATATTTGAAGTTTGCATTGATTCTGTATTTTTCCTGTTGATTTGCTGTGAAGCTGTTTGAAACAATATGTATTGTATAACACACTATATAAATAAAGGGGACTTGCAAATCGATTTTATTCTGAATTTAAAGTCTCACACAATGTTTGATAATGACACTCTTCTGATCATAATGTGATCAAAAGTCTTTAATTTATTTTGTTATCTTACAAATGTCACTCTAAAGTGTTTGGTGTGATGACAGCATTAGGGACAGTGATTCTTTGTTAAAAAGGAAAAAGAACAGAAGTTCCCATGACTTTGCCATTAATCAAAACTTGTATCATCAGGACAGGCTCATGTGATTTTACCACAATTGGTGAGTTTTCGATATAATCCAGCCTCACACTGGTACTCCTTCTCAACTTGAACTAGGTCATATTTGGCAGCTCTGCGACAAGGCAAGTGGAGCCACTTCCAGAAGTTCCTCTTGCTCTTTTTCTCCTCAATCTCAGCAGCACCAGCAACAGGCGTCTCATCAGGCCAATAAGTATGAGGATGGTTATCCGTCCTGTTGGTGGTATTTAACCCTCAAACGCCAGCAGCCCTTATTTGGTCCTTCATGGACAAATTTGGGCATGAATATCTCAGGTGTAATCCCAATTATTATAATTTTTTTTATAAATGTCATCACCATCTTCTATAAAGTAAAATCTATCAATGTATGCATTTATTTGGTGATTTAGTGAATTTATTTACCTCTAAAAGTAACATATTTTTCATGTAAACTGTGCTTATTTTATGTAATATTTAATATATATGTTTTACTTAAGTAAAAATATTTGTTCCAGTAAGTTGAAACAGGCAAAACCTCAACATTTGACATACTTTGGTGACATCTGGTGACATTATGTTGGTATCAAAAGTAACAATAACATGAAATATCAATAGCCACTTTATGTATGAACTCACTGCTGAAAAGATGCCAAAATATGCACAGACAAATCTGACCATGCAATAAGGAAAAGACAAAGTAGGAGACAGAGAAATCATTTATTTCTAACAAAAAACATAAAATTTCAATTACTTAAAAAAAGTCAATGGTACCAAACAGGTAAGAATAAACAGTAACTCTAATAATAACTCAAATGTTTTTATTTTTTGCAGTCTAATATTAAAATCCTTTAAATACATTATAGAGATTTGTGACGTCATAATGTGATTTAATTTTTCTTGGTGCCGACGATAATGAGGTCGAAAAAAAGAGAATGGATCGCCTGGTGTCTTTGAATGAAAGAATTCATATCTAATAATATTTGATATGAGTTCAAGTGATTAACAAATCATTCATAAATTAGAAAATAAGTGCAAAATAGTTTTGAGTGAAAAATCCTTGAAAAAGAACTGCCTCGCCTGTCTTGGTGAGTATATTGACGCGGCGAACACGGATATGTCTTTAGTGAACGTAAACAGTTCCGACCTCCAAGAGAAATGGGATGTGTGTCAATATCGTGCGTCAGGTCTTAAAGTGACAGCAGCCTTCTATATGGCTGCTGCTGGCTTACGCTGTTAATGTTCATCAAACAACAATAGAAAGAGAAAATCACTCACTGCTCTTGACTCAATAACTTAAGTAGATTTAATAAGAATAAGTATATATTACCTTCATACTATGACATTTTTTATTATTTATATTTATTATTCAATTATTTAATATTTCATTATTCCCTATTGTTTTCTTTTGAATCTTTCTTATTGTATTTGTCCTAGTATTTGTTATTAGCATCTTAATTCTTATTTTAATAACAAAGATACCAAAATAGCTATATTGAGAAATATACTATCTTCATAATCGTATACAATTATTAAATAATATGTGAAATAAGATTTTTGTAATGACGGCCAACCCTAGTAATGTGTGTGTGTGTGTGTCTATGTTTGCGCTTTCTGTTGTAAATGCCATTACGTTACATAGTATATGGCCAAAACATATATCTGGGAAAGCATATTGGATTGATTACAATATAGCGAATATTTGGCATTTGTGTATGTTGATTCAGAGTTGGCGTCATCTCCGCAGGTGTTGGGTCATCTGAAATCTTCGTAAGAGGCGGGAGCTGGCTCAATCCCACTGTAGAAACAGAAAAGCAAACAGAAAATAATTAGCGTAGCTGCTGTTCATAACATTTCAAGTAATAGATGCACATTTGATCTGATATAATAGGAAGGTTATAAGATTCATTATGTGAATGTTTGGCTAAAGAGATGTGTCATTTTTTGTAATTCAACATAGCAGACTCCAAGTGATCAAGGATACTTTAGCGCATGCTACCAGCAGCACAGCCACCTGTGTCGTATGTTAAGAAGACAACCGAGAATCAGTAAAAACAGTTAAAGTCAGTGCAAAGCAATATTAAAGAGTGTTTGTCACACCAACTTACGGCAATGTGAAATAAGGCAATCATCAACCATTAAACAGCATATAAATCAAAACTGCCTAACGTTACTCAGTGAAATATTGAACCCATGAAGAGCAAACTAGCTGTGTACTTAGTTTTCTGCTGTTTCACTTAAAGTATACTTAAAAATATACTTTTATACACTATAAAGTGGGCCAATGTAGTCCCAAGTAGTACTGAAAACGTTTTCTCCCTTTTTCCACTCTAACTGGGGGGGGGAAATACAGATTTTGCTACTTGTACTCTGTCCAGCTGGCGGATCTCTAACCCATCGGGGCTCTGGTTTCACCTGGTGCTGCCTCCAGCATCCACATAGAAAGACCCTACCTCCTCTTTTCTGTAGGTGCACAGTCAGGAAGCCATCTCTGCCGTCCTCCTGGTCACCCTATACAAATAATTAAAACCGTTATCTAGACTGACCCTAATAATTCAATCCAACTCATGACTGCTGTGCTTCAGATAAGTGTAATGCCACCTGTTCAGTGTAACCAGGGATGATGCTCAATGTCGTCTAAGCTGGGACGGTCTGCCTCCGCTGCACTAAGACACCAGCTAACCAACTGACGGCACTCTGTTACACACAACACAGTACTTGCCTTCAGCAACACAACAGAACAAACTTCTCTGTCTGGCCATGGTTTTTGTATGGTTTTTCTATCTGAATGTTTGCTATCGCTTACCTGTAGACAGCTCTCTAGGGAAGTGCAGTCTGCTTTTGGAGGTGACCCTCCACGCAGCTCTGAAGGGTAAAAAACCGCACAGGATTTTGTAGAGAGTCACCCCCACTGACCAAACAGTAGCCGGTCCGGCATGATAGAGGTGTTGACGAAACCACTCCGGAGGGGCGTACTGAAGAGTGCCTGAAAACCCAAGAAGACCAAAAAACACTCATTGAAAAGGTTCCCGTCCAAACTAATTGTAGGCCTCAAATTATCTTTAAGTTTCCTTTTGGTTCAAAAAATATCCATGTATAAGAACATCACACAGAGTGATGTAGTGAGATCTTTCCTTCTGTAATGCAAACCAACCTGCAAACGATTTGTAGGCTGAGTCCTTTAGGAGGTCTCCACACCCAAAGTCCAGCAGCTTGATGTCATGTGAAGCTGTGGAAATCAGGATGTTCTGTGGCTTGACGTCCCGGTGCAGGACCCCGCGGCTCTCACAGTGTTTCAGCGCAGTGATGAGCTGCACCAGCACTTTCTTGGCCAGGCTCTCATCAAGAGGGCTGTTCTCCTCACTGAAACTCTGGAGATCTTGACAAGGAACAGGCCGCTCCAGGATCATGGTGTAGTGCGTGGGATAGTCAAACCACTCCACAAGCTGCAGGACATTGGGGCTGGCAGGGGCTGAATTGACCTGGGTCATCAATGCGACCTCCAGTGGCAGCAGACCCTGGCCTTCCTGTAGTGACAAATGCTGCATTAAATCCAGGGCTTAATGCGGATGTGTGTGTGTGTGTGTGTGTGTGTGTGTGTGTGTGTGTGTAAACCAATAGGATGTGAAACAACAACAGATTCAAGGTGGTACTTACAACTTTCAGCCTCTTGTGTGTCCTGCCTTTAGAGACATACTTGATAGCAACCTGTAGACGCAAACCACAGTAAATCACACCTGCCTCACTGTGACATATGTCATTTACTAATATCAATTCTGAGAACATTTCTAAAGGTTGTTTGAATGAAGAGGGAAGAAAATGTCTTACTGGAAATCCATCAGACCTGGCGGTCCCAGCATACACAGAGCCAAATCCGCCACGCCCCAGCAATGGGCCCTTCGCATATGCTTCTGCAACATATAAGATCACAAGAAATGTCTTGAGAAAGACTTATTGCAGTATCTCAATCTATAAAAGAATGCTACTTTAATGCAGATTTTACATCAAAGATCTTGAGAATATTTTACAATGGCAAATCAATTAATAATTGAAAAATAACTTCTTTAATATGAGTCTATTCTGACCTGTGCGGGACCGTTTGGCAGGTCTCTTATATGCGGTGGATGGGCTCCCATCATCTGGGGCTTGCTGGCTGTCGCTCTGCCTCTTCCTCTTCCTGTTAGCCTGATCTTTTGACACAGACGAGGCCAACTTGGAAGGCAGCGGTGCTAAATAGCCAGGTAGCTCTTGTGTCAGTGGCTGGGTTGGGTTTAGCAGAGGTTCCAGATCATGGTCACCACAGCCCTGTGTCCCAACCTCCTGACTAGCCGTCTGGATAAAAGCAGCACTCTTGGATCTGGAGCGACCTGAGGATGAAATATTTCATACATCAAATATACTTAAAAGAATCTAGTTATGTAAGAATAGGCTAGGCTTACTTCTTTAATGTAAGCTTATTCTGACCTGTGCGGGGCCGTTTGGCAGAGGTGGATGGGCTCCCATCATTTGGGGCTTGCTGGCTGTCGCTCTGCCTCTTCCTGTTAGCCTGATCTTTTGACACAGACAAGGCCAACTCGGAGGGCAGAGGCGCTAAATAGCCAGGTAGCTCCTCCTGACTAGCCGTCTGGGTGAAAGCTGCACTCTTGGATCTGGAGCGGCCTGAGGCTGAAATATTTTTTTTATATATTAGTCACATTATATTTATAATTAATAATCAATTGTCAGTGGTCACAACAAATAATTGTAAAATTAGCCTTTATTTTTCAACTTTCTATTGCGTCTTGCATTTAATTAGCAGTTTCCTAATTTTGACAAGGTCCTAATTAAAGACAAAAAAAATGTTTCATTTACAATGAATATATGTGATCATTTAGCTATGCAATATTTGGGTTTAAATGGCTTAACTTGCACACATTTCTACACATGAATTAAGTCAAACTATGCACAACATCAAACCGTAACAACATAACGTACCAATAAACAACTGAATAATTAAAACACTCACCTAGTCCTTCACCCATGCGAGCCATTGAAATCTCCTCCAAACTCCAACAAGAATAAATAAATAAAAAATAAATAAAAAATGAAACTCTCCCCAGAGAGTTTTAAACAAAAACAAACAATCGAAACTATTTCCAAAATAACTCGTTCATATAAAACTCAAAGAATATAACATTTAAATAAAATAGCCTTCAAAAAATACAAGTTTCCTCTCGGAAATCCTCCAAACTCCTTCAAAATTCACAATTTCACCACAGAAAATACTCTCGAGTCTCTGAAGTCGCCTCGCATCCAAACCAACAGATATCGATGGGTTCGAGTGTTTATCATTCAAATTTCATTAGACGCGTCGCTATGGTAACTAAATATCGAATCAAATCGTGAGTAACTTAGCTTCAGCACGAGCACAATCTTGACTTTTTCCTTTAACATTCGTGAGATGTTAAACAATTTTGACGTTAATTTTTTTTTTAATATATATATATATATATAATGTGATTTTTAGGAATGTGATCTTGTGATTTTTATGTTGGATAACCTACTGAAAGTTTTTATGTCTGCTTATGGACATCGACACACATCGATTATTTGTTTATACAGAACCTATTTCCTAGATGTTTTATTATATAAATGAATAATTATTATAATTCGTGGAATTGCATTTAATTTCCAAAATATTATTCATAGCCCAGGCTAATGGAGAATACTCATGTGTTTATTGCAGTTGACCTTACCACTTCGCAGGACACTTTCAAATTGCTCTCAAAAGGCATTAAGGGAGGATATCAGAGATTCTCTTATTATAAGCTATATTATTATTTCTAATAATTAATTAGCTTTTATCGCATAACCATCATTGGCAAGAGGCCAATCAGCTTTCAGTATCTTCACACGTCATCAAACCTGTTAGCAGTTGAGGGTGGTGAGGTGAAACTTTCACATTTATCCAAAATATCGATGAAATCCAAATTAATAAAGCATCTCGAAAATTAAAAAAGTCCATATATGAATTTAGTTTAATAAATGAGTGAAGGATGACGTTCCCCCGCAGCAATTATAGGTGAGTAACGTTAGATCAGATGGGATCATAACAAGCACTATTCGGACAGGATTAGTTTCTTAATAAATGTTATAAATAGATTAATAAATAAAGTTATGAACACATTTAGTTATTGCTATTTATGTAAATATATAGCAGCTTAATTCAATTGTGATTTCATGTGCCGTTTGGTAGGGGCATTACGCAAAGTCATGTGATCTGAATACAAACGACATCACGTATTAATTTACGTTAGTTAGGGGACAAATTAGCTACTACCTGCTCATTAAAAGCTCATATCGGCAACTTTAATTTGATATCAAAAAACATAATTTAACGTCGCAACTGTTCATCGAATGAAAAAGGAAAAAGTCAAGATTGTGCTCGCGCTGCTGTACTCGAGCGCATGATCGTCAGGTGTGCATATGCGCATAATTCGACTTTTAGTTGCCATACTATGGCGACGCGTGAAATGAATTTGGACTGGATATAAATACACTCAAACCCATCGATATCTGTTGGTTGAGAGACGAGGCGACTTTAGAGACTTTTGGAGAGTATTTTCCTTGCAGAGATTGTGATTTTTGAAGGAGTTCGGAGGATATTTTCTTGTTTTAGAGTTTTTGTTTGGAGTTCTTTTCTTTGAAAGAGACACATTTTATTGTTCTTTTCTTATTTTAGAAAGAGTTTTATTTGATATATTCTTGGCATTTCTGAGGAGAGTTTTATTTTTTAATTATTTTTTTCATTTGTGTATTTTCTTGTTGAAGTTTGGATTTTCAATGGCTCGCATGGGAGAAAGACGAGGACGAAAGGTGAGTGTTTTAATTGTTTTATTTGTTTATTATTGGTATATTATGGATTGATTTTGTGCATTGTTTGATTTAACTTAATTGATGTAAAGAAATGTGTGCAACTTAAGCCATTTAAACCCATTTTTTTCACAGCTAAATGATCACATGTATTATATTCCTTGTAAATTAAACAAACTGCAAGCCTTTTTTCTTAAATCAAAATTCAAAATGTTCTTGCCACTATTATAATGCAATTATACAATTATAAGTTGCTCAACTGCAATTAAAGACCTTGTTTATGTTAAGATTATGTTAAAAAGAATTTAACATAATTTGACGTTGATTATTGATTATAAATGTATAATTACTAATAGAACCTTTAAGTATATTTGATGTATGAAATATTTCATCCTCAGGTCGCTCCAGATCCAAGAGTGCTGCTTTTATCCAGACGGCTAGTCAGGAGGTTGGGACACAGGGCTGTGGTGACCATGATCTGGAACCTCTGCTAAACCCAACCCAGCCACTGACACAAGAGCTACCTGGCTATTTAGCACCGCTGCCTTCCAAGTTGGCCTCGTCTGTGTCAAAAGATCAGGCTAACAGGAAGAGGAAGAGGCAGAGCGACAGCCAGCAAGCCCCAGATGATGGGAGCCCATCCACCGCATATAAGAGACCTGCCAATCGGTCCCGCACAGGTCAGAATAGACTCATATTAAAGAAGTTATTTTTCAATTATTAATTGATTTGCCATTGTAAAATATTCTCAAGATCTTTGATGTAAAATCTGCATTAAAGTAGCATTCTTTTATAGATTGAGATACTGCAATAAGTCTTTCTCAAGACATTTCTTGTGATCTTATATGTTGCAGAAGCATATGCGAAGGGCCCATTGCTGGGGCGTGGCGGATTTGGCTCTGTGTATGCTGGGACCGCCAGGTCTGATGGATTTCCAGTAAGACATTTTCTTCCCTCTTCATTCAAACAACCTTTAGAAATGTTCTCAGAATTGATATTAGTAAATGACATATGTCACAGTGAGGCAGGTGTGATTTACTGTGGTTTGCGTCTACAGGTTGCTATCAAGTTTGTCTCTAAAGGCAGGACACACAAGAGGCTGAAAGTTGTAAGTAGCTACCACCGTGAATCTGTTGTTGTTTCACATCCTATTGGTTTGCACCATAGACCGTAAAAAAATATGGACGACGCGACTTCATTGACTTCCGCTGACCAGAGTTGAAGCTTTCGGAGGCTGCACACGGCGCTGACATCTTGGGACCGAGTCTGCGCAGTAGAGATGAGGAAGTAGAGGCGCGATTATCAAAAGCCCGCCCACATTCTCACATATGCAGAACAATTCATTATGTTGGTGTGAAATAAACAGTTATGGAAATGTAGAAATGAAAGCTAAAGCTCCAATTTCCTCCCAAAAATCCCGAAAAAAGTCTGTTAGTGCCTTAGTGACTACTTCACTCAGAGAAGCCGTCAGTCTCAGCTGTCAATCATGAAGTCACATCCCCCGTTTTTATAACATCAAATAACGAACTAAAACTAAACTTATTTAAAAAACGAACACTTGAAATGAAATCATCGTGATAAAAACTGCCTGATATGACAGAAACCATCTTTAGGAAACAATTATTTCAAGTGTAATTTAATTGTTTAGTGTGTCTCGCGTCCATTCTAATACATGGAGAGGTGGGGTTTAGGAGCTATACTGGGACCAACCACCAGGGGGCGATCATGGCGTGGAGGCTTCAGTTTCTGAGAGGAGTGCTACAGGCTTGGTTTGCACACACACACACACACACACACACACACACACACATCCGCATTCAGCCCTGGACGTAATAATAATAATTAATCTATGTTAAAACGGCAGTGTCTGTCAACATTCATGGGCGGGGCCTGTGGCTGATGAGACGTCACACCAGCCCCATGGCTGAAAACAGGTAGTTGGGAGACACTGCTTATGATTTATGGGGATTAAAAAAAAGGAGTTGGTGGATTTTTACCACTATAGGGTGGTTGTGTACACACACTGCCAACACACATTTATGTCCAAATTTTGCATAATAGGTCCCCTTTAAGATTTTTTTTAATGCTCAGAACAATAAGAAAATCAGGTGGCGATACACGCATAGAATGCAAATCATCACCAAAAAATAATAATCACAATAATCAACATCTTGTATGAAAAGGTAGTTTTCCACATGGAACTGGGGAACTGACCACCTTATTATCGTTAACTAAAACTAAAACCACTGTTAAAGGGTCATGAAACCCTAAACCAAATTTTCTGAGATTTTAACAGAAGTATGTGTGTTGTACATCATGGAAGGCAATGTTACCATCTGTTAGTTTTGAATGTGGGAGAAAACGAGTTAATTTTAAACCTTTTTGCTCTTTTTTCAACCTGGTTTAAATTCATCTTCATGTCAACGTCATAGGCTGTGACGTTTTCTCATACTATAGTACGGCGATGACTCATCCATGACTCATAATTATTCATGAGACTGCGTGTCTTTGTCCAATGAGAATTATGACAGCACACGTTGATATGCATTTTCCTCTGACTGGCGCTTCAAACAGTGAGATCGCACACAATAAGTGAGAGATGCATTAATGGATCAAAAACAAGTGTTTTTTCCGCTTTGTATGAGTTTCTGCGTTGCCTACGTTCTCTTCAATAGAGCCACACAAACGCGATTCATCCACACTGTGAGTGTAAACGGCCATTTAACCGACCAAACGGCTTATAAAAACTCCACAAAATAAGCCTCAAAAGTTATCAAAGGTATGCAACAGCGTGTTCATATATATTTTCGATGCAGAGAACAAATTGCGAATGGCTGCGCATTTAATTGTCCATTGAATTATAGGTGTCACAGGATATATATGTATTTGTGTAATGGTGAGCTTACAAAACCATTTGTATATTGTGTTGCATGTAACTTAATGATAACTTGCAGCATGCATTTGTGGGAAGCTTCGATGCTTTTAATGAGAGCGAAATAAAATTGTCTGAATCAGAAGCCGTTGATGTGCAATCTCCCCTCGTCCCCCTCCACTCCCCCGCTAAACCACGCCCACACTTTTATAGCATTTTTCAAAACTGTGATGAGAACTGACTGCTGCTGAAACGGGGGGTTTCATGACCCTTTAAAAAAACTTTTTTTTATTTCTGCTAGTTGACAAGGCAACATTTCTCATTTTCTTTTATATTAAATTGAAAATCGAAATCTAAAATCGAAATAAACTAAAACCATAAAAAAATAAAAACTGTATAAACATCAACACAACAAAACTAAAACTAATAAGACTACAGATCAAAGCAGAAAAAATGAAAATAAAATTAATTAAAAATATGAACAAAATATATAATAGTATCAATATCGGTATTAAAGGGATAGTTCACCCAAAAATGAAAATGATCCCATGATTTACTCCCCCTCAAGCCATCCTAGGTGTATATGACATCCTTCTTTCAGTCGGATACAATCTGAGTTATATTACAAAATGTCCTGGCTCTTTCAAGCATTAAAATGGCAGTGAATGGGAGCCCAAAATTTGAAGCCCAAAAAAGTGTATCCATACATTATAAAAGTAATCCACACGGCTCCGGGGGGTTAATAAAGGCCTTCTGAAGCGAATCGATGGGTTTGTGTAAGAAAAATATTAATATTTAAAACCTTATAAAGTAAAATATCTAGCTTCCGGCAGACCGCCTTCCATATTCAACTTACGAAGAAAGATTTTCTTTCTTTTTCTTTTTCTGAACCTATAGCAGAAACATTGAAACCTCCAGTCTCCGTGTTTAGTGCGAAAGCTTGTGCGACTGCTGCCGGCTCACGGTGCAGTACATTCGTTCCGTGTACCAGCGGCTTTGACGCGATTATCTGGTCAACTGACTCGTAACATGTGCAATATCTCACTGCCTCCCGAGTGTCCGAACTCACACAGTGTACGCCCGCCTTAAAGGTCCCATGGCATGAAAACTCATAAAATGATTTTTTTTTAACATTAATATGAGTTCCCCTAGCCTGTATATGGTCCCCAAGTGGCTAGAAATTGTGATAGGTGTAAACCGAGTTCTGGCTGTCCTGCTCTGCCTTAGAGAAAATGAGAGCTCAGACGAGCCGATCTGGAATCTTCCCTATATGCCGTCATATGGGGAAAGGTTACCTGCCCTTCCTCTGCTTTTGCCAGAGAATTTGGAGAAAATGGATTTTGTTTATTTTACTCGCGATGTCAGCACAGGCTTTAACGATATGGATTCGACAGCACCGCCACAAACAGTGAGTAACAGTGTTCATTAATACCTGATCTGTGATCAGTGATTTCTGATGTGTAGCTAATCATTCAAGTTCACACAGACTTTCTTTCTAAATCGTTTATGCATCCGTGAATCAAGCCAGTGACTAAACGATCAACTTCACATCGTTTCTCTTAGTAGCATGAAACAAATCTGTGATTTAAAGGGGTGGTAAACCACGATTTCACTATTCTAACTTTAGCTAGCGTGTAATGTTGCTGCTTGAGCATAAACAACATCTGCAAAGTTAAAACGTTCAAAGTTTAAACAGGGTATCCGCGGGGCATTAAAAAGCATTAAAAGTCATTAAATGGATTTTGCTAAAATTAAGGCCTTAAATGGCATTAAAAAGCATTGAATTTTATTCTTACAGGCATTAATTTTTTTTAGATGATCAGTTTATATTGAATATAGCCTTCATAAGAAAGCGCAATGTGATGAATATACCTGATCTAGCTTCCGAAACCCCGCTACTGCCGCACGAGCGCAAGATCTTGCTTTCTTGCCACTGCGCAGGCGCACCTCTCTCTGCGTCTGCTGTTCAGTGATTGGCTGAGAGGAGCAGCGCATTCAGTTGAGGCTGTGCGCTCTGCCAGAGAACAAAAAAAACTAGAGCTGCGTCGAAATCGAATAGTTCTCTACTATATAGTGCGAAAAACAGTACGCCAACAGAGTAGTACGTCCGAATTCATAGTATTCGAAAAACAGTCGGCGAAAAGTACCCGGATGACCTACTACTTCCGGTGAGATTCTGAAGTGTGCATACGATGGACACTTTACTATTCCATGAGGCCACGGAAGACGATTTATGAATGGAGGTGAAGGGACGCAACTGACGCTGGTAGGTCACATGATCATGACAACATGGTGGATATAGTACGTCCGGATTACATTCATACTACATTCATTCATACTATATAGAACATACTTTTTTAACGGTCGCGAAGTTCGTTCAAATTCAAATGTAGTACCTAACGTTACTCACCTAGATTTCGGACGCAGCCTAGTGGTGTGGGTTACGTGACAGCATCATGAGCACAGACAGTGCGCCAGAATCACATTCTCTTTCGCTCTTTAACAAACAATAGCACACAGAATTATGCCTAAATGTACGTTTTGTCAAGTATCCTCATAAGAACAGTTTTAAATGAGTTAAATAACGTCTTAAATTAACTTTGAACAAATATTTAAAATATACTGTCTTTATTTTTTCTACATTCATTTGGTGATTTACTGTGGAATTATTACATTATACAATATATTAAAAACATGTTTTAGACAGAAAAATGTGTGAATAATCTAGTTAATTTTTTTAATCGTTTGACAGAAAGTTTACATTAAAATATATTATGCATACCTACTATCTATCTACCTTTTGTATTTATTGCTTTGCATATTGTATGTTAAGGGATGACGGACTGATAAGCAGACATGCTATTTATGACTCGATGTAACTTTTGATAACTTTGCGGTAAAAGTGGCTATTGATTTGGCCCTATCAGTGTGGCTCTCCTGAAAAAAATAGCTGTTGAGGCTTGTGCATCATCTCGAGGAGAAATGGACACATGAGTGACGCACACACATTAAGAAACTCAGTTAAACATACTGCGGTAAAAATTCAAAATGTGGAGTTTTTATAACTTGATACAGTTAAGCGAAATCACACGACCAAGAATGCTGTTTTCCTAAGCAGGCTAGCATCTCAATTAAAAACGTGATTTCATACAACAGTCCAGTTAACAAATAGTTAATATTAAGTCCCTTACATTTTAGAAGGAACATTGTTTGAAATTATTTTCACTGCTAAAATAGAACAAAAACAGTCAAAGATCACAGCAGAACCATAGCGTAGCAACCCTGAATCCCAATGTGCATACAATCCGCCCTGTATAGTATTGAATATTACTAATGTCTTTAGGATGGATAGAATGCACATTGAGACGCAGGCTCAGCCTTGATTTTGTTACTGAATGATTCAGTGTTTTGACGAATCGGTTGAGTCAAAGATTCAATGACTCATTCATAAACACCTGCCTCATTCTTGAATGAATCAGCCATTGGAATGAATCGTTTGAATGAATGACTCACTTAAGACAGTTACTTGACGCCATCTACTGGTGGTTTACTTTTAATTTCTTAACATTTCTTACAATCCCATAAAATTATTTAATGCAGTTGTAATTTTTTTTATTGTAAATTTGTAAATGATTTAGTTTGATTGATAACAGACACAAATCTATCACACATATGCAGATTCAAGTATGTCAAAGCTCCAATATTCTGAAAGGATATTGCTTTAGAAATTTGACACCACAAAAAATCCTTCTTTTTTTTCTGGACAAACAACTGTTTTACTCGTACAAGTGAATGACAAGGCTTAATGTCGAGCCCTGTATGTAGTATTAATGGGCCGCGTTTCAGTCACCATTTTATATTGTCTGACAACAAAAACAGAAAAATATATAGATGAAACAATTTTATTGGGAATTTGGCTGTATTAAAATATATAATGGGAGCAGAAATGGTTGCAGCAGTGAAGCAAACAAATCTAAAGGGCTTGGCAGAATGTGAATGCAAATATTCTAATTGCCGTATGACGTCATCTATCGACATTTAGCGACATATATATGGCATTAAAATTTAAAAAAATTGGCATTAAAAATGCATTAAAAAGCATTAAATTAGATTTGATGAAACCTGCAGAAACCCTGTTAAAGCAAAGGGAGATATTTGCTTTTAAAGAAATCAGTTTCTAAGAACTACAGCAAACGGCCAGTAGGCGACTACACACATTCCTCCAGGGTTGGTGACATCAACAGGCTCAATATTTACATAAACCCCTCCTCCGAGAAGATTAAATAAGGGAGGGTGGGAGGGTCTTCGCGATTTCAATGCCGGATTTGCACAACGTCAGCTGCGTGAAAAAAACACTGCCAGTGTGTGGATGCACGACGCGCGCGCTGCACATTTCACGGAGGACAACACAAACTTCCACAAACTTCGCGAGTTCAATGCCAGATTTGCACAACGTCAGCTGCGTGAAAAAAAACACTGCCAGTGTGTGGATGCATGACGCGCGCGCTGCACATTTCACGGAGGACAACACAAACTTCCACAAACTTCGCGAGTTCAATACAGGATATGCACCACGGCTTGTCCTGAAAGCTGGATTTACAAACAGAAGCTGTTTACGGGCCACAACCTGTAAGTCTGATTTATTTTTCATCGATGTGTTTTCCTGTAATTGGTTGTAGCAAGGAAGTAAACAGATGACAACGCTGTTCTGCAAACCAGTCTGTTAAATGCTTATTCATACTTAACGTTATCCGACGAACACCTATCGTTACAAACACTAACGTTAAAATCTCAACAGCGAACCTGGCATTAGTGTAAATGATTCTTTGATTAGAGCTTTTATGTATTGTTTATCTTCAGGCATGCTAAACATGGTTCTGTGTGTGATTTGGCTAACTTACTAGTAAAGCCAGTGCTTAGTGTTCGTTTTGGGTTAATAGTTCTTGCGACAGATATTTGGCTATAATCGTTCTAAAAATACAAAAGTTAAAGTGCCATTCAGTAGCGATCATTATAGATCCGCAGTCTTTACACTTGAGGACTGAACAGGTTCTGCTCGATCATCTTCACTCAAATGATCTCATATGGTTTTATTGACGCCGACCAAAGCACAGCCTCCGGTAAGGTAAGGGGCGTGACGTTTCCGACAACCGTGCACTGCGGTTAGCGAATCAGAACACACTAGGCCAGCTAACCAATCAGAGCCCACTGCGTATTTTTGAGGGACTGGCTTCATACAACCCGGAAAGCATCAGACCGTTTTACAAGGAGGGACAGAGCAGTGTAGAATAAAGGTAAAATATATGAAAAATAAGGCAATTTTTTTTTAAACGAAGCATGAACACATGTTACAGTGCACCCCACAAACACAGTCAAGCCTTCAAAAGAATGTGTTTTACCACCCCTTTAAATTGTGATTAGATGCTAGATTAGCAGTGTTGGGCACGTTACTTTAAAAAAGTAATTAGTTATAGTTACTAGTTACTTCTTACAAATAGTAACTGAGTTAGTAACTGAGTTGCATCATTATAAAAGTAACTAATTACCAGGGAAAGTAACTACTGAGTTACTTTTTTTTTTTTTCAAAATTAAATATGTTAAATGAATGAATTGGACACTAAATAGAATAAATTATTATTATAAAACATTGTATATTAATGTACACTATTGTAATGTTGCTGTGGGACAATGTGAGAGACACCTATCAAATTCAATACATTATTGTAAATATTATCAGTAGACCTACTATAGTGTAAATATTGTGTAAATATTATCAGTAGACCTACTATAGTGTAAATATTGTGTAAATATTATCAGTAGACCTACTATAGTGTAAATATTGTGTAAATATTATCAGTAGACCTACTATAGTGTAAATATTGTGTAAATATTATCAGTAGACCTACTATAGTGTAAATATTGTGTAAATATTATCAGTACTACTCCTTTTGGTAGTGGAGCTCACGTTATCTCCTGAGTTTTTAGCCACTAATTTTGTGGCGGCATGTGATGATGTGAGGCTTCATTAGATTAGAATTACTTGCCACCGACGTAGAGAGACTCTTTATTCATGTGCATAAAAGTCGCATTTAACATAAACACCTTTCACCTCAACGAGGGAAAATTAGCGCTTATACTTCCAGTTTGCGAAAGCTACATTTGAAGTCGTCGGACTTGGTGTGTGTGACTGTATATGCGTGTGCGTGTGTGTCATAGGTGTGTGTGTGTGTGTGTGTGTGTGTGTGTGTGTGTGTGTGTGTGTGTGTGTGTGTGTGTGTGTGTGTGTGTGTGTGTGTGTGTGTGTGTGAACTCAACCTATCAACCTCAACCTTGTCTCCCACCCACCAATCATCATCAGTGTACCACCCATAGACGGTACCAAACACGCATAGCATGCACACACACACATACACACACACACACACACACCAACCAGAGAAAGAAAAAACTTTGCAAGTCCTACTGACAGAGAGCCTGTTCGAAAGAAAACCGCTTCAGTGAGCTCAATTATAGTAACGCCGCATTTTATTCTCAGTAACGCTAACGGCGTTGTAACAGGAGAAACAGTCATTTGTTTGATTACTCGTTACTGAAAAAAATAATTCCGTTAGTAACGCCGTTTATCTATAACGCCGTTATTCCCATCACTGTAGATTAGCAATCAAAGAACACTCTCTTTATAATGTTCGGAGCTGTGAATCACACGTCGCGAGTGTATCTGCACACTTGCCCAAACGGCTGTTATAACGAATGGCGCTGTTATGCTGAACAACGTGGCTCTTACTGTATTCATATCGATGTTGTGTTTGCTGTTAGTTGTGGTGAAAGCATTTCGTGAGAGAAAACGCGTTGCAATGACGAGATCACTGCATTCACGCGATCAACAGACTGTCTATGTACTCAATCCTCATCACTGCAGCTTTTCATGTGATAGGAAAAGATCTAAATATAATGCTATAATCAACATTTTCATGAACCGTTCCTCTCGACAGCTGTAATGGTAAAAAAAACGTAGTAAAAGTATTCGAGAGGGGTTCCACATGTTACAAAGTTCGTAGAATAAGGAGGAAGACGACAGGGTCAGCGTGACTGGGACTCGTGTTTATGCAGAACTCTCAGATACAAAGAAAATAAACTTACGCTCTCAACAACTCAGTACAATAAAACTTTCTCAGCTATCTTTCTCCAGTTCTAAGGTCTCTCTGGTCCACATGCAGTCCGTCTCTCTCTCTAGCAGCCCTTGCAAACCTCGCTAAACCACGCCCCCTCCGCCACATAATCTAATACTCATTTCAAATGCACAGATGTCAGCCAATCACAACAGTGGCCGTTTTCACTGAAGTCTCACATCAGACACGCCCCTTGAAACAGAGCATTCAAGCCAGAGGACTAATATCAGGATAGAAAAATGCCTTTTATTTGAGACGGTTATATTCTTTTTAGATAGGCTATTTCTCTTTCAAAAGCATTGATGATATTAATGCAGCAACGTTATTTCGTTCTCATGTTTTTTAACAGTAGACCTATGTTTTATTTAAAGTTGTTTCTCATTATGCCTTCGAAAACGCGCAGTCACTTTGATCAGGAAAAGTAAAATTAAGTGCAAGATGTGCAGAGCCAATCTGTCATGTACATAACATTATAATGAGAACACAATTGTAATAGTTTTGTAAATTATCTTATGCTTTATTTGCCTGTGTATGGGCGTTGTTGTTAAGGGAAGAGCGCATTCAAAATGTGTAAAAACTAGCACGGCCAAGTTCACGTGCGCATTCGCATCCTTTTGTGCTGATGCGAGTTGGTAACTTGCACTGATTAATCTAATATAGGGTGCGTTTGGTTGAGTTTATTAACCTGCTAGCAAAGCTACGTAGGGTGCTGTTTATTTACAGTTTCAGTTCAATTACAATGATCTGATTGATTGGGTTATTTGATACGTTTTTTAAAAAACATCTAAAAACAAAATAACCATTTATGCATCATAATCTAGCAGTTGTTTTTTCTAGTCATATGTTCATGTTTTCATAGACATGTGATGTTTGTTTCATATCTCCATGAAGGACCCTGAACCCCTGACTCTACCTCAGCCCTCCAAGACCAGGACTCCACCTCGACTCTCCAACTCTTTGGCTCCACCTGGGTTTGTCGTTCCCTCAGCTACTCTTTGATCCCTCTGGCTCCATCGAGTTCCCTTGTCCCTCCGGCACCACCTTGGTCAGTCATCACCCTGGCTTTGCAACGGCCTTCGGGCATCTGTTGCAAAACTGTGACCGTAGTAATGAATTTACTTTTATGTACAGAAATCCTATTGATTATATTATGTTTATGTACAGAATTTCAAGAGGTGATACATCAAAGGAGCTCCTAGAAGGTCCCGCTCCACCTTTTGGCTATCCTCCACTTTTTCACTCTGAGCTTAGCCACCCTCACCAGCTCTTATAGGCAAGAAAATTGGAACAGGCCAGCCTCCTCCAAAACCTCCTTTTCTTTCTCACCCTCTTCTCTCTCACCTCCCTATCTCCAGCTTCCTCACCAATATCAGCATGCCTCCCATCCAGCCAATGATGCAAGTAAATAAAATAACATAAAAAAGGACTTGCTGAATTTGTTTTACTACATAACTAATTATGGTTAAATAAATAAATAATATTATGAATGTATTTGTTTTGATGGTTAATAAAGGGGGGGGGGGGGGGGGGGGGGGTAGGAAACCCAGTCAGTAGGATAAAACACCAACAATCTTAGTGGATAGTTAAGCCACACTAAATGTCATTGCAATATTAATGACATAAATGGTTATTCTAAAGATAAGGTACTTCTCCAAAAAATATGGTTAGTAACTCCGTGGTTGAACTGACCTTCAGTATTAGCTCTCTGTTATAGGCTAAACAATATTCATTTCATATACCTCACAACTTATAATTGTTTTTATACGCTATACAAATTATTTAAAAAGAGAAACCTACATTTGCTTTAATCAAAAATAAATGCTTTTAGATAATGAAGCTCATGATATTTCTCTAAATTCCTGAAATTAATGTTAAATAGTTGCAACAACTTTGGTGTTTTAAACTAACATATAAAACACTGCTTTTATGTTAAACATTATTTTATGTTAAACAAACATAAAATAATTCTTATCTTTAAATGATTGAATTAATGAGATGTAGTCGGTTTGAGTTCATGACGATCTACCGTAATTGTAGTATCCCACTCTCTAATAGCATTTGTCTTTTACTATACTGGGTTTCTTTCATTTTTTTAATGCATTTTATGTTTCTAACAGTCCTCAAAAGTACATGATAATGTTACAATTTTGAATATCTATTTTCCTCATCCTCGCTCTGTCTTTTTGGCTTATTGAAACCGTCTCGGGTTATGACTATAACCCTTGTTCCCCGAGAAGGGAACGAGACACTGCGTCGTCGAGTGACAACACACTCTGGGAACGCCCACAGCGTTACGCATCTGAAGTATGAATGAAATCAAGCCAATCTGATTGGTGGTGCGTCATGACGTAGTAGATGACGGCATACCCGGAAGATACATAAGGGACGCTGATGCATACACACACCAGTTTTTTGCTCTTCAGCGGAGCGCTCTGTGTTTTGTCAGTCTTATTTGGTGTTGTTTGTCTACCAACGTTGTTCACAAGCATTTCTCAGGGCTCGCGAACTCCGTGGCTGGTCCCGTGTCTGTCGAAGAAAAAAAAAAAAGACAGCACGGTTGATCAATCATGGGACTCGCAGATGGGTCTGTCAGGGGAACTTGAGAGTGCTCAAGAAGAAAACAGACGAAACAGTGAGAAACAGACATTTATGATAATTTTGTCTCTTTGTAAAAACAATTTTCTGTACATTGAGGTTGAGACAGGAGTCATATAATCATTGTGTAATATGAACCATCACAGCAGTGACCACTTATAGTTGGCTTGTTTAGCCTTTGCATAGCCTACAATAGGCTTAAACTGCAGACAAGCACAAATCATGTCGCAGCATTCTGTGCTTAAAGACGAGAGAGATGTCTGATTATTAACTTATACTTTAAACCTGCTCTCTTTGAAGTGATTGATCTTTTTTCTATGAATTTTTTTAAATTGTCCATCTTTGTTCTTTGATGAAGGTCTCACCTTGTGGGTGTGACAGACCACTGTCGTCAGCTTTGCGTGGTATACCTGCCATTGAATTTGGCCTCTGGAGGACTGAACGCTTTTGTGCCTTGAGGAAGGAGATGTTGTCTGATGATCAATATATTTCCACAGCATGTTGACTTTATATGTGTTTCTGTAATCTAAATAAAGCGGTTCATAACACATACTACTGAAGAATTTGAAGGCAGAATCAGTCAATTTGACCAACTCCATGGTGGCCTGGTTCCCAAGCAGGTTATCTGGTTTAATGGCTTGGTGGAAGACACCATTCTCTCAGCAATAAAAAAAATTAGCGGCATGAATGACCTGCCACATAACCGTCGTGCTGTCTCCTCCTCAAGGCTTCTTCTGAGGGAAGTCCATGAAACTCAACAGGTCCATGCAAGGCGAAAGCCACTCCATGATCATGATGCAGTGGTCTGTGTCGTCCTGTCAGTCTAGCAGTTTAATTATGTGAGGAACGCTGGCCATTAATGTCAGGCCAATCTCCAAGGAGAGGCGTTTGGATTGACCAGGCTAAAATGCATAACATATGATGGTTAGATAGAAGAGGTTTCCCATGAATTGAAAACAGTGACAGAGAGGGCAGCCTTCTCACCACTTAGATGTTTGGCATCTTCACTGAATATTTTACAGTCACCTGATCAACAAAACAAAGAATTAACATTTAGCATGTTCACAGCTGTCAGTCATATCAGGAATCCTAAACAGATCTGCAATGTTTTGTGAGTGGAAGAAATGTAAACCTCAAGTCCCTGTGTACACAATGCCAAATCCTCCTTCGGCCAGCTCGTGGCTAAATTTATTAAACGCCTGAAATGTGTTCTTTTAAAAGAATTCTAGTTAGTATGAAATACAAATTTTATATATACTGTATATATCATAATTATAAAAAATGTTTTCTAAATCTCATATATTTATCATTCTTGTCCAGCTTTTCCATGTTTTCATCTACAGCCAAACTAACTGGAGCGTCGACGTGGGTTGGAGGACGTCCTGCTCCAGCTGTTCCTCAGCAGCTGGAAGAACTTCAGAAGTTGGAGCTACAATATGAATCAAATGAATACAATTAATATGTATTGTATCCTCAGATTAGAGTGTTTTTTTATTTAACAGCATTTTTGACTTATATCTTAATATAAAATCTTTTTAAAAAAATGAAACGGCTCATATTATTGAACTAAATTGAGCTGGATGGTGAAAGTATTGTCTTCTGCAGAGCTCATTTATAGCTGAATCTACTTTGTTTGATAATTGATGAATTTTGCACCATTGGCAGTTATTTAAGAAAACTAAATCTACATTGAACTGACTTGAGCTGAATAACGACACTATTGTCTTCTCTAGTGCAGCTTAGAGCTGAATTGAACTCATTTCATAATTGATGAACTTTACAGTTATTGAACTGACTTGAGCTGAATAATGACACTGTTGTATTTTTAGAGCTGTTTTACAGCAGAATTTAATTGTCTCATATTTGAAGTTTGCATCGATTCTGTATTTTTTCTGTTGATTTGCTGTGAAGCTGTTTGAAACAATATGTATTGTATAACACACTATATAAATAAAGGGGACTTGCAAATCGATTTTATTCTGAATTTAAAGTCTCATACAATGTTTGATAATGACACTCTTCTGATCATAATGTGATCAAAAGTCTTTAACCCTTTAAAACCACACGTATCACATTTGATACACGAGTTTCTAAGACATATTGAATCAGTGAGAGCAATACTTTCTTTGAAAACCTATTGTATCTATTTTGGTACGTGTATTCTGCCATCTTGTGGAATTTCACTGTACTGCAGGCAGTAGAGGGGTGATTTTTTAGCTTTTCAAAATGGCGACTGCGATTGGATCAAGACAGACGCTTTCGGCAGGAAAGTAAAGGCTAATTTCAAGTTGTTAAGGTAAAAAATAATATTGGATTGCGCCTGATATAATTAATTTAACACTTTCTGAATTGAAATAATGCATAATTACTTAATATTTGAATCGTTAAATTACAAGTAAATCGTGTTGGAAATTGTGTATCAAATTTGATACTGCAGGTATTAATGGTGCTACCACAATGCAAACACACACAATATTGGGATGATTCAATTAATGGTAATAATGACTGAAATGCCATATTAAAATATATATTGTGTTAAAAATGCACATATTAAATTTAAAACTGCAGGAATAAGGTTCTTTATCCCTGAATAGTCGTGTCACATTTTTTTTTAATGTAATCTACAATATGCCTATACCACAATGTCATCTTACAATACATTTAGGTTATTTTTACAGTAACAATTCCTCTAAAATTATACTCAATATGCTGGAATCATCAATTTTTTATGTGTATTTTTAGATGTCAAAAAGATTAGAGGAAGAAGAGAGAAAAAAAAGCATCTTCAAAATGTAATCGACATAATAATGGATGGCAATTCAAGTGACCTAGAGCAGTTAGAGGAGGAGGAGGAGGATGATGATGAGGAATGGATTCCTCAGGCCATGCATGATGATGGAATCTCAGACAGCAGTGACGAGGAAGATTATCAAGTCGAAAGTGTAGTCCAGAGCAGCATAGAAGTTGAGGTCCCAACAACACAGGACACATTCAAAAAGCATTTGGTGAAGGATAATGCTAAAAAGAAAGAATACAGATGGAGAAAAAAACAATTTCAACCTCCATCAGAAGGGATGCCATGGATCATTTTCCAACATGGGAAACCCGACAAAGATGCAAGCATTGCACCAACAACCACTTCTCGCATGTGTACTGTGAGAAGTGCAAGGTGCATCTTTGCCTCAACAAAGACAGAAACTGCTTTCGTGACTACCACAAAGTGAAATAAAAGGACTGGAAAAAAGATCTATGTAAAAAAAAAAGAGAAAAACTGCCTAAAATGTTCTCTGTTTTCAAAATGTTAAAGGCATAATAGATTATTTGTATCTGGAAAAAAGATCTATGTAAAAAAAAAAGAGAGAGAGAAAAACTGCCTAAAATATTCTATGTTTTCAAACTGTTAAAGGCATAATAGATTTTTTGTAAATAAGGTCTACACTGTTGTAAGCAAAACGTTCCCCAAAAGCCTGATGTATCAAATGTGATACAAAAAATATATCATAAACAAAATGAGTTGGCAAAAAAAATTTTTTTGATTTTGATTCAAGGCTTAATAAACATCTAATTTCCAAAAATATATAATTTTCTGCCATTTTTTTAATGTGTCAGGCTTTAAAGGGTTAATTTATTTTGTTATCTTACAAATGTCACTCTAAAGTGTTTGGTGTGATGACAGCATTAGGGACAGTGATTCTTTGTTAAAAAGGAAAAAGAACAGAAGTTCCCATGACTTTGCCATTAATCAAAACTTGTATCATCAGGACAGGCTCATGTGATTTTACCACAATTGGTGAGTTTTCGATATAATCCAGCCTCACACTGGTACTCCTTCTCAACTTGAACTAGGTCATATTTGGCAGCTCTGCGACAAGGCAAGTGGAGCCACTTCCAGAAGTTCCTCTTGCTCTTTTTCTCCTCAATCTCAGCAGCACCAGCAACAGGCCAATAAGTATGAGGATGGTTATCCGTCGTGTTGGTGGTATTTAACCCTCAAACGCCAGCAGCCCTTATTTGGTCCTTCATGGACAAATTTGGGCATGAATATCTCAGGTGTAATTCTATTTTTTTTTTCTTCATATCACTATCTTCGATAAAATAAAAACTATCAATGTATGCATTTATTTGGAGATTTCTGAATTTATTTACCTCTAAAAGTATCATATTTTTCATGTAAAATATGCTTATTTTTATGTAATATTTATTTTTTACTTCAGTTCAAATATTTGTTCCAGTAAGTTGAAACAGGCAAAACCTCAACATTTGACATACTTTGGTGACATCTGGTGACATTATGTTGGTATCAAAAGTAACAATAACATGAAATATCAATAGCCACTTTATGTATGAACTCACTGCTGAAAAGATGCCAAAATATGCACAGACAAATCTGACCATGCAATAAGGAAAAGACAAAGTAGGAGACAGAGAAATCATTTATTTCTAACAAAAAACATAAAATTTCAATAACTTAAAAAAAGTCAATGGTACCAAACAGGTAAGAATAAACAGTAACTCTAATAATAACTCAAATGTTTTTATTTTTTGCAGTCTAATATTAAAATCCTTTAAATACATTATAGAGATTTGTGACGTCATAATGTGATTTAATTTTTCTTGGTGCCGACGATAATGAGGTCGAAAAAAAGAGAATGGATCGCCTGGTGTCTTTGAATGAAAGAATTCATATCTAATAATATTTGATATGAGTTCAAGTGATTAACAAATCATTCATAAATTAGAAAATAAGTGCAAAATAGTTTTGAGTGAAAAATCCTTGAAAAAGAACTGCCTCGCCTGTCTTGGTGAGTATATTGACGCGGTGAACACGGATATGTCTTTAGTGAACGTAAACAGTTCCGACCTCCAAGAGAAATGGGATGTGTGTCAATATCGTGCGTCAGGTCTTAAAGTGACAGCAGCCTTCTATATGGCTGCTGCTGGCTTACGCTGTTAATGTTCATCAAACAACAATAGAAAGAGAAAATCACTCACTGCTCTTGACTCAATAACTTAAGTAGATTTAATAAGAATAAGTATATATTACCTTCATACTATGACATGTTTTATTATTTATATTTATTATTCAATTATTTAATATTTCATTATTCCCTATTGTTTTCTTTTGAATCTTTCTTATTGTATTTGTCCTAGTATTTGTTATTAGCATCTTAATTCTTATTTTAACAACAAAGATACCAAAATAGCTATATTGAGAAATATACTATCTTCATAATCATATACAATTATTAAATAATATGTGAAATAAGATTTTTGTAATGACGGCCAACCCTAGTAATGTGTGTGTGTGTGTGTGTGTGTGTGTGTGTGTGTGTGTGTGTCTATGTTTGCGCTTTCTGTTGTAAATGCCATTAGGTTACATAGTATATGGCCAAAACATATATCTGGGAAAGCATATTGGATTGATTACAATATAGCGAATATTTGGCATTTGTGTATGTTGATTCAGAGTTGGCGTCATCTCCGCAGGTGTTGGGTCATCTGAAATCTTCGTAAGAGGCGGGAGCTGGCTCAATCCCACTGTAGAAACAGAAAAGCAAACAGAAAATAATTAGCGTAGCTGCTGTTCATAACATTTCAAGTAATAGATGCACATTTGATCTGATATAATAGGAAGGTTATAAGATTCATTATGTGAATGTTTGGCTAAAGAGATGTGTCATTTTTTGTAATTCAACATAGCAGACTCCAAGTGATCAAGGATACTTTAGCGCATGCTACCAGCAGCACAGCCACCTGTGTCGTATGTTAAGAAGACAACCGAGAATCAGTAAAAACAGTTAAAGTCAGTGCAAAGCAATATTAAAGAGTGTTTGTCACACCAACTTACGGCAATGTGAAATAAGGCAATCATCAACCATTAAACAGCATATAAATCAAAACTGCCTAACGTTACTCAGTGAAATATTGAACCCATGAAGAGCAAACTAGCTGTGTACTTAGTTTTCTGCTGTTTCACTTAAAGTATACTTAAAAATATACTTTTATACACTATAAAGTGGGCCAATGTAGTCCCAAGTAGTACTGAAAACGTTTTCTCCCTTTTTCCACTCTAACTGGGGGGGGGGAAATACAGATTTTGCTACTTGTACTCTGTCCAGCTGGCGGATCTCTAACCCATCGGGGCTCTGGTTTCACCTGGTGCTGCCTCCAGCATCCACATAGAAAGACCCTACCTCCTCTTTTCTGTAGGTGCACAGTCAGGAAGCCATCTCTGCCGTCCTCCTGGTCACCCTATACAAATAATTAAAACCGTTATCTAGACTGACCCTAATAATTCAATCCAACTCATGACTGCTGTGCTTCAGATAAGTGTAATGCCACCTGTTCAGTGTAACCAGGGATGATGCTCAATGTCGTCTAAGCTGGGACGGTCTGCCTCCGCTGCACTAAGACACCAGCTAACCAACTGACGGCACTCTGTTACACACAACACAGTACTTGCCTTCAGCAACACAACAGAACAAACTTCTCTGTCTGGCCATGGTTTTTGTATGGTTTTTCTATCTGAATGTTTGCTATCGCTTACCTGTAGACAGCTCTCTAGGGAAGTGCAGTCTGCTTTTGGAGGTGACCCTCCACGCAGCTCTGAAGGGTAAAAAACCGCACAGGATTTTGTAGAGAGTCACCCCCACTGACCAAACAGTAGCCGGTCCGGCATGATAGAGGTGTTGACGAAACCACTCCGGAGGGGCGTACTGAAGAGTGCCTGAAAACCCAAGAAGACCAAAAAACACTCATTGAAAAGGTTCCCGTCCAAACTAATTGTAGGCCTCAAATTATCTTTAAGTTTCCTTTTGGTTCACAAAATATCCATGTATAAGAACATCACACAGAGTGATGTAGTGAGATCTTTCCTTCTGTAATGCAAACCAACCTGCAAACGATTTGTAGGCTGAGTCCTTTAGGAGGTCTCCACACCCAAAGTCCAGCAGCTTGATGTCATGTGAAGCTGTGGAAATCAGGATGTTCTGTGGCTTGACGTCCCGGTGCAGGACCCCGCGGCTCTCACAGTGTTTCAGCGCAGTGATGAGCTGCACCAGCACTTTCTTGGCCAGGCTCTCATCAAGAGGGCTGTTCTCCTCACTGAAACTCTGGAGATCTTGACAAGGAACAGGCCGCTCCAGGATCATGGTGTAGTGCGTGGGATAGTCAAACCACTCCACAAGCTGCAGGACATTGGGGCTGGCAGGGGCTGAATTGACCTGGGTCATCAATGCGACCTCCAGTGGCAGCAGACCCTGGCCTTCCTGTAGTGACAAATGCTGCATTAAATCCAGGGCTTAATGCGGATGTGTGTGTGTGTGTGTGTGTGTGTGTGTGTGTGTGTGTGTAAACCAATAGGATGTGAAACAACAACAGATTCAAGGTGGTACTTACAACTTTCAGCCTCTTGTGTGTCCTGCCTTTAGAGACATACTTGATAGCAACCTGTAGACGCAAACCACAGTAAATCACACCTGCCTCACTGTGACATATGTCATTTACTAATATCAATTCTGAGAACATTTCTAAAGGTTGTTTGAATGAAGAGGGAAGAAAATGTCTTACTGGAAATCCATCAGACCTGGCGGTCCCAGCATACACAGAGCCAAATCCGCCACGCCCCAGCAATGGGCCCTTCGCATATGCTTCTGCAACATATAAGATCACAAGAAATGTCTTGAGAAAGACTTATTGCAGTATCTCAATCTATAAAAGAATGCTACTTTAATGCAGATTTTACATCAAAGATCTTGAGAATATTTTACAATGGCAAATCAATTAATAATTGAAAAATAACTTCTTTAATATGAGTCTATTCTGACCTGTGCGGGACCGTTTGGCAGGTCTCTTATATGCGGTGGATGGGCTCCCATCATCTGGGGCTTGCTGGCTGTCGCTCTGCCTCTTCCTCTTCCTGTTAGCCTGATCTTTTGACACAGACGAGGCCAACTTGGAAGGCAGCGGTGCTAAATAGCCAGGTAGCTCTTGTGTCAGTGGCTGGGTTGGGTTTAGCAGAGGTTCCAGATCATGGTCACCACAGCCCTGTGTCCCAACCTCCTGACTAGCCGTCTGGATAAAAGCAGCACTCTTGGATCTGGAGCGACCTGAGGATGAAATATTTCATACATCAAATATACTTAAAAGAATCTAGTTATGTAAGAATAGGCTAGGCTTACTTCTTTAATGTAAGCTTATTCTGACCTGTGCGGGACCGTTTGGCAGAGGTGGATGGGCTCCCATCATTTGGGGCTTGCTGGCTGTCGCTCTGCCTCTTCCTGTTAGCCTGATCTTTTGACACAGACAAGGCCAACTCGGAGGGCAGAGGCGCTAAATAGCCAGGTAGCTCCTCCTGACTAGCCGTCTGGGTGAAAGCTGCACTCTTGGATCTGGAGCGGCCTGAGGCTGAAATATTTTTTTTATATATTAGTCACATTATATTTATAATTAATAATCAATTGTCAGTGGTCACAACAAATAATTGTAAAATTAGCCTTTATTTTTCAACTTTCTATTGCGTCTTGCATTTAATTAGCAGTTTCCTAATTTTGACAAGGTCAAAAAAAAATTTTTGTCCTAATTAAAGACAAAAAAAATGTTTCATTTACAATGAATATATGTGATCATTTAGCTATGCAATATTTGGGTTTAAATGGCTTAACTTGCACACATTTCTACACATGAATTAAGTCAAACTATGCACAACATCAAACCGTAACAACATAACGTACCAATAAACAACTGAATAATTAAAACACTCACCTAGTCCTTCACCCATGCGAGCCATTGAAATCTCCTCCAAACTCCAACAAGAATAAATAAATAAAAAATAAATAAAAAATGAAACTCTCCCCAGAGAGTTTTAAACAAAAACAAACAATCGAAACTATTTCCAAAATAACTCGTTCATATAAAACTCAAAGAATATAACATTTAAATAAAATAGCCTTCAAAAAATACAAGTTTCCTCTCGGAAATCCTCCAAACTCCTTCAAAATTCACAATTTCACCACAGAAAATACTCTCGAGTCTCTGAAGTCGCCTCGCATCCAAACCAACAGATATCGATGGGTTCGAGTGTTTATCATTCAAATTTCATTAGACGCGTCGCTATGGTAACTAAATATCGAATCAAATCGTGAGTAACTTAGCTTCAGCACGAGCATAATCTTGACTTTTTCCTTTAACATTCGTGAGATGTTAAACAATTTTGACGTTAATTTTTTTTTTTAATATATATATATATATAATGTGATTTTTAGGAATGTGATCTTGTGATTTTTATGTTGGATAACCTACTGAAAGTTTTTATGTCTGCTTATGGACATCGACACACATCGATTATTTGTTTATACAGAACCTATTTCCTAGATGTTTTATTATATAAATGAATAATTATTTTAATTCGTGGAATTGCATTTAATTTCCAAAATATTATTCATAGCCCAGGCTAATGGAGAATACTCATGTGTTTATTGCAGTTGACCTTACCACTTCGCAGGACACTTTCAAATTGCTCTCAAAAGGCATTAAGGGAGGATATCAGAGATTCTCTTATTATAAGCTATATTATTATTTCTAATAATTAATTAGCTTTTATCGCATAACCATCATTGGCAAGAGGCCAATCAGCTTTCAGTATCTTCACACGTCATCAAACCTGTTAGCAGTTGAGGGTGGTGAGGTGAAACTTTCACATTTATCCAAAATATCGATGAAATCCAAATTAATAAAGCATCTCGAAAATTAAAAAAGTCCATATATGAATTTAGTTTAATAAATGAGTGAAGGATGACGTTCCCCCGCAGCAATTATAGGTGAGTAACGTTAGATCAGATGGGATCATAACAAGCACTATTCGGACAGGATTAGTTTCTTAATAAATGTTATAAATAGATTAATAAATAAAGTTATGAACACATTTAGTTATTGCTATTTATGTAAATATATAGCAGCTTAATTCAATTGTGATTTCATGTGCCGTTTGGTAGGGGCATTACGCAAAGTCATGTGATCTGAATACAAACGACATCACGTATTAATTTACGTTAGTTAGGGGACAAATTAGCTACTACCTGCTCATTAAAAGCTCATATCGGCAACTTTAATTTGATATCAAAAAACATAATTTAACGTCGCAACTGTTCATCGAATGAAAAAGGAAAAAGTCAAGATGTGCTCGCGCTGCTGTACTCGAGCGCATGATCGTCAGGTGTGCATATGCGCATAATTCGACTTTTAGTTGCCATACTATGGCGACGCGTGAAATGAATTTGGACTGGATATAAATACACTCAAACCCATCGATATCTGTTGGTTGAGAGACGAGGCGACTTTAGAGACTTTTGGAGAGTATTTTCCTTGCAGAGATTGTGATTTTTGAAGGAGTTCGGAGGATATTTTCTTGTTTTAGAGTTTTTGTTTGGAGTTCTTTTCTTTGAAAGAGACACATTTTATTATTCTTTTCTTATTTTAGAAAGAGTTTTATTTGATATATTCTTGGCATTTCTGAGGAGAGTTTTATTTTTTAATTCTTTTTTTTATTTTTGTATTTTCTTGTTGAAGTTTGGATTTTCAATGGCTCGCATGGGAGAAAGACGAGGACGAAAGGTGAGTGTTTTAATTGTTTTATTTGTTTATTATTGGTATATTATGGATTGATTTTGTGCATTGTTTGATTTAACTTAATTGATGTAAAGAAATGTGTGCAACTTAAGCCATTTAAACCCATTTTTTTCACAGCTAAATGATCACATGTATTATATTCCTTGTAAATTAAACAAACTGCAAGCCTTTTTTCTTAAATCAAAATTCAAAATGTTCTTGCCACTATTATAATGCAATTATACAATTATAAGTTGCTCAACTGCAATTAAAGACCTTGTTTATGTTAAGATTATGTTAAAAAGAATTTAACATAATTTGACGTTGATTATTGATTATAAATGTATAATTACTAATAGAACCTTTAAGTATATTTGATGTATGAAATATTTCATCCTCAGGTCGCTCCAGATCCAAGAGTGCTGCTTTTATCCAGACGGCTAGTCAGGAGGTTGGGACACAGGGCTGTGGTGACCATGATCTGGAACCTCTGCTAAACCCAACCCAGCCACTGACACAAGAGCTACCTGGCTATTTAGCACCGCTGCCTTCCAAGTTGGCCTCGTCTGTGTCAAAAGATCAGGCTAACAGGAAGAGGAAGAGGCAGAGCGACAGCCAGCAAGCCCCAGATGATGGGAGCCCATCCACCGCATATAAGAGACCTGCCAATCGGTCCCGCACAGGTCAGAATAGACTCATATTAAAGAAGTTATTTTTCAATTATTAATTGATTTGCCATTGTAAAATATTCTCAAGATCTTTGATGTAAAATCTGCATTAAAGTAGCATTCTTTTATAGATTGAGATACTGCAATAAGTCTTTCTCAAGACATTTCTTGTGATCTTATATGTTGCAGAAGCATATGCGAAGGGCCCATTGCTGGGGCGTGGCGGATTTGGCTCTGTGTATGCTGGGACCGCCAGGTCTGATGGATTTCCAGTAAGACATTTTCTTCCCTCTTCATTCAAACAACCTTTAGAAATGTTCTCAGAATTGATATTAGTAAATGACATATGTCACAGTGAGGCAGGTGTGATTTACTGTGGTTTGCGTCTACAGGTTGCTATCAAGTTTGTCTCTAAAGGCAGGACACACAAGAGGCTGAAAGTTGTAAGTAGCTACCACCGTGAATCTGTTGTTGTTTCACATCCTATTGGTTTGCACCATAGACCGTAAAAAAATATGGACGACGCGACTTCATTGACTTCCGCTGACCAGAGTTGAAGCTTTCGGAGGCTGCACACGGCGCTGACATCTTGGGACCGAGTCTGCGCAGTAGAGATGAGGAAGTAGAGGCGCGATTATCAAAAGCCCGCCCACATTCTCACATATGCAGAACAATTCATTATGTTGGTGTGAAATAAACAGTTATGGAAATGTAGAAATGAAAGCTAAAGCTCCAATTTCCTCCCAAAAATCCCGAAAAAAGTCTGTTAGTGCCTTAGTGACTACTTCACTCAGAGAAGCCGTCAGTCTCAGCTGTCAATCATGAAGTCACATCCCCCGTTTTTATAACATCAAATAACGAACTAAAACTAAACTTATTTAAAAAACGAACACTTGAAATGAAATCATCGTGATAAAAACTGCCTGATATGACAGAAACCATCTTTAGGAAACAATTATTTCAAGTGTAATTTAATTGTTTAGTGTGTCTCGCGTCCATTCTAATACATGGAGAGGTGGGGTTTAGGAGCTATACTGGGACCAACCACCAGGGGGCGATCATGGCGTGGAGGCTTCAGTTTCTGAGAGGAGTGCTACAGGCTTGGTTTGCACACACACACACACACACACACACACACACATCCGCATTCAGCCCTGGACGTAATAATAATAATTAATCTATGTTAAAACGCCAGTGTCTGTCAACATTCATGGGCGGGGCCTGTGGCTGATGAGACGTCACACCAGCCCCATGGCTGAAAACAGGTAGTTGGGAGACACTGCTTATGATTTATGGGGATTAAAAAAAAGGAGTTGGTGGATTTTTACCACTATAGGGTGGTTGTGTACACACACTGCCAACACACATTTATGTCCAAATTTTGCATAATAGGTCCCCTTTAAGATTTTTTTTAATGCTCAGAACAATAAGAAAATCAGGTGGCGATACACGCATAGAATGCAAATCATCACCAAAAAATAATAATCACAATAATCAACATCTTGTATGAAAAGGTAGTTTTCCACATGGAACTGGGGAACTGACCACCTTATTATCGTTAACTAAAACTAAAACCACTGTTAAAGGGTCATGAAACCCTAAACCAAATTTTCTGAGATTTTAACAGAAGTATGTGTGTTGTACATCATGGAAGGCAATGTTACCATCTGTTAGTTTTGAATGTGGGAGAAAACGAGTTAATTTTAAACCTTTTTGCTCTATTTTCAACCTGGTTTAAATTCATCTTCATGTCAACGTCATAGGCTGTGACGTTTTCTCATACTATAGTACGGCGATGACTCATCCATGACTCATAATTATTCATGAGACTGCGTGTCTTTGTCCAATGAGAATTATGACAGCACACGTTGATATGCATTTTCCTCTGACTGGCGCTTCAAACAGTGAGATCGCACACAATAAGTGAGAGATGCATTAATGGATCAAAAACAAGTGTTTTTTCCGCTTTGTATGAGTTTCTGCGTTGCCTACGTTCTCTTCAATAGAGCCACACAAACTCGATTCATCCACACTGTGAGTGTAAACGGCCATTTAACCGACCAAACGGCTTATAAAAACTCCACAAAATAAGCCTCAAAAGTTATCAAAGGTATGCAACAGCGTGTTCATATATATTTTCGATGCAGAGAACAAATTGCGAATGGCTGCGCATTTAATTGTCCATTGAATTATAGGTGTCACAGGATATATATGTATTTGTGTAATGGTGAGCTTACAAAACCATTTGTATATTGTGTTGCATGTAACTTAATGATAACTTGCAGCATGCATTTGTGGGAAGCTTGGATGCTTTTAATGAGAGCGAAATAAAATTGTCTGAATCAGAAGCCGTTGATGTGCAATCTCCCCTCGTCCCCCTCCACTCCCCCGCTAAACCACGCCCACACTTTTATAGCATTTTTCAAAACTGTGATGAGAACTGACTGCTGCTGAAACGGGGGGTTTCATGACCCTTTAAAAAAACTTTTTTTTATTTCTGCTAGTTGACAAGGCAACATTTCTCATTTTCTTTTATATTAAATTGAAAATCGAAATCTAAAATCGAAATAAACTAAAACCATAAAAAAATAAAAACTGTATAAACATCAACACAACAAAACTAAAACTAATAAGACTACAGATCAAAGCAGAAAAAATGAAAATAAAATTAATTAAAAATATGAACAAAATATATAATAGTATCAATATCGGTATTAAAGGGATAGTTCACCCAAAAATGAAAATGATCCCATGATTTACTCCCCCTCAAGCCATCCTAGGTGTATATGACATTCTTCTTTCAGTCGGATACAATCTGAGTTATATTACAAAATGTCCTGGCTCTTTCAAGCATTAAAATGGCAGTGAATGGGAGCCCAAAATTTGAAGCCCAAAAAAGTGTATCCATACATTATAAAAGTAATCCACACGGCTCCGGGGGGTTAATAAAGGCCTTCTGAAGCGAATCGATGGGTTTGTGTAAGAAAAATATTAATATTTAAAACCTTATAAAGTAAAATATCTAGCTTCCGGCAGACCGCCTTCCATATTCAACTTACGAAGAAAGATTTTCTTTCTTTTTCTTTTTCTGAACCTATAGCAGAAACATTGAAACCTCCAGTCTCCGTGTTTAGTGCGAAAGCTTGTGCGACTGCTGCCGGCTCACGGTGCAGTACATTCGTTCCGTGTACCAGCGGCTTTGACGCGATTATCTGGTCAACTGACTCGTAACATGTGCAATATCTCACTGCCTCCCGAGTGTCCGAACTCACACAGTGTACGCCCGCCTTAAAGGTCCCATGGCATGAAAACTCATAAAATTATTATTTTTTTAACATTAATATGAGTTCCCCTAGCCTGTATATGGTCCCCAAGTGGCTAGAAATTGTGATAAGTGTAAACCGAGTTCTGGCTGTCCTGCTCTGCCTTAGAGAAAATGAGAGCTCAGACGAGCCGATCTGGAATCTTCCCTATATGCCGTCATATGGGGAAAGGTTACCTGCCCTTCCTCTGCTTTTGCCAGAGAATTTGGAGAAAATGGATTTTGTTTATTTTACTCGCGATGTCAGCACAGGCTTTAACGATATGGATTCGACAGCACCGCCACAAACAGTGAGTAACAGTGTTCATTAATACCTGATCTGTGATCAGTGATTTCTGATGTGTAGCTAATCATTCAAGTTCACACAGACTTTCTTTCTAAATCGTTTATGCATCCGTGAATCAAGCCAGTGACTAAACGATCAACTTCACATCGTTTCTCTTAGTAGCATGAAACAAATCTGTGATTTAAAGGGGTGGTAAACCACGATTTCACTATTCTAACTTTAGCTAGCGTGTAATGTTGCTGCTTGAGCATAAACAACATCTGCAAAGTTAAAACGTTCAAAGTTTAAACAGGGTATCCGCGGGGCATTAAAAAGCATTAAAAGTCATTAAATGGATTTTGCTAAAATTAAGGCCTTAAATGGCATTAAAAAGCATTGAATTTTATTCTTACAGGCATTAATTTTTTTTAGATGATCAGTTTATATTGAATATAGCCTTCATAAGAAAGCGCAATGTGATGAATATACCTGATCTAGCTTCCGAAACCCCGCTACTGCCGCACGAGCGCAAGATCTTGCTTTCTTGCCACTGCGCAGGCGCACCTCTCTCTGCGTCTGCTGTTCAGTGATTGGCTGAGAGGAGCAGCGCATTCAGTTGAGGCTGTGCGCTCTGCCAGAGAACAAAAAAAACTAGAGCTGCGTCGAAATCGAATAGTTCTCTACTATATAGTGCGAAAAACAGTACGCCAACAGAGTAGTACGTCCGAATTCATAGTATTCGAAAAACAGTCGGCGAAAAGTACCCGGATGACCTACTACTTCCGGTGAGATTCTGAAGTGTGCATACGATGGACACTTTACTATTCCATGAGGCCACGGAAGACGATTTATGAATGGAGGTGAAGGGACGCAACTGACGCTGGTAGGTCACATGATCATGACAACATGGTGGATATAGTACGTCCGGATTACATTCATACTACATTCATTCATACTATATAGAACATACTTTTTTAACGGTCGCGAAGTTCGTTCAAATTCAAATGTAGTACCTAACGTTACTCACCTAGATTTCGGACGCAGCCTAGTGGTGTGGGTTACGTGACAGCATCATGAGCACAGACAGTGCGCCAGAATCACATTCTCTTTCGCTCTTTAACAAACAATAGCACACAGAATTATGCCTAAATGTACGTTTTGTCAAGTATCCTCATAAGAACAGTTTTAAATGAGTTAAATAACGTCTTAAATTAACTTTGAACAAATATTTAAAATATACTGTCTTTATTTTTTCTACATTCATTTGGTGATTTACTGTGGAATTATTACATTATACAATATATTAAAAACATGTTTTAGACAGAAAAATGTGTGAATAATCTAGTTAATTTTTTTAATCGTTTGACAGAAAGTTTACATTAAAATATATTATGCATACCTACTATCTATCTACCTTTTGTATTTATTGCTTTGCATATTGTATGTTAAGGGATGACGGACTGATAAGCAGACATGCTATTTATGACTCGATGTAACTTTTGATAACTTTGCGGTAAAAGTGGCTATTGATTTGGCCCTATCAGTGTGGCTCTCCTGAAAAAAATAGCTGTTGAGGCTTGTGCATCATCTCGAGGAGAAATGGACACATGAGTGACGCACACACATTAAGAAACTCAGTTAAACATACTGCGGTAAAAATTCAAAATGTGGAGTTTTTATAACTTGATACAGTTAAGCGAAATCACACGACCAAGAATGCTGTTTTCCTAAGCAGGCTAGCATCTCAATTAAAAACGTGATTTCATACAACAGTCCAGTTAACAAATAGTTAATATTAAGTCCCTTACATTTTAGAAGGAACATTGTTTGAAATTATTTTCACTGCTAAAATAGAACAAAAACAGTCAAAGATCACAGCAGAACCATAGCGTAGCAACCCTGAATCCCAATGTGCATACAATCCGCCCTGTATAGTATTGAATATTACTAATGTCTTTAGGATGGATAGAATGCACATTGAGACGCAGGCTCAGCCTTGATTTTGTTACTGAATGATTCAGTGTTTTGACGAATCGGTTGAGTCAAAGATTCAATGACTCATTCATAAACACCTGCCTCATTCTTGAATGAATCAGCCATTGGAATGAATCGTTTGAATGAATGACTCACTTAAGACAGTTACTTGACGCCATCTACTGGTGGTTTACTTTTAATTTCTTAACATTTCTTACAATCCCATAAAATTATTTAATGCAGTTGTAATTTTTTTTATTGTAAATTTGTAAATGATTTAGTTTGATTGATAACAGACACAAATCTATCACACATATGCAGATTCAAGTATGTCAAAGCTCCAATATTCTGAAAGGATATTGCTTTAGAAATTTGACACCACAAAAAATCCTTCTTTTTTTTCTGGACAAACAACTGTTTTACTCGTACAAGTGAATGACAAGGCTTAATGTCGAGCCCTGTATGTAGTATTAATGGGCCGCGTTTCAGTCACCATTTTATATTGTCTGACAACAAAAACAGAAAAATATATAGATGAAACAATTTTATTGGGAATTTGGCTGTATTAAAATATATAATGGGAGCAGAAATGGTTGCAGCAGTGAAGCAAACAAATCTAAAGGGCTTGGCAGAATGTGAATGCAAATATTCTAATTGCCGTATGACGTCATCTATCGACATTTAGCGACATATATATGGCATTAAAATTTAAAAAAATTGGCATTAAAAATGCATTAAAAAGCATTAAATTAGATTTGATGAAACCTGCAGAAACCCTGTTAAAGCAAAGGGAGATATTTGCTTTTAAAGAAATCAGTTTCTAAGAACTACAGCAAACGGCCAGTAGGCGACTACACACATTCCTCCAGGGTTGGTGACATCAACAGGCTCAATATTTACATAAACCCCTCCTCCGAGAAGATTAAATAAGGGAGGGTGGGAGGGTCTTCGCGATTTCAATGCCGGATTTGCACAACGTCAGCTGCGTGAAAAAAACACTGCCAGTGTGTGGATGCACGACGCGCGCGCTGCACATTTCACGGAGGACAACACAAACTTCCACAAACTTCGCGAGTTCAATGCCAGATTTGCACAACGTCAGCTGCGTGAAAAAAAACACTGCCGGTGTGTGGATGCATGACGCGCGCGCTGCACATTTCACGGAGGACAACACAAACTTCCACAAACTTCGCGAGTTCAATACAGGATATGCACCACGGCTTGTCCTGAAAGCTGGATTTACAAACAGAAGCTGTTTACGGGCCACAACCTGTAAGTCTGATTTATTTTTCATCGATGTGTTTTCCTGTAATAGGTTGTAGCAAGGAAGTAAACAGATGACAACGCTGTTCTGCAAACCAGTCTGTTAAATGCTTATTCATACTTAACGTTATCCGACGAACACCTATCGTTACAAACACTAACGTTAAAATCTCAACAGCGAACCTGGCATTAGTGTAAATGATTCTTTGATTAGAGCTTTTATGTATTGTTTATCTTCAGGCATGCTAAACATGGTTCTGTGTGTGATTTGGCTAACTTACTAGTAAAGCCAGTGCTTAGTGTTCGTTTTGGGTTAATAGTTCTTGCGACAGATATTTGGCTATAATCGTTCTAAAAATACAAAAGTTAAAGTGCCATTCAGTAGCGATCATTATAGATCCGCAGTCTTTACACTTGAGGACTGAACAGGTTCTGCTCGATCATCTTCACTCAAATGATCTCATATGGTTTTATTGACGCCGACCAAAGCACAGCCTCCGGTAAGGTAAGGGGCGTGACGTTTCCGACAACCGTGCACTGCGGTTAGCGAATCAGAACACACTAGGCCAGCTAACCAATCAGAGCCCACTGCGTATTTTTGAGGGACTGGCTTCATACAACCCGGAAAGCATCAGACCGTTTTACAAGGAGGGACAGAGCAGTGTAGAATAAAGGTAAAATATATGAAAAATAAGGCAATTTTTTTTTAAACGAAGCATGAACACATGTTACAGTGCACCCCACAAACACAGTCAAGCCTTCAAAAGAATGTGTTTTACCACCCCTTTAAATTGTGATTAGATGCTAGATTAGCAGTGTTGGGCACGTTACTTTAAAAAAGTAATTAGTTATAGTTACTAGTTACTTCTTACAAATAGTAACTGAGTTAGTAACTGAGTTGCATCATTATAAAAGTAACTAATTACCAGGGAAAGTAACTACTGAGTTACTTTTTTTTTTTTTCAAAATTAAATATGTTAAATGAATGAATTGGACACTAAATAGAATAAATTATTATTATAAAACATTGTATATTAATGTACACTATTGTAATGTTGCTGTGGGACAATGTGAGAGACACCTATCAAATTCAATACATTATTGTAAATATTATCAGTAGACCTACTATAGTGTAAATATTGTGTAAATATTATCAGTAGACCTACTATAGTGTAAATATTGTGTAAATATTATCAGTAGACCTACTATAGTGTAAATATTGTGTAAATATTATCAGTAGACCTACTATAGTGTAAATATTGTGTAAATATTATCAGTAGACCTACTATAGTGTAAATATTGTGTAAATATTATCAGTACTACTCCTTTTGGTAGTGGAGCTCACGTTATCTCCTGAGTTTTTAGCCACTAATTTTGTGGCGGCATGTGATGATGTGAGGCTTCATTAGATTAGAATTACTTGCCACCGACGTAGAGAGACTCTTTATTCATGTGCATAAAAGTCGCATTTAACATAAACACCTTTCACCTCAACGAGGGAAAATTAGCGCTTATACTTCCAGTTTGCGAAAGCTACATTTGAAGTCGTCGGACTTGGTGTGTGTGACTGTATATGCGTGTGCGTGTGTGTCATAGGTGTGTGTGTGTGTGTGTGTGTGTGTGTGTGTGTGTGTGTGTGTGTGTGTGTGTGTGTGTGTGTGTGTGAACTCAACCTATCAACCTCAACCTTGTCTCCCACCCACCAATCATCATCAGTGTACCACCCATAGACGGTACCAAACACGCATAGCATGCACACACACACATACACACACACACACACACACCAACCAGAGAAAGAAAAAACTTTGCAAGTCCTACTGACAGAGAGCCTGTTCGAAAGAAAACCGCTTCAGTGAGCTCAATTATAGTAACGCCGCATTTTATTCTCAGTAACGCTAACGGCGTTGTAACAGGAGAAACAGTCATTTGTTTGATTACTCGTTACTGAAAAAAATAATTCCGTTAGTAACGCCGTTTATCTATAACGCCGTTATTCCCATCACTGTAGATTAGCAATCAAAGAACACTCTCTTTATAATGTTCGGAGCTGTGAATCACACGTCGCGAGTGTATCTGCACACTTGCCCAAACGGCTGTTATAACGAATGGCGCTGTTATGCTGAACAACGTGGCTCTTACTGTATTCATATCGATGTTGTGTTTGCTGTTAGTTGTGGTGAAAGCATTTCGTGAGAGAAAACGCGTTGCAATGACGAGATCACTGCATTCACGCGATCAACAGACTGTCTATGTACTCAATCCTCATCACTGCAGCTTTTCATGTGATAGGAAAAGATCTAAATATAATGCTATAATCAACATTTTCATGAACCGTTCCTCTCGACAGCTGTAATGGTAAAAAAAACGTAGTAAAAGTATTCGAGAGGGGTTCCACATGTTACAAAGTTCGTAGAATAAGGAGGAAGACGACAGGGTCAGCGTGACTGGGACTCGTGTTTATGCAGAACTCTCAGATACAAAGAAAATAAACTTACGCTCTCAACAACTCAGTACAATAAAACTTTCTCAGCTATCTTTCTCCAGTTCTAAGGTCTCTCTGGTCCACATGCAGTCCGTCTCTCTCTCTAGCAGCCCTTGCAAACCTCGCTAAACCACGCCCCCTCCGCCACATAATCTAATACTCATTTCAAATGCACAGATGTCAGCCAATCACAACAGTGGCCGTTTTCACTGAAGTCTCACATCAGACACGCCCCTTGAAACAGAGCATTCAAGCCAGAGGACTAATATCAGGATAGAAAAATGCCTTTTATTTGAGACGGTTATATTCTTTTTAGATAGGCTATTTCTCTTTCAAAAGCATTGATGATATTAATGCAGCAACGTTATTTCGTTCTCATGTTTTTTAACAGTAGACCTATGTTTTATTTAAAGTTGTTTCTCATTATGCCTTCGAAAACGCGCAGTCACTTTGATCAGGAAAAGTAAAATTAAGTGCAAGATGTGCAGAGCCAATCTGTCATGTACATAACATTATAATGAGAACACAATTGTAATAGTTTTGTAAATTATCTTATGCTTTATTTGCCTGTGTATGGGCGTTGTTGTTAAGGGAAGAGCGCATTCAAAATGTGTAAAAACTAGCACGGCCAAGTTCACGTGCGCATTCGCATCCTTTTGTGCTGATGCGAGTTGGTAACTTGCACTGATTAATCTAATATAGGGTGCGTTTGGTTGAGTTTATTAACCTGCTAGCAAAGCTACGTAGGGTGCTGTTTATTTACAGTTTCAGTTCAATTACAATGATCTGATTGATTGGGTTATTTGATACGTTTTTTAAAAAACATCTAAAAACAAAATAACCATTTATGCATCATAATCTAGCAGTTGTTTTTTCTAGTCATATGTTCATGTTTTCATAGACATGTGATGTTTGTTTCATATCTCCATGAAGGACCCTGAACCCCTGACTCTACCTCAGCCCTCCAAGACCAGGACTCCACCTCGACTCTCCAACTCTTTGGCTCCACCTGGGTTTGTCGTTCCCTCAGCTACTCTTTGATCCCTCTGGCTCCATCGAGTTCCCTTGTCCCTCCGGCACCACCTTGGTCAGTCATCACCCTGGCTTTGCAACGGCCTTCGGGCATCTGTTGCAAAACTGTGACCGTAGTAATGAATTTACTTTTATGTACAGAAATCCTATTGATTATATTATGTTTATGTACAGAATTTCAAGAGGTGATACATCAAAGGAGCTCCTAGAAGGTCCCGCTCCACCTTTTGGCTATCCTCCACTTTTTCACTCTGAGCTTAGCCACCCTCACCAGCTCTTATAGGCAAGAAAATTGGAACAGGCCAGCCTCCTCCAAAACCTCCTTTTCTTTCTCACCCTCTTCTCTCTCACCTCCCTATCTCCAGCTTCCTCACCAATATCAGCATGCCTCCCATCCAGCCAATGATGCAAGTAAATAAAATAACATAAAAAAGGACTTGCTGAATTTGTTTTACTACATAACTAATTATGGTTAAATAAATAAATAATGTTATGAATGTATTTGTTTTGATGGTTAATAAGGGGGGGGGGGGGGGGGGGGGGGTAGGAAACCCAGTCAGTAGGATAAAACACCAACAATCTTAGTGGATAGTTAAGCAACACTAAATGTCATTGCAATATTAATGACATAAATGGTTATTCTAAAGATAAGGTACTTCTCCAAAAAATATGGTTAGTAACTTTGAACTGACCTTCAGTATTAGCTCTCTGTTATAGGCTAAACAATATTCATTTCATATACCTCACAACTTATAATTGTTTTTATACGCTATACAAATTATTTAAAAAGAGAAACCTACATTTGCTTTAATCAAAAATAAATGCTTTTAGATAATGAAGCTCATGATATTTCTCTAAATTCCTGAAATTAATGTTAAATAGTTGCAACAACTTTGGTGTTTTAAACTAACATATAAAACACTGCTTTTATGTTAAACATTATTTTATGTTAAACAAACATAAAATAATTCTTATCTTTAAATGATTGAATTAATGAGATGTAGTCGGTTTGAGTTCATGACGATCTACCGTAATTGTAGTATCCCACTCTCTAATAGCATTTGTCTTTTACTATACTGGGTTTCTTTCATTTTTTTAATGCATTTTATGTTTCTAACAGTCCTCAAAAGTACATGATAATGTTACAATTTTGAATATCTATTTTCCTCATCCTCGCTCTGTCTTTTTGGCTTATTGAAACCGTCTCGGGTTATGACTATAACCCTTGTTCCCCGAGAAGGGAACGAGACACTGCGTCGTCGAGTGACAACACACTCTGGGAACGCCCACAGCGTTACGCATCTGAAGTATGAATGAAATCAAGCCAATCTGATTGGTGGTGCGTCATGACGTAGTAGATGACGGCATACCCGGAAGATACATAAGGGACGCTGATGCATACACACACCAGTTTTTTGCTCTTCAGCGGAGCGCTCTGTGTTTTGTCAGTCTTATTTGGTGTTGTTTGTCTACCAACGTTGTTCACAAGCATTTCTCAGGGCTCGCGAACTCCGTGGCTGGTCCCGTGTCTGTCGAAGAAAAAAAAAAAAGACAGCACGGTTGATCAATCATGGGACTCGCAGATGGGTCTGTCAGGGGAACTTGAGAGTGCTCAAGAAGAAAACAGACGAAACAGTGAGAAACAGACATTTATGATAATTTTGTCTCTTTGTAAAAACAATTTTCTGTACATTGAGGTTGAGACAGGAGTCATATAATCATTGTGTAATATGAACCATCACAGCAGTGACCACTTATAGTTGGCTTGTTTAGCCTTTGCATAGCCTACAATAGGCTTAAACTGCAGACAAGCACAAATCATGTCGCAGCATTCTGTGCTTAAAGACGAGAGAGATGTCTGATTATTAACTTATACTTTAAACCTGCTCTCTTTGAAGTGATTGATCTTTTTTCTATGAATTTTTTTAAATTGTCCATCTTTGTTCTTTGATGAAGGTCTCACCTTGTGGGTGTGACAGACCACTGTCGTCAGCTTTGCGTGGTATACCTGCCATTGAATTTGGCCTCTGGAGGACTGAACGCTTTTGTGCCTTGAGGAAGGAGATGTTGTCTGATGATCAATATATTTCCACAGCATGTTGACTTTATATGTGTTTCTGTAATCTAAATAAAGCGGTTCATAACACATACTACTGAAGAATTTGAAGGCAGAATCAGTCAATTTGACCAACTCCATGGTGGCCTGGTTCCCAAGCAGGTTATCTGGTTTAATGGCTTGGTGGAAGACACCATTCTCTCAGCAATAAAAAAAATTAGCGGCATGAATGACCTGCCACATAACCGTCGTGCTGTCTCCTCCTCAAGGCTTCTTCTGAGGGAAGTCCATGAAACTCAACAGGTCCATGCAAGGCGAAAGCCACTCCATGATCATGATGCAGTGGTCTGTGTCGTCCTGTCAGTCTAGCAGTTTAATTATGTGAGGAACGCTGGCCATTAATGTCAGGCCAATCTCCAAGGAGAGGCGTTTGGATTGACCAGGCTAAAATGCATAACATATGATGGTTAGATAGAAGAGGTTTCCCATGAATTGAAAACAGTGACAGAGAGGGCAGCCTTCTCACCACTTAGATGTTTGGCATCTTCACTGAATATTTTACAGTCACCTGATCAACAAAACAAAGAATTAACATTTAGCATGTTCACAGCTGTCAGTCATATCAGGAATCCTAAACAGATCTGCAATGTTTTGTGAGTGGAAGAAATGTAAACCTCAAGTCCCTGTGTACACAATGCCAAATCCTCCTTCGGCCAGCTCGTGGCTAAATTTATTAAACGCCTGAAATGTGTTCTTTTAAAAGAATTCTAGTTAGTATGAAATACAAATTTTATATATACTGTATATATCATAATTATAAAAAATGTTTTCTAAATCTCATATATTTATCATTCTTGTCCAGCTTTTCCATGTTTTCATCTACAGCCAAACTAACTGGAGCGTCGACGTGGGTTGGAGGACGTCCTGCTCCAGCTGTTCCTCAGCAGCTGGAAGAACTTCAGAAGTTGGAGCTACAATATGAATCAAATGAATACAATTAATATGTATTGTATCCTCAGATTAGAGTGTTTTTTTATTTAACAGCATTTTTGACTTATATCTTAATATAAAATCTTTTTAAAAAAATGAAACGGCTCATATTATTGAACTAAATTGAGCTGGATGGTGAAAGTATTGTCTTCTGCAGAGCTCATTTATAGCTGAATCTACTTTGTTTGATAATTGATGAATTTTGCACCATTGGCAGTTATTTAAGAAAACTAAATCTACATTGAACTGACTTGAGCTGAATAACGACACTATTGTCTTCTCTAGTGCAGCTTAGAGCTGAATTGAACTCATTTCATAATTGATGAACTTTACAGTTATTGAACTGACTTGAGCTGAATAATGACACTGTTGTATTTTTAGAGCTGTTTTACAGCAGAATTTAATTGTCTCATATTTGAAGTTTGCATCGATTCTGTATTTTTTCTGTTGATTTGCTGTGAAGCTGTTTGAAACAATATGTATTGTATAACACACTATATAAATAAAGGGGACTTGCAAATCGATTTTATTCTGAATTTAAAGTCTCATACAATGTTTGATAATGACACTCTTCTGATCATAATGTGATCAAAAGTCTTTAACCCTTTAAAACCACACGTATCACATTTGATACACGAGTTTCTAAGACATATTGAATCAGTGAGAGCAATACTTTCTTTGAAAACCTATTGTATCTATTTTGGTACGTGTATTCTGCCATCTTGTGGAATTTCACTGTACTGCAGGCAGTAGAGGGGTGATTTTTTAGCTTTTCAAAATGGCGACTGCGATTGGATCAAGACAGACGCTTTCGGCAGGAAAGTAAAGGCTAATTTCAAGTTGTTAAGGTAAAAAATAATATTGGATTGCGCCTGATATAATTAATTTAACACTTTCTGAATTGAAATAATGCATAATTACTTAATATTTGAATCGTTAAATTACAAGTAAATCGTGTTGGAAATTGTGTATCAAATTTGATACTGCAGGTATTAATGGTGCTACCACAATGCAAACACACACAATATTGGGATGATTCAATTAATGGTAATAATGACTGAAATGCCATATTAAAATATATATTGTGTTAAAAATGCACATATTAAATTTAAAACTGCAGGAATAAGGTTCTTTATCCCTGAATAGTCGTGTCACATTTTTTTTTAATGTAATCTACAATATGCCTATACCACAATGTCATCTTACAATACATTTAGGTTATTTTTACAGTAACAATTCCTCTAAAATTATACTCAATATGCTGGAATCATCAATTTTTTATGTGTATTTTTAGATGTCAAAAAGATTAGAGGAAGAAGAGAGAAAAAAAAGCATCTTCAAAATGTAATCGACATAATAATGGATGGCAATTCAAGTGACCTAGAGCAGTTAGAGGAGGAGGAGGAGGATGATGATGAGGAATGGATTCCTCAGGCCATGCATGATGATGGAATCTCAGACAGCAGTGACGAGGAAGATTATCAAGTCGAAAGTGTAGTCCAGAGCAGCATAGAAGTTGAGGTCCCAACAACACAGGACACATTCAAAAAGCATTTGGTGAAGGATAATGCTAAAAAGAAAGAATACAGATGGAGAAAAAAACAATTTCAACCTCCATCAGAAGGGATGCCATGGATCATTTTCCAACATGGGAAACCCGACAAAGATGCAAGCATTGCACCAACAACCACTTCTCGCATGTGTACTGTGAGAAGTGCAAGGTGCATCTTTGCCTCAACAAAGACAGAAACTGCTTTCGTGACTACCACAAAGTGAAATAAAAGGACTGGAAAAAAGATCTATGTAAAAAAAAAAGAGAAAAACTGCCTAAAATGTTCTCTGTTTTCAAAATGTTAAAGGCATAATAGATTATTTGTATCTGGAAAAAAGATCTATGTAAAAAAAAAAGAGAGAGAGAAAAACTGCCTAAAATATTCTATGTTTTCAAACTGTTAAAGGCATAATAGATTTTTTGTAAATAAGGTCTACACTGTTGTAAGCAAAACGTTCCCCAAAAGCCTGATGTATCAAATGTGATACAAAAAATATATCATAAACAAAATGAGTTGGCAAAAAAAATTTTTTTGATTTTGATTCAAGGCTTAATAAACATCTAATTTCCAAAAATATATAATTTTCTGCCATTTTTTTAATGTGTCAGGCTTTAAAGGGTTAATTTATTTTGTTATCTTACAAATGTCACTCTAAAGTGTTTGGTGTGATGACAGCATTAGGGACAGTGATTCTTTGTTAAAAAGGAAAAAGAACAGAAGTTCCCATGACTTTGCCATTAATCAAAACTTGTATCATCAGGACAGGCTCATGTGATTTTACCACAATTGGTGAGTTTTCGATATAATCCAGCCTCACACTGGTACTCCTTCTCAACTTGAACTAGGTCATATTTGGCAGCTCTGCGACAAGGCAAGTGGAGCCACTTCCAGAAGTTCCTCTTGCTCTTTTTCTCCTCAATCTCAGCAGCACCAGCAACAGGCCAATAAGTATGAGGATGGTTATCCGTCGTGTTGGTGGTATTTAACCCTCAAACGCCAGCAGCCCTTATTTGGTCCTTCATGGACAAATTTGGGCATGAATATCTCAGGTGTAATTCTATTTTTTTTTTCTTCATATCACTATCTTCGATAAAATAAAAACTATCAATGTATGCATTTATTTGGAGATTTCTGAATTTATTTACCTCTAAAAGTATCATATTTTTCATGTAAAATATGCTTATTTTTATGTAATATTTATTTTTTACTTCAGTTCAAATATTTGTTCCAGTAAGTTGAAACAGGCAAAACCTCAACATTTGACATACTTTGGTGACATCTGGTGACATTATGTTGGTATCAAAAGTAACAATAACATGAAATATCAATAGCCACTTTATGTATGAACTCACTGCTGAAAAGATGCCAAAATATGCACAGACAAATCTGACCATGCAATAAGGAAAAGACAAAGTAGGAGACAGAGAAATCATTTATTTCTAACAAAAAACATAAAATTTCAATAACTTAAAAAAAGTCAATGGTACCAAACAGGTAAGAATAAACAGTAACTCTAATAATAACTCAAATGTTTTTATTTTTTGCAGTCTAATATTAAAATCCTTTAAATACATTATAGAGATTTGTGACGTCATAATGTGATTTAATTTTTCTTGGTGCCGACGATAATGAGGTCGAAAAAAAGAGAATGGATCGCCTGGTGTCTTTGAATGAAAGAATTCATATCTAATAATATTTGATATGAGTTCAAGTGATTAACAAATCATTCATAAATTAGAAAATAAGTGCAAAATAGTTTTGAGTGAAAAATCCTTGAAAAAGAACTGCCTCGCCTGTCTTGGTGAGTATATTGACGCGGTGAACACGGATATGTCTTTAGTGAACGTAAACAGTTCCGACCTCCAAGAGAAATGGGATGTGTGTCAATATCGTGCGTCAGGTCTTAAAGTGACAGCAGCCTTCTATATGGCTGCTGCTGGCTTACGCTGTTAATGTTCATCAAACAACAATAGAAAGAGAAAATCACTCACTGCTCTTGACTCAATAACTTAAGTAGATTTAATAAGAATAAGTATATATTACCTTCATACTATGACATGTTTTATTATTTATATTTATTATTCAATTATTTAATATTTCATTATTCCCTATTGTTTTCTTTTGAATCTTTCTTATTGTATTTGTCCTAGTATTTGTTATTAGCATCTTAATTCTTATTTTAACAACAAAGATACCAAAATAGCTATATTGAGAAATATACTATCTTCATAATCATATACAATTATTAAATAATATGTGAAATAAGATTTTTGTAATGACGGCCAACCCTAGTAATGTGTGTGTGTGTGTGTGTGTGTGTGTGTGTGTGTGTGTGTGTGTGTGTCTATGTTTGCGCTTTCTGTTGTAAATGCCATTAGGTTACATAGTATATGGCCAAAACATATATCTGGGAAAGCATATTGGATTGATTACAATATAGCGAATATTTGGCATTTGTGTATGTTGATTCAGAGTTGGCGTCATCTCCGCAGGTGTTGGGTCATCTGAAATCTTCGTAAGAGGCGGGAGCTGGCTCAATCCCACTGTAGAAACAGAAAAGCAAACAGAAAATAATTAGCGTAGCTGCTGTTCATAACATTTCAAGTAATAGATGCACATTTGATCTGATATAATAGGAAGGTTATAAGATTCATTATGTGAATGTTTGGCTAAAGAGATGTGTCATTTTTTGTAATTCAACATAGCAGACTCCAAGTGATCAAGGATACTTTAGCGCATGCTACCAGCAGCACAGCCACCTGTGTCGTATGTTAAGAAGACAACCGAGAATCAGTAAAAACAGTTAAAGTCAGTGCAAAGCAATATTAAAGAGTGTTTGTCACACCAACTTACGGCAATGTGAAATAAGGCAATCATCAACCATTAAACAGCATATAAATCAAAACTGCCTAACGTTACTCAGTGAAATATTGAACCCATGAAGAGCAAACTAGCTGTGTACTTAGTTTTCTGCTGTTTCACTTAAAGTATACTTAAAAATATACTTTTATACACTATAAAGTGGGCCAATGTAGTCCCAAGTAGTACTGAAAACGTTTTCTCCCTTTTTCCACTCTAACTGGGGGGGGGGAAATACAGATTTTGCTACTTGTACTCTGTCCAGCTGGCGGATCTCTAACCCATCGGGGCTCTGGTTTCACCTGGTGCTGCCTCCAGCATCCACATAGAAAGACCCTACCTCCTCTTTTCTGTAGGTGCACAGTCAGGAAGCCATCTCTGCCGTCCTCCTGGTCACCCTATACAAATAATTAAAACCGTTATCTAGACTGACCCTAATAATTCAATCCAACTCATGACTGCTGTGCTTCAGATAAGTGTAATGCCACCTGTTCAGTGTAACCAGGGATGATGCTCAATGTCGTCTAAGCTGGGACGGTCTGCCTCCGCTGCACTAAGACACCAGCTAACCAACTGACGGCACTCTGTTACACACAACACAGTACTTGCCTTCAGCAACACAACAGAACAAACTTCTCTGTCTGGCCATGGTTTTTGTATGGTTTTTCTATCTGAATGTTTGCTATCGCTTACCTGTAGACAGCTCTCTAGGGAAGTGCAGTCTGCTTTTGGAGGTGACCCTCCACGCAGCTCTGAAGGGTAAAAAACCGCACAGGATTTTGTAGAGAGTCACCCCCACTGACCAAACAGTAGCCGGTCCGGCATGATAGAGGTGTTGACGAAACCACTCCGGAGGGGCGTACTGAAGAGTGCCTGAAAACCCAAGAAGACCAAAAAACACTCATTGAAAAGGTTCCCGTCCAAACTAATTGTAGGCCTCAAATTATCTTTAAGTTTCCTTTTGGTTCACAAAATATCCATGTATAAGAACATCACACAGAGTGATGTAGTGAGATCTTTCCTTCTGTAATGCAAACCAACCTGCAAACGATTTGTAGGCTGAGTCCTTTAGGAGGTCTCCACACCCAAAGTCCAGCAGCTTGATGTCATGTGAAGCTGTGGAAATCAGGATGTTCTGTGGCTTGACGTCCCGGTGCAGGACCCCGCGGCTCTCACAGTGTTTCAGCGCAGTGATGAGCTGCACCAGCACTTTCTTGGCCAGGCTCTCATCAAGAGGGCTGTTCTCCTCACTGAAACTCTGGAGATCTTGACAAGGAACAGGCCGCTCCAGGATCATGGTGTAGTGCGTGGGATAGTCAAACCACTCCACAAGCTGCAGGACATTGGGGCTGGCAGGGGCTGAATTGACCTGGGTCATCAATGCGACCTCCAGTGGCAGCAGACCCTGGCCTTCCTGTAGTGACAAATGCTGCATTAAATCCAGGGCTTAATGCGGATGTGTGTGTGTGTGTGTGTGTGTGTGTGTGTGTGTGTGTGTAAACCAATAGGATGTGAAACAACAACAGATTCAAGGTGGTACTTACAACTTTCAGCCTCTTGTGTGTCCTGCCTTTAGAGACATACTTGATAGCAACCTGTAGACGCAAACCACAGTAAATCACACCTGCCTCACTGTGACATATGTCATTTACTAATATCAATTCTGAGAACATTTCTAAAGGTTGTTTGAATGAAGAGGGAAGAAAATGTCTTACTGGAAATCCATCAGACCTGGCGGTCCCAGCATACACAGAGCCAAATCCGCCACGCCCCAGCAATGGGCCCTTCGCATATGCTTCTGCAACATATAAGATCACAAGAAATGTCTTGAGAAAGACTTATTGCAGTATCTCAATCTATAAAAGAATGCTACTTTAATGCAGATTTTACATCAAAGATCTTGAGAATATTTTACAATGGCAAATCAATTAATAATTGAAAAATAACTTCTTTAATATGAGTCTATTCTGACCTGTGCGGGACCGTTTGGCAGGTCTCTTATATGCGGTGGATGGGCTCCCATCATCTGGGGCTTGCTGGCTGTCGCTCTGCCTCTTCCTCTTCCTGTTAGCCTGATCTTTTGACACAGACGAGGCCAACTTGGAAGGCAGCGGTGCTAAATAGCCAGGTAGCTCTTGTGTCAGTGGCTGGGTTGGGTTTAGCAGAGGTTCCAGATCATGGTCACCACAGCCCTGTGTCCCAACCTCCTGACTAGCCGTCTGGATAAAAGCAGCACTCTTGGATCTGGAGCGACCTGAGGATGAAATATTTCATACATCAAATATACTTAAAAGAATCTAGTTATGTAAGAATAGGCTAGGCTTACTTCTTTAATGTAAGCTTATTCTGACCTGTGCGGGACCGTTTGGCAGAGGTGGATGGGCTCCCATCATTTGGGGCTTGCTGGCTGTCGCTCTGCCTCTTCCTGTTAGCCTGATCTTTTGACACAGACAAGGCCAACTCGGAGGGCAGAGGCGCTAAATAGCCAGGTAGCTCCTCCTGACTAGCCGTCTGGGTGAAAGCTGCACTCTTGGATCTGGAGCGGCCTGAGGCTGAAATATTTTTTTTATATATTAGTCACATTATATTTATAATTAATAATCAATTGTCAGTGGTCACAACAAATAATTGTAAAATTAGCCTTTATTTTTCAACTTTCTATTGCGTCTTGCATTTAATTAGCAGTTTCCTAATTTTGACAAGGTCAAAAAAAAATTTTTGTCCTAATTAAAGACAAAAAAAATGTTTCATTTACAATGAATATATGTGATCATTTAGCTATGCAATATTTGGGTTTAAATGGCTTAACTTGCACACATTTCTACACATGAATTAAGTCAAACTATGCACAACATCAAACCGTAACAACATAACGTACCAATAAACAACTGAATAATTAAAACACTCACCTAGTCCTTCACCCATGCGAGCCATTGAAATCTCCTCCAAACTCCAACAAGAATAAATAAATAAAAAATAAATAAAAAATGAAACTCTCCCCAGAGAGTTTTAAACAAAAACAAACAATCGAAACTATTTCCAAAATAACTCGTTCATATAAAACTCAAAGAATATAACATTTAAATAAAATAGCCTTCAAAAAATACAAGTTTCCTCTCGGAAATCCTCCAAACTCCTTCAAAATTCACAATTTCACCACAGAAAATACTCTCGAGTCTCTGAAGTCGCCTCGCATCCAAACCAACAGATATCGATGGGTTCGAGTGTTTATCATTCAAATTTCATTAGACGCGTCGCTATGGTAACTAAATATCGAATCAAATCGTGAGTAACTTAGCTTCAGCACGAGCATAATCTTGACTTTTTCCTTTAACATTCGTGAGATGTTAAACAATTTTGACGTTAATTTTTTTTTTTAATATATATATATATATAATGTGATTTTTAGGAATGTGATCTTGTGATTTTTATGTTGGATAACCTACTGAAAGTTTTTATGTCTGCTTATGGACATCGACACACATCGATTATTTGTTTATACAGAACCTATTTCCTAGATGTTTTATTATATAAATGAATAATTATTTTAATTCGTGGAATTGCATTTAATTTCCAAAATATTATTCATAGCCCAGGCTAATGGAGAATACTCATGTGTTTATTGCAGTTGACCTTACCACTTCGCAGGACACTTTCAAATTGCTCTCAAAAGGCATTAAGGGAGGATATCAGAGATTCTCTTATTATAAGCTATATTATTATTTCTAATAATTAATTAGCTTTTATCGCATAACCATCATTGGCAAGAGGCCAATCAGCTTTCAGTATCTTCACACGTCATCAAACCTGTTAGCAGTTGAGGGTGGTGAGGTGAAACTTTCACATTTATCCAAAATATCGATGAAATCCAAATTAATAAAGCATCTCGAAAATTAAAAAAGTCCATATATGAATTTAGTTTAATAAATGAGTGAAGGATGACGTTCCCCCGCAGCAATTATAGGTGAGTAACGTTAGATCAGATGGGATCATAACAAGCACTATTCGGACAGGATTAGTTTCTTAATAAATGTTATAAATAGATTAATAAATAAAGTTATGAACACATTTAGTTATTGCTATTTATGTAAATATATAGCAGCTTAATTCAATTGTGATTTCATGTGCCGTTTGGTAGGGGCATTACGCAAAGTCATGTGATCTGAATACAAACGACATCACGTATTAATTTACGTTAGTTAGGGGACAAATTAGCTACTACCTGCTCATTAAAAGCTCATATCGGCAACTTTAATTTGATATCAAAAAACATAATTTAACGTCGCAACTGTTCATCGAATGAAAAAGGAAAAAGTCAAGATGTGCTCGCGCTGCTGTACTCGAGCGCATGATCGTCAGGTGTGCATATGCGCATAATTCGACTTTTAGTTGCCATACTATGGCGACGCGTGAAATGAATTTGGACTGGATATAAATACACTCAAACCCATCGATATCTGTTGGTTGAGAGACGAGGCGACTTTAGAGACTTTTGGAGAGTATTTTCCTTGCAGAGATTGTGATTTTTGAAGGAGTTCGGAGGATATTTTCTTGTTTTAGAGTTTTTGTTTGGAGTTCTTTTCTTTGAAAGAGACACATTTTATTATTCTTTTCTTATTTTAGAAAGAGTTTTATTTGATATATTCTTGGCATTTCTGAGGAGAGTTTTATTTTTTAATTCTTTTTTTTATTTTTGTATTTTCTTGTTGAAGTTTGGATTTTCAATGGCTCGCATGGGAGAAAGACGAGGACGAAAGGTGAGTGTTTTAATTGTTTTATTTGTTTATTATTGGTATATTATGGATTGATTTTGTGCATTGTTTGATTTAACTTAATTGATGTAAAGAAATGTGTGCAACTTAAGCCATTTAAACCCATTTTTTTCACAGCTAAATGATCACATGTATTATATTCCTTGTAAATTAAACAAACTGCAAGCCTTTTTTCTTAAATCAAAATTCAAAATGTTCTTGCCACTATTATAATGCAATTATACAATTATAAGTTGCTCAACTGCAATTAAAGACCTTGTTTATGTTAAGATTATGTTAAAAAGAATTTAACATAATTTGACGTTGATTATTGATTATAAATGTATAATTACTAATAGAACCTTTAAGTATATTTGATGTATGAAATATTTCATCCTCAGGTCGCTCCAGATCCAAGAGTGCTGCTTTTATCCAGACGGCTAGTCAGGAGGTTGGGACACAGGGCTGTGGTGACCATGATCTGGAACCTCTGCTAAACCCAACCCAGCCACTGACACAAGAGCTACCTGGCTATTTAGCACCGCTGCCTTCCAAGTTGGCCTCGTCTGTGTCAAAAGATCAGGCTAACAGGAAGAGGAAGAGGCAGAGCGACAGCCAGCAAGCCCCAGATGATGGGAGCCCATCCACCGCATATAAGAGACCTGCCAATCGGTCCCGCACAGGTCAGAATAGACTCATATTAAAGAAGTTATTTTTCAATTATTAATTGATTTGCCATTGTAAAATATTCTCAAGATCTTTGATGTAAAATCTGCATTAAAGTAGCATTCTTTTATAGATTGAGATACTGCAATAAGTCTTTCTCAAGACATTTCTTGTGATCTTATATGTTGCAGAAGCATATGCGAAGGGCCCATTGCTGGGGCGTGGCGGATTTGGCTCTGTGTATGCTGGGACCGCCAGGTCTGATGGATTTCCAGTAAGACATTTTCTTCCCTCTTCATTCAAACAACCTTTAGAAATGTTCTCAGAATTGATATTAGTAAATGACATATGTCACAGTGAGGCAGGTGTGATTTACTGTGGTTTGCGTCTACAGGTTGCTATCAAGTTTGTCTCTAAAGGCAGGACACACAAGAGGCTGAAAGTTGTAAGTAGCTACCACCGTGAATCTGTTGTTGTTTCACATCCTATTGGTTTGCACCATAGACCGTAAAAAAATATGGACGACGCGACTTCATTGACTTCCGCTGACCAGAGTTGAAGCTTTCGGAGGCTGCACACGGCGCTGACATCTTGGGACCGAGTCTGCGCAGTAGAGATGAGGAAGTAGAGGCGCGATTATCAAAAGCCCGCCCACATTCTCACATATGCAGAACAATTCATTATGTTGGTGTGAAATAAACAGTTATGGAAATGTAGAAATGAAAGCTAAAGCTCCAATTTCCTCCCAAAAATCCCGAAAAAAGTCTGTTAGTGCCTTAGTGACTACTTCACTCAGAGAAGCCGTCAGTCTCAGCTGTCAATCATGAAGTCACATCCCCCGTTTTTATAACATCAAATAACGAACTAAAACTAAACTTATTTAAAAAACGAACACTTGAAATGAAATCATCGTGATAAAAACTGCCTGATATGACAGAAACCATCTTTAGGAAACAATTATTTCAAGTGTAATTTAATTGTTTAGTGTGTCTCGCGTCCATTCTAATACATGGAGAGGTGGGGTTTAGGAGCTATACTGGGACCAACCACCAGGGGGCGATCATGGCGTGGAGGCTTCAGTTTCTGAGAGGAGTGCTACAGGCTTGGTTTGCACACACACACACACACACACACACACACACATCCGCATTCAGCCCTGGACGTAATAATAATAATTAATCTATGTTAAAACGCCAGTGTCTGTCAACATTCATGGGCGGGGCCTGTGGCTGATGAGACGTCACACCAGCCCCATGGCTGAAAACAGGTAGTTGGGAGACACTGCTTATGATTTATGGGGATTAAAAAAAAGGAGTTGGTGGATTTTTACCACTATAGGGTGGTTGTGTACACACACTGCCAACACACATTTATGTCCAAATTTTGCATAATAGGTCCCCTTTAAGATTTTTTTTAATGCTCAGAACAATAAGAAAATCAGGTGGCGATACACGCATAGAATGCAAATCATCACCAAAAAATAATAATCACAATAATCAACATCTTGTATGAAAAGGTAGTTTTCCACATGGAACTGGGGAACTGACCACCTTATTATCGTTAACTAAAACTAAAACCACTGTTAAAGGGTCATGAAACCCTAAACCAAATTTTCTGAGATTTTAACAGAAGTATGTGTGTTGTACATCATGGAAGGCAATGTTACCATCTGTTAGTTTTGAATGTGGGAGAAAACGAGTTAATTTTAAACCTTTTTGCTCTATTTTCAACCTGGTTTAAATTCATCTTCATGTCAACGTCATAGGCTGTGACGTTTTCTCATACTATAGTACGGCGATGACTCATCCATGACTCATAATTATTCATGAGACTGCGTGTCTTTGTCCAATGAGAATTATGACAGCACACGTTGATATGCATTTTCCTCTGACTGGCGCTTCAAACAGTGAGATCGCACACAATAAGTGAGAGATGCATTAATGGATCAAAAACAAGTGTTTTTTCCGCTTTGTATGAGTTTCTGCGTTGCCTACGTTCTCTTCAATAGAGCCACACAAACTCGATTCATCCACACTGTGAGTGTAAACGGCCATTTAACCGACCAAACGGCTTATAAAAACTCCACAAAATAAGCCTCAAAAGTTATCAAAGGTATGCAACAGCGTGTTCATATATATTTTCGATGCAGAGAACAAATTGCGAATGGCTGCGCATTTAATTGTCCATTGAATTATAGGTGTCACAGGATATATATGTATTTGTGTAATGGTGAGCTTACAAAACCATTTGTATATTGTGTTGCATGTAACTTAATGATAACTTGCAGCATGCATTTGTGGGAAGCTTGGATGCTTTTAATGAGAGCGAAATAAAATTGTCTGAATCAGAAGCCGTTGATGTGCAATCTCCCCTCGTCCCCCTCCACTCCCCCGCTAAACCACGCCCACACTTTTATAGCATTTTTCAAAACTGTGATGAGAACTGACTGCTGCTGAAACGGGGGGTTTCATGACCCTTTAAAAAAACTTTTTTTTATTTCTGCTAGTTGACAAGGCAACATTTCTCATTTTCTTTTATATTAAATTGAAAATCGAAATCTAAAATCGAAATAAACTAAAACCATAAAAAAATAAAAACTGTATAAACATCAACACAACAAAACTAAAACTAATAAGACTACAGATCAAAGCAGAAAAAATGAAAATAAAATTAATTAAAAATATGAACAAAATATATAATAGTATCAATATCGGTATTAAAGGGATAGTTCACCCAAAAATGAAAATGATCCCATGATTTACTCCCCCTCAAGCCATCCTAGGTGTATATGACATTCTTCTTTCAGTCGGATACAATCTGAGTTATATTACAAAATGTCCTGGCTCTTTCAAGCATTAAAATGGCAGTGAATGGGAGCCCAAAATTTGAAGCCCAAAAAAGTGTATCCATACATTATAAAAGTAATCCACACGGCTCCGGGGGGTTAATAAAGGCCTTCTGAAGCGAATCGATGGGTTTGTGTAAGAAAAATATTAATATTTAAAACCTTATAAAGTAAAATATCTAGCTTCCGGCAGACCGCCTTCCATATTCAACTTACGAAGAAAGATTTTCTTTCTTTTTCTTTTTCTGAACCTATAGCAGAAACATTGAAACCTCCAGTCTCCGTGTTTAGTGCGAAAGCTTGTGCGACTGCTGCCGGCTCACGGTGCAGTACATTCGTTCCGTGTACCAGCGGCTTTGACGCGATTATCTGGTCAACTGACTCGTAACATGTGCAATATCTCACTGCCTCCCGAGTGTCCGAACTCACACAGTGTACGCCCGCCTTAAAGGTCCCATGGCATGAAAACTCATAAAATTATTATTTTTTTAACATTAATATGAGTTCCCCTAGCCTGTATATGGTCCCCAAGTGGCTAGAAATTGTGATAAGTGTAAACCGAGTTCTGGCTGTCCTGCTCTGCCTTAGAGAAAATGAGAGCTCAGACGAGCCGATCTGGAATCTTCCCTATATGCCGTCATATGGGGAAAGGTTACCTGCCCTTCCTCTGCTTTTGCCAGAGAATTTGGAGAAAATGGATTTTGTTTATTTTACTCGCGATGTCAGCACAGGCTTTAACGATATGGATTCGACAGCACCGCCACAAACAGTGAGTAACAGTGTTCATTAATACCTGATCTGTGATCAGTGATTTCTGATGTGTAGCTAATCATTCAAGTTCACACAGACTTTCTTTCTAAATCGTTTATGCATCCGTGAATCAAGCCAGTGACTAAACGATCAACTTCACATCGTTTCTCTTAGTAGCATGAAACAAATCTGTGATTTAAAGGGGTGGTAAACCACGATTTCACTATTCTAACTTTAGCTAGCGTGTAATGTTGCTGCTTGAGCATAAACAACATCTGCAAAGTTAAAACGTTCAAAGTTTAAACAGGGTATCCGCGGGGCATTAAAAAGCATTAAAAGTCATTAAATGGATTTTGCTAAAATTAAGGCCTTAAATGGCATTAAAAAGCATTGAATTTTATTCTTACAGGCATTAATTTTTTTTAGATGATCAGTTTATATTGAATATAGCCTTCATAAGAAAGCGCAATGTGATGAATATACCTGATCTAGCTTCCGAAACCCCGCTACTGCCGCACGAGCGCAAGATCTTGCTTTCTTGCCACTGCGCAGGCGCACCTCTCTCTGCGTCTGCTGTTCAGTGATTGGCTGAGAGGAGCAGCGCATTCAGTTGAGGCTGTGCGCTCTGCCAGAGAACAAAAAAAACTAGAGCTGCGTCGAAATCGAATAGTTCTCTACTATATAGTGCGAAAAACAGTACGCCAACAGAGTAGTACGTCCGAATTCATAGTATTCGAAAAACAGTCGGCGAAAAGTACCCGGATGACCTACTACTTCCGGTGAGATTCTGAAGTGTGCATACGATGGACACTTTACTATTCCATGAGGCCACGGAAGACGATTTATGAATGGAGGTGAAGGGACGCAACTGACGCTGGTAGGTCACATGATCATGACAACATGGTGGATATAGTACGTCCGGATTACATTCATACTACATTCATTCATACTATATAGAACATACTTTTTTAACGGTCGCGAAGTTCGTTCAAATTCAAATGTAGTACCTAACGTTACTCACCTAGATTTCGGACGCAGCCTAGTGGTGTGGGTTACGTGACAGCATCATGAGCACAGACAGTGCGCCAGAATCACATTCTCTTTCGCTCTTTAACAAACAATAGCACACAGAATTATGCCTAAATGTACGTTTTGTCAAGTATCCTCATAAGAACAGTTTTAAATGAGTTAAATAACGTCTTAAATTAACTTTGAACAAATATTTAAAATATACTGTCTTTATTTTTTCTACATTCATTTGGTGATTTACTGTGGAATTATTACATTATACAATATATTAAAAACATGTTTTAGACAGAAAAATGTGTGAATAATCTAGTTAATTTTTTTAATCGTTTGACAGAAAGTTTACATTAAAATATATTATGCATACCTACTATCTATCTACCTTTTGTATTTATTGCTTTGCATATTGTATGTTAAGGGATGACGGACTGATAAGCAGACATGCTATTTATGACTCGATGTAACTTTTGATAACTTTGCGGTAAAAGTGGCTATTGATTTGGCCCTATCAGTGTGGCTCTCCTGAAAAAAATAGCTGTTGAGGCTTGTGCATCATCTCGAGGAGAAATGGACACATGAGTGACGCACACACATTAAGAAACTCAGTTAAACATACTGCGGTAAAAATTCAAAATGTGGAGTTTTTATAACTTGATACAGTTAAGCGAAATCACACGACCAAGAATGCTGTTTTCCTAAGCAGGCTAGCATCTCAATTAAAAACGTGATTTCATACAACAGTCCAGTTAACAAATAGTTAATATTAAGTCCCTTACATTTTAGAAGGAACATTGTTTGAAATTATTTTCACTGCTAAAATAGAACAAAAACAGTCAAAGATCACAGCAGAACCATAGCGTAGCAACCCTGAATCCCAATGTGCATACAATCCGCCCTGTATAGTATTGAATATTACTAATGTCTTTAGGATGGATAGAATGCACATTGAGACGCAGGCTCAGCCTTGATTTTGTTACTGAATGATTCAGTGTTTTGACGAATCGGTTGAGTCAAAGATTCAATGACTCATTCATAAACACCTGCCTCATTCTTGAATGAATCAGCCATTGGAATGAATCGTTTGAATGAATGACTCACTTAAGACAGTTACTTGACGCCATCTACTGGTGGTTTACTTTTAATTTCTTAACATTTCTTACAATCCCATAAAATTATTTAATGCAGTTGTAATTTTTTTTATTGTAAATTTGTAAATGATTTAGTTTGATTGATAACAGACACAAATCTATCACACATATGCAGATTCAAGTATGTCAAAGCTCCAATATTCTGAAAGGATATTGCTTTAGAAATTTGACACCACAAAAAATCCTTCTTTTTTTTCTGGACAAACAACTGTTTTACTCGTACAAGTGAATGACAAGGCTTAATGTCGAGCCCTGTATGTAGTATTAATGGGCCGCGTTTCAGTCACCATTTTATATTGTCTGACAACAAAAACAGAAAAATATATAGATGAAACAATTTTATTGGGAATTTGGCTGTATTAAAATATATAATGGGAGCAGAAATGGTTGCAGCAGTGAAGCAAACAAATCTAAAGGGCTTGGCAGAATGTGAATGCAAATATTCTAATTGCCGTATGACGTCATCTATCGACATTTAGCGACATATATATGGCATTAAAATTTAAAAAAATTGGCATTAAAAATGCATTAAAAAGCATTAAATTAGATTTGATGAAACCTGCAGAAACCCTGTTAAAGCAAAGGGAGATATTTGCTTTTAAAGAAATCAGTTTCTAAGAACTACAGCAAACGGCCAGTAGGCGACTACACACATTCCTCCAGGGTTGGTGACATCAACAGGCTCAATATTTACATAAACCCCTCCTCCGAGAAGATTAAATAAGGGAGGGTGGGAGGGTCTTCGCGATTTCAATGCCGGATTTGCACAACGTCAGCTGCGTGAAAAAAACACTGCCAGTGTGTGGATGCACGACGCGCGCGCTGCACATTTCACGGAGGACAACACAAACTTCCACAAACTTCGCGAGTTCAATGCCAGATTTGCACAACGTCAGCTGCGTGAAAAAAAACACTGCCGGTGTGTGGATGCATGACGCGCGCGCTGCACATTTCACGGAGGACAACACAAACTTCCACAAACTTCGCGAGTTCAATACAGGATATGCACCACGGCTTGTCCTGAAAGCTGGATTTACAAACAGAAGCTGTTTACGGGCCACAACCTGTAAGTCTGATTTATTTTTCATCGATGTGTTTTCCTGTAATAGGTTGTAGCAAGGAAGTAAACAGATGACAACGCTGTTCTGCAAACCAGTCTGTTAAATGCTTATTCATACTTAACGTTATCCGACGAACACCTATCGTTACAAACACTAACGTTAAAATCTCAACAGCGAACCTGGCATTAGTGTAAATGATTCTTTGATTAGAGCTTTTATGTATTGTTTATCTTCAGGCATGCTAAACATGGTTCTGTGTGTGATTTGGCTAACTTACTAGTAAAGCCAGTGCTTAGTGTTCGTTTTGGGTTAATAGTTCTTGCGACAGATATTTGGCTATAATCGTTCTAAAAATACAAAAGTTAAAGTGCCATTCAGTAGCGATCATTATAGATCCGCAGTCTTTACACTTGAGGACTGAACAGGTTCTGCTCGATCATCTTCACTCAAATGATCTCATATGGTTTTATTGACGCCGACCAAAGCACAGCCTCCGGTAAGGTAAGGGGCGTGACGTTTCCGACAACCGTGCACTGCGGTTAGCGAATCAGAACACACTAGGCCAGCTAACCAATCAGAGCCCACTGCGTATTTTTGAGGGACTGGCTTCATACAACCCGGAAAGCATCAGACCGTTTTACAAGGAGGGACAGAGCAGTGTAGAATAAAGGTAAAATATATGAAAAATAAGGCAATTTTTTTTTAAACGAAGCATGAACACATGTTACAGTGCACCCCACAAACACAGTCAAGCCTTCAAAAGAATGTGTTTTACCACCCCTTTAAATTGTGATTAGATGCTAGATTAGCAGTGTTGGGCACGTTACTTTAAAAAAGTAATTAGTTATAGTTACTAGTTACTTCTTACAAATAGTAACTGAGTTAGTAACTGAGTTGCATCATTATAAAAGTAACTAATTACCAGGGAAAGTAACTACTGAGTTACTTTTTTTTTTTTTCAAAATTAAATATGTTAAATGAATGAATTGGACACTAAATAGAATAAATTATTATTATAAAACATTGTATATTAATGTACACTATTGTAATGTTGCTGTGGGACAATGTGAGAGACACCTATCAAATTCAATACATTATTGTAAATATTATCAGTAGACCTACTATAGTGTAAATATTGTGTAAATATTATCAGTAGACCTACTATAGTGTAAATATTGTGTAAATATTATCAGTAGACCTACTATAGTGTAAATATTGTGTAAATATTATCAGTAGACCTACTATAGTGTAAATATTGTGTAAATATTATCAGTAGACCTACTATAGTGTAAATATTGTGTAAATATTATCAGTACTACTCCTTTTGGTAGTGGAGCTCACGTTATCTCCTGAGTTTTTAGCCACTAATTTTGTGGCGGCATGTGATGATGTGAGGCTTCATTAGATTAGAATTACTTGCCACCGACGTAGAGAGACTCTTTATTCATGTGCATAAAAGTCGCATTTAACATAAACACCTTTCACCTCAACGAGGGAAAATTAGCGCTTATACTTCCAGTTTGCGAAAGCTACATTTGAAGTCGTCGGACTTGGTGTGTGTGACTGTATATGCGTGTGCGTGTGTGTCATAGGTGTGTGTGTGTGTGTGTGTGTGTGTGTGTGTGTGTGTGTGTGTGTGTGTGTGTGTGTGTGTGTGTGTGAACTCAACCTATCAACCTCAACCTTGTCTCCCACCCACCAATCATCATCAGTGTACCACCCATAGACGGTACCAAACACGCATAGCATGCACACACACACATACACACACACACACACACACCAACCAGAGAAAGAAAAAACTTTGCAAGTCCTACTGACAGAGAGCCTGTTCGAAAGAAAACCGCTTCAGTGAGCTCAATTATAGTAACGCCGCATTTTATTCTCAGTAACGCTAACGGCGTTGTAACAGGAGAAACAGTCATTTGTTTGATTACTCGTTACTGAAAAAAATAATTCCGTTAGTAACGCCGTTTATCTATAACGCCGTTATTCCCATCACTGTAGATTAGCAATCAAAGAACACTCTCTTTATAATGTTCGGAGCTGTGAATCACACGTCGCGAGTGTATCTGCACACTTGCCCAAACGGCTGTTATAACGAATGGCGCTGTTATGCTGAACAACGTGGCTCTTACTGTATTCATATCGATGTTGTGTTTGCTGTTAGTTGTGGTGAAAGCATTTCGTGAGAGAAAACGCGTTGCAATGACGAGATCACTGCATTCACGCGATCAACAGACTGTCTATGTACTCAATCCTCATCACTGCAGCTTTTCATGTGATAGGAAAAGATCTAAATATAATGCTATAATCAACATTTTCATGAACCGTTCCTCTCGACAGCTGTAATGGTAAAAAAAACGTAGTAAAAGTATTCGAGAGGGGTTCCACATGTTACAAAGTTCGTAGAATAAGGAGGAAGACGACAGGGTCAGCGTGACTGGGACTCGTGTTTATGCAGAACTCTCAGATACAAAGAAAATAAACTTACGCTCTCAACAACTCAGTACAATAAAACTTTCTCAGCTATCTTTCTCCAGTTCTAAGGTCTCTCTGGTCCACATGCAGTCCGTCTCTCTCTCTAGCAGCCCTTGCAAACCTCGCTAAACCACGCCCCCTCCGCCACATAATCTAATACTCATTTCAAATGCACAGATGTCAGCCAATCACAACAGTGGCCGTTTTCACTGAAGTCTCACATCAGACACGCCCCTTGAAACAGAGCATTCAAGCCAGAGGACTAATATCAGGATAGAAAAATGCCTTTTATTTGAGACGGTTATATTCTTTTTAGATAGGCTATTTCTCTTTCAAAAGCATTGATGATATTAATGCAGCAACGTTATTTCGTTCTCATGTTTTTTAACAGTAGACCTATGTTTTATTTAAAGTTGTTTCTCATTATGCCTTCGAAAACGCGCAGTCACTTTGATCAGGAAAAGTAAAATTAAGTGCAAGATGTGCAGAGCCAATCTGTCATGTACATAACATTATAATGAGAACACAATTGTAATAGTTTTGTAAATTATCTTATGCTTTATTTGCCTGTGTATGGGCGTTGTTGTTAAGGGAAGAGCGCATTCAAAATGTGTAAAAACTAGCACGGCCAAGTTCACGTGCGCATTCGCATCCTTTTGTGCTGATGCGAGTTGGTAACTTGCACTGATTAATCTAATATAGGGTGCGTTTGGTTGAGTTTATTAACCTGCTAGCAAAGCTACGTAGGGTGCTGTTTATTTACAGTTTCAGTTCAATTACAATGATCTGATTGATTGGGTTATTTGATACGTTTTTTAAAAAACATCTAAAAACAAAATAACCATTTATGCATCATAATCTAGCAGTTGTTTTTTCTAGTCATATGTTCATGTTTTCATAGACATGTGATGTTTGTTTCATATCTCCATGAAGGACCCTGAACCCCTGACTCTACCTCAGCCCTCCAAGACCAGGACTCCACCTCGACTCTCCAACTCTTTGGCTCCACCTGGGTTTGTCGTTCCCTCAGCTACTCTTTGATCCCTCTGGCTCCATCGAGTTCCCTTGTCCCTCCGGCACCACCTTGGTCAGTCATCACCCTGGCTTTGCAACGGCCTTCGGGCATCTGTTGCAAAACTGTGACCGTAGTAATGAATTTACTTTTATGTACAGAAATCCTATTGATTATATTATGTTTATGTACAGAATTTCAAGAGGTGATACATCAAAGGAGCTCCTAGAAGGTCCCGCTCCACCTTTTGGCTATCCTCCACTTTTTCACTCTGAGCTTAGCCACCCTCACCAGCTCTTATAGGCAAGAAAATTGGAACAGGCCAGCCTCCTCCAAAACCTCCTTTTCTTTCTCACCCTCTTCTCTCTCACCTCCCTATCTCCAGCTTCCTCACCAATATCAGCATGCCTCCCATCCAGCCAATGATGCAAGTAAATAAAATAACATAAAAAAGGACTTGCTGAATTTGTTTTACTACATAACTAATTATGGTTAAATAAATAAATAATGTTATGAATGTATTTGTTTTGATGGTTAATAAGGGGGGGGGGGGGGGGGGGGGGGTAGGAAACCCAGTCAGTAGGATAAAACACCAACAATCTTAGTGGATAGTTAAGCAACACTAAATGTCATTGCAATATTAATGACATAAATGGTTATTCTAAAGATAAGGTACTTCTCCAAAAAATATGGTTAGTAACTTTGAACTGACCTTCAGTATTAGCTCTCTGTTATAGGCTAAACAATATTCATTTCATATACCTCACAACTTATAATTGTTTTTATACGCTATACAAATTATTTAAAAAGAGAAACCTACATTTGCTTTAATCAAAAATAAATGCTTTTAGATAATGAAGCTCATGATATTTCTCTAAATTCCTGAAATTAATGTTAAATAGTTGCAACAACTTTGGTGTTTTAAACTAACATATAAAACACTGCTTTTATGTTAAACATTATTTTATGTTAAACAAACATAAAATAATTCTTATCTTTAAATGATTGAATTAATGAGATGTAGTCGGTTTGAGTTCATGACGATCTACCGTAATTGTAGTATCCCACTCTCTAATAGCATTTGTCTTTTACTATACTGGGTTTCTTTCATTTTTTTAATGCATTTTATGTTTCTAACAGTCCTCAAAAGTACATGATAATGTTACAATTTTGAATATCTATTTTCCTCATCCTCGCTCTGTCTTTTTGGCTTATTGAAACCGTCTCGGGTTATGACTATAACCCTTGTTCCCCGAGAAGGGAACGAGACACTGCGTCGTCGAGTGACAACACACTCTGGGAACGCCCACAGCGTTACGCATCTGAAGTATGAATGAAATCAAGCCAATCTGATTGGTGGTGCGTCATGACGTAGTAGATGACGGCATACCCGGAAGATACATAAGGGACGCTGATGCATACACACACCAGTTTTTTGCTCTTCAGCGGAGCGCTCTGTGTTTTGTCAGTCTTATTTGGTGTTGTTTGTCTACCAACGTTGTTCACAAGCATTTCTCAGGGCTCGCGAACTCCGTGGCTGGTCCCGTGTCTGTCGAAGAAAAAAAAAAAAGACAGCACGGTTGATCAATCATGGGACTCGCAGATGGGTCTGTCAGGGGAACTTGAGAGTGCTCAAGAAGAAAACAGACGAAACAGTGAGAAACAGACATTTATGATAATTTTGTCTCTTTGTAAAAACAATTTTCTGTACATTGAGGTTGAGACAGGAGTCATATAATCATTGTGTAATATGAACCATCACAGCAGTGACCACTTATAGTTGGCTTGTTTAGCCTTTGCATAGCCTACAATAGGCTTAAACTGCAGACAAGCACAAATCATGTCGCAGCATTCTGTGCTTAAAGACGAGAGAGATGTCTGATTATTAACTTATACTTTAAACCTGCTCTCTTTGAAGTGATTGATCTTTTTTCTATGAATTTTTTTAAATTGTCCATCTTTGTTCTTTGATGAAGGTCTCACCTTGTGGGTGTGACAGACCACTGTCGTCAGCTTTGCGTGGTATACCTGCCATTGAATTTGGCCTCTGGAGGACTGAACGCTTTTGTGCCTTGAGGAAGGAGATGTTGTCTGATGATCAATATATTTCCACAGCATGTTGACTTTATATGTGTTTCTGTAATCTAAATAAAGCGGTTCATAACACATACTACTGAAGAATTTGAAGGCAGAATCAGTCAATTTGACCAACTCCATGGTGGCCTGGTTCCCAAGCAGGTTATCTGGTTTAATGGCTTGGTGGAAGACACCATTCTCTCAGCAATAAAAAAAATTAGCGGCATGAATGACCTGCCACATAACCGTCGTGCTGTCTCCTCCTCAAGGCTTCTTCTGAGGGAAGTCCATGAAACTCAACAGGTCCATGCAAGGCGAAAGCCACTCCATGATCATGATGCAGTGGTCTGTGTCGTCCTGTCAGTCTAGCAGTTTAATTATGTGAGGAACGCTGGCCATTAATGTCAGGCCAATCTCCAAGGAGAGGCGTTTGGATTGACCAGGCTAAAATGCATAACATATGATGGTTAGATAGAAGAGGTTTCCCATGAATTGAAAACAGTGACAGAGAGGGCAGCCTTCTCACCACTTAGATGTTTGGCATCTTCACTGAATATTTTACAGTCACCTGATCAACAAAACAAAGAATTAACATTTAGCATGTTCACAGCTGTCAGTCATATCAGGAATCCTAAACAGATCTGCAATGTTTTGTGAGTGGAAGAAATGTAAACCTCAAGTCCCTGTGTACACAATGCCAAATCCTCCTTCGGCCAGCTCGTGGCTAAATTTATTAAACGCCTGAAATGTGTTCTTTTAAAAGAATTCCAGTTAGTATGAAATACAAATTTTATATATACTGTATATATCATAATTATAAAAAATGTTTTCTAAATCTCATATATTTATCATTCTTGTCCAGCTTTTCCATGTTTTCATCTACAGCCAAACTAACTGGAGCGTCGACGTGGGTTGGAGGACGTCCTGCTCCAGCTGTTCCTCAGCAGCTGGAAGAACTTCAGAAGTTGGAGCTACAATATGAATCAAATGAATACAATGAATATGTATTGTATCCTCATATTAGAGTGTTTTTTTATTTAACAGCATTTTTGACTTATATCTTAATATAAAATCTTTTTAAAAAAATGAAACGGCTCATATTATTGAACTAAATTGAGCTGGATGGTGAAAGTATTGTCTTCTGCAGAGCTCATTTATAGCTGAATCTACTTTGTTTGATAATTGATGAATTTTGCACCATTGGCAGTTATTTAAGAAAACTAAATCTACATTGAACTGACTTGAGCTGAATAACGACACTATTGTCTTCTCTAGTGCAGCTTAGAGCTGAATTGAACTCATTTCATAATTGATGAACTTTACAGTTATTGAACTGACTTGAGCTGAATAATGACACTGTTGTATTTTTAGAGCTGGTTTACAGCAGAATTTAATTGTCTCATATTTGAAGTTTGCATTGATTCTGTATTTTTCCTGTTGATTTGCTGTGAAGCTGTTTGAAACAATATGTATTGTATAACACACTATATAAATAAAGGGGACTTGCAAATCGATTTTATTCTGAATTTAAAGTCTCACACAATGTTTGATAATGACACTCTTCTGATCATAATGTGATCAAAAGTCTTTAATTTATTTTGTTATCTTACAAATGTCACTCTAAAGTGTTTGGTGTGATGACAGCATTAGGGACAGTGATTCTTTGTTAAAAAGGAAAAAGAACAGAAGTTCCCATGACTTTGCCATTAATCAAAACTTGTATCATCAGGACAGGCTCATGTGATTTTACCACAATTGGTGAGTTTTCGATATAATCCAGCCTCACACTGGTACTCCTTCTCAACTTGAACTAGGTCATTGTTGTGTTCTTTCCATTGCATGGCATTGCAATACCATTCATGTCCACTAGGTGGCAATGTGGTGTTTACGTGTTCATCTGATGTAAGAACTGTATAGAAGAAAAACTAGAAGAAGTTGAGTAAAGAAAATGCTAAGTTACTGCTCGTGTTCTGTCTGCTTTTTATTCATTCCTCCTTCAACATAACATGTGGCGACGAGGATGTTAAGACAATGTGGCGACGAGGATGTTAAGATGGCCCTACTCTCTTTACAACCCCCAGTAGCATTCCTGGAATGCCCAGGTGAACCGAAACTGTCCTTTGATGCATGGGAAAAGTTATTTCAGAACTACTTGCTTGCTATCGGTGGAGAAGAGTTTTCTGCAGAGAGAAAGAGAGCGCTGCTGATACACTGTTTAGGATCAGAAGGGCAACGAATCTACAATACATTACCTCTTACCGGTGATACTTACGACGGATCTTTACAAGCACTGAAACAGTTCTTTTCTCCTAAGCTGAACGTGGTTTCAGAGAGATATCGCTTCAGACAATGCGCTCAAGCCGTGGGTGAGTCCACTGATCATTACGTTGCAGCGCTTCGTGAACTAGTGAAAACATGCGCTCTTGGCAATATTGAGCATGAAATGATCCGTGATCAGATTGTGGAAAAAACGTGCATGCCCCGAATTCGTGAAAGACTGTTACTGGAGCCAGATTTAACCCTTGAAAAGACGATAGCTATTGCAAGACAAATTGAAGCGGCAGTAGCAGATGCCAAAGTCATAGCTGAAGGGGAATCAAAACAAGTAGCAGCGATTCAGAAGCAAGACAAGACGCGAATGCACAAAAATAAAACTTAAGTCGAGGGAGGATAAGCGTGTGAAGGGACAGCAGCAGTGTTACCGTTGTGGTTCTGCTAACCACCTTGCAAATGATAAGTCCTGCCCTGCTACATCTCCTACACAGATCTGTACAATTAGGATGATGGTGGATACAGGGTCTGGTGCATCGATCCTACCACAACGCATATTCAAAGAGTACTTCAGTTCATGCGTCCTGTCACCACCGAAAGTGCAGCTTCTGACTTATTCAAAGGAAAACATTCCTATTTGTGGTTCCCTGAGACTGAATGTGACATACTACGGAAAGACTGTTGCCGGTGAGTTTAACATAGTCAAATCAGGAACTCCTCTCATTGGACGTGACTTATGTAAAACGCTGGACATTGAGATTAAGGGTGGTCGCTTGATTGAACCTGCTACTCACTGTGCAATGGTTCAACCATCCAGCATCTCACTTGTTTCTGCTAACAGTCCTGTTTCCGTGCCAACTGTTGCTGGATTTGGATGCGCTAAAAATTTCACACACAAAGTGAAGATCCGGCCTGGAATTAAGCCTGTACAACAAAAACTCCGTCACTTACCTCTATCAGTACGAGAGGCAGTGTCAGATGAACTCAAGATGCTAGAGGAGAATGGCATAATTGAGAAAATTGATTCATCTGAGTGGGTTTCTCCTATCGTGATCACAAAACGAAAGAACAACACAATTCGCATGTGCGTTGACTTACGGGAACCTAACAAGGCCGTGGTACAATATAGTCATCCTTTACCACTGATTGAAGACATACTGTCTGAGTTGCATGGATCAGTGATGTTCTCTTCTCTTGACCTCAAAAATGCATACTACCAAGTACAATTACATGAGGAGAGCAGAGGACTTACTGCTTCCATTACCCATGAAGGTCTATATCAGTTCTGTAGAGTACCATATGGACTGTGTTCAGCACCATCTGCTTTTCAACGAATGATGACCATGATCTTAAAAGGCCTTGATGGTGTAAGACTGAAAATACTGGTTGAGGCCCTATTCTGAGACAAAGGGTCCCCACACAACCTCACTTCCACAAACTACTAATAACTCACACAGGAATATGGTTTAATGTGAATGTTTTATCATTGACTGTTATGTTTTTGGTGTCATTTGAAATGTCTCAAAGTGAGTGGTACAGATATCTCATATCCAGATAGATAAAATAAAAGGTAATAAGGTTTTAAGAATTTATGGACAACTGACTTAGAAAAGAAGGTGGTTATCTCAAGCAAATGTTCACCAACCCCCATTAAGGTGCGACCACTGCATGTAAATTTCTTTTGTTAGCACATGTTTCCATGTAAAAGAGGTCTGGCTATTTAAGGAGATGCAGCAGAGAGTTCGAGGCCTTTCCTGTACTTGAGGTCGGCCCGCGAGGCTGAGGGAGAAATCTCTCAGCCTCATGTACTTCTTAAAGTTGGGTGAACATCTTCTCTTTACTTAATCCTGAGCATTTGATGTTTTGTATCGATTATCTTTGAATTGATAATGGAATTGGCATGATACATTTACCTGACATAATAAATTGTTACATTTGATTATTCAAACTGATTTTGACTTTGTTCACTTGATGGTTAAAAGGAATAGTCAAACGTTCGCTCACTTTTAGTGAGGCACAGATATTATTAAAACCTTTCATTTATGGAGTCAGATGAAATAAACGAGTAAATATATGATTAATATATGACAAATTTAACCAACCAATACTTTGCATGAATAAGGACAGAACACGTGTGACCTTCCCTGTGTATTGGCGAACCGGCAGATTGGACCAATTTCACGGGCCCTACAAAATGGTGACCTCGACGTGATCTCAAAACAAAGCAGTTTCACGAGAAACGTCCTTTTCAGCAAGTATTGTGATTTTAAAATCAACAAGAGGTTTTGAACATCTTCTCTTTCTTCCGTGGCTGTGGTAAGTCAATTTTCTTTGCATTTTTAGAAGTGTTGAAGAAATGTTTGCATTGTTTACGGGTTTGGAATTAAAACCCTTTGTTTAGAAGCGTGAGGCCGCAGCCAGATGAAGAAAGATTAGATTGTAAAGATCTCCTTGTTTTGCCGAAGCAACAGGAAGCGAAACCTAAAGTGAGAATAACATCTTCCAAATAATTAATAACTCGATGAAGAGCCGAAAAAGTAAAGCCTAAAAGTTTTAAAATCAACCGCATGTTTTCCGGCCATTGTTGTATCTGGGCTTGTTAAAGACAAACCAGCAATACGTGAAGAGCAAACTAACAGAAAACAGAGAAAGAAAAATCTAAGTTTGTAAACGATCGGAAAACACGTGATTTTATAAATAAAAGGCAGATCGATGCATTGTTTATAAAAATAACATTTTGGGAAAACAGGATGATATGATTTACAGGCTAAAAACGCTCAAGGCTAATGCTAAATTCTAGTGTCAATGCTAAGCCATGCTGCGGCCAAGGCTAATGCTAAATGCTAAGCTATGCTGCGCCCAAGGCTAATGCTAAATGCTAATGTCCATGTTGTTTTCAAAACGCTCAAGGCTAATGCTAAATGCTAAAACCATGCTGCGCCCAAAACGCTTAACCCCTGTTTTGTGTCACTGGCTGACTGGGAGGGAAAGTCTCCATTTGCATGAATTGTATGAAACAGATATTAGAAGTATCAGAAAAGCACATAGAACACAATTTGGTTGTTTGTGCTACAACATGCACATAGGCTAAGTTAAAGTTTATTCTTTAAACACAGGATTACTTTACTGTAAGTGTGGTTGAAACACTTAGGCAAAGGTGATATAGATGTTGTATTCTATTGGTTTGCTGTGGGTGTTTGGAACACTTAGGTAAAAAGGTTGTAGATGTTGTATTCTAGGCCATGTGTCCTGTGTAAACTGAATTAAACACGTGTGTCTATCTGAAAACAAAACCTTGTCATATTCAACGTTCCAGAGACGCGTCAGAGAACGTAACAACTCTGAATTTTGAACAAAAATCATAAATTCTCACGTTTGAATTTATTCTGAATTACTCTGAGATTTGTTTTTCCCAAATAAGATGAATGGATTCGTATATTGCTACAAGGTTGCGTCAGAGGTTAGCGACGGCTAATAACTGATATCAGGGAGTGTGCGGGCGACTCGGATGAGGGGAAGGGTTAGTCTGACTAGGTTAACCTAGCTTGGACGCTTCCGATGACTTCGGTTCTAATTTAATGATAAGATTGAATTGAGTTCTTGAAGGGCATCCAAGGGGGCTATATAATATATCTTTGATTGTTGCGCGTGTACGGCAAAGTCCTAGATATTTAGCCAACTGCCTCAGCTCCTGATCTTCGGAACTGACCACTTGTTAAGGAGACCTTGGTGAGGAACTCGGAGCGATATAGTTTCCTAAATTGAGCGGGTAAAATACAAATTAAAAAGAGTAAATAGAAGAATCAAACGTTAAAATAGCCATTTAAAAAGACTAAATGAGAAGAAAAGGTATTTGAAACATAGAAAAGAAAAAAGAGAAACAGCGAATGTAGATCTTATAATTATATTATAACTTGAATTATAATAAACATTATATTACATTCGCCGAGCAGGACAATAATTGTAGAAGTGTGACTTTCGTCAATTCGAAATCGTCAATTTCTGAAACAGAATTTCGTTTGTGTGCTACCCAGTGCCAAAAAAGGGTAGAGGTCTGCATTTATTTTTCACCGTTAAAAAACACGGCTAGAATTGTGGCACAGGTAATAGCAAACAATTGTGCAACAACTAAATGTAATATAATAAACAATTCAGACTTGGTCAATGAAACTCGGTTTCATGTGACATCTGGAATTAAAATGGCAACTTACATGATAATGGAACAAGTAAAAGAATTCCACACGTCTGAATTTAATGCTTTAAAATATTGGAATTATCTGTGGTTCGCTCTCCTCTGTTTTCTGTCTCAGGCTTACTTCTGCAAAATGGTGGAGTCCACCTGGAGCAAATCCATGACAGCGGAATTGAGACTCGGGAGATGGGTGAAAAGACATTATAAAAGGCCTTTTCACACGTCACACTGTCACATCACTGCATAAATATGGCCTCCCAGTTTAGAACTGGATCGAAATTTGCAACACAATTGTTATAGATTAGATTCCACCCATCTCCTAGACATGAACACTGAACACACCCCTCCATCACTATACCCTCACAGCATCATTTCCTGGGGTAGACCAGATAGCTTCACACACACAGGGTGGAGTTGATCTCATGATCATTGTCTAACAGAGACACAAAGAACAGCATACGCTATTCACAACAAACTGCCAACTAATGTAACACACACACACACACACACACACACACACACACACACACACACACACACACATGTTGGGTTTTCATCTTTTATGGGGACTTTCCATAGGCGTAATGGTTTTTATACCGTACATACCGTATATTCTATCCCCCTACACTGCCCCTGCCCCTAAACCTAACCCTCACAGGAGACATTCTGCAATTTTACATTTTCAAAAAACATCACTTAGTCTGATTTATAAGATGTTTTCCTCATGGGGACCTAAAAATGTCCCCACAAGGATGAGGATTTCGGATATTGCTATCTTTGTGGGGACATTTTGTCCCCATAACGTGATGATTACCAGTCCACACACACACACACACACACACACACACACACACTCTGACATTCTAAAAAACACTCTCACACAAAACCATTGATTGGTTTACACCGACCACTTGCTACATTTCTGAAACTTATTTTGATTTTAATTTTGATTTCTGCTTATTTCTTTGAGTAATTCAGAAAACATTTCTGAATCTTTTGATTTTAATTTCTGAAACTTATTTTGATTTCTGCTTATTTGTATATTGTCCATTTTACTCACAACAATGTTTTTGGACATCAATTCAATTGAATCTCTATGTTTGGTTAGACCAAAATTTAGCTGACACTCTTCATGAAATGTTGATTTAACCCAGCACTGGTTGATTTGTTAGAATGCCATTTATTGAAATATTTCTAGAAACAGGATAAGAGCTTATAAGATCTTCCTTTGTCCTTCATTGACCCACTATAGGAGTACTATTGGAATGGTAATTAAAAATCAGGTAATTAATGAGACCAAATGTACCACTCACATTTGCTGACATGAACATGGTATTTTACATTGAACATGACATGATTTTGCATTATGCATTCCTATGCATTTCCTTACGACTGTAAGTTCATATATGTGCTCAATCGTGAATCGGACATTTAAGATGCTTTTCAGGTGTCAAAGGAGAACCCCTTCATCCACTGAGGTCTGCCCAGACCACCGTACCGCTGGAGGTGACAGGATGGGTCGAGGAGGGTCAGATCCTCATCGTGGAGAAGGTGCCAGGGAAGCGGAAGTTTCCCCAAGAAGGAATGACACGTTAACTGATCAAGTCACAAGAGGTCCAGATTGACTCTATGAACTTTGCTCACGTCACAGGAATACAGGAAGAGAACCTGAACGCATCCATCCACCTGCCGGACTCAAGCTATACACCTGGTGAGAACAGGTGTACTGCAGGTGAACACAGCCCACTGAGCTTCTACAGATGCCAACATTGCAAAAACAATTTTTGTGCTGCATCTTCAAGGATTATAACAAACGTCTTACTGTGACCCCGTAAGTGTTCATCAGAATGTGACCCACGGGATCAAGGAGGGAATCTGTAAGACTGAAAATACTGGTTGAGGCCCTATTCTGAGACAAAGGGTCCCCACACAACCTCACTTCCACAAACTACTAATAACTCACACAGGAATATGGTTTAATGTGAATGTTTTATCATTGACTGTTATGTTTTTGGTGTCATTTGAAATGTCTCAAAGTGAGTGGTACAGATATCTCATATCCAGATAGATAAAATAAAAGGTAATAAGGTTTTAAGAATTTATGGACAACTGACTTAGAAAAGAAGGTGGTTATCTCAAGCAAATGTTCACCAACCCCCATTAAGGTGCGACCACTGCATGTAAATTTCTTTTGTTAGCACATGTTTCCATGTAAAAGAGGTCTGGCTATTTAAGGAGATGCAGCAGAGAGTTCGAGGCCTTTCCTGTACTTGAGGTCGGCCCGCGAGGCTGAGGGAGAAATCTCTCAGCCTCATGTACTTCTTAAAGTTGGGTGAACATCTTCTCTTTACTTAATCCTGAGCATTTGATGTTTTGTATCGATTATCTTTGAATTGATAATGGAATTGGCATGATACATTTACCTGACATAATAAATTGTTACATTTGATTATTCAAACTGATTTTGACTTTGTTCACTTGATGGTTAAAAGGAATAGTCAAACATTCGCTCACTTTTAGTGAGGCACAGATATTATTAAAACCTTTCATTTATGGAGTCAGATGAAATAAACGAGTAAATATATGATTAATATATGACAAATTTAACCAACCAATACTTTGCATGAATAAGGACAGAACACGTGTGACCTTCCCTGTGTATTGGCGAACCGGCAGATTGGACCAATTTCACGGGCCCTACAATGGTGTACAGTGTTACTTGGACGATGTGATTGTCCATGGTGCGTCCGAAGCCATTCACAATGCAAACCTCAAAGCTGTTCTGCACAGGATTAATGAAGCTGGTCTGAAACTGAATACTGACAAGTGCAAATTCAACTTGACAACACTTAGCTTTCTTGGATACAGACTCTCAGCTGAAGGCCGGATGATGCTCATACTACTGCAATTACAAATGCACCCCCTCCTACTGATGCAGCTACTCTACGGTCATTTCTGGGTCTTAGTGCCTGGTACAGTAAGTTTGTGCCTGCTTACGCTACTCTTGTTGAGCCAATGAGAGCCTTACTTCGTAAAGACTGTGAATTCCACTGGACTACTGCAGCACAAGAAAGTTTTGATCGAGTCAAACGGGCAATAGTGGATAGTCCTGCTCTTTCCTTATTCAACCCCAATCACAGCACAATACTTTCCTGTGACGCCTCAGACTATGGTGTTGGTGCTGTCTTGACTCAGCTGGATGACACAGGAACAGAAAGAACCATCGCCTTTGCTTCACGCTCCTTGTCTGACGCTGAACGAAAATACTCCATTGTCGAGAAGGAAGCACTGTCATGTGTCTGGGCTGCAGAGAAATGGCGTACATGGCTGTGGGGAAGCAAATTCCTACTACGCACTGACCATCAAGCTCTTACTACTCTTCTCACGAGTAAAGGAAATAGTCGAGCTGAGTTACGTGTCGCCAGATGGTCTGCACGCTTAATGGAGTTTGACTACGATGTCCAATACAGACCTGGTTCATTGAACAGTGTTGCTGATTGCTTATCAAGATTGCCTCTTGCTAACACTGAACATGACTTTGCGGAAACCATTGAGTCTGTTGCTATGATTTCATTTGCTTCCAGTGCAATCTCCAAAGAAGATTTCCAGTCTGCATGCAACAACTGCCCAGTATTCTCTAAACTGCGTACATATCAACAGACACGTTGGCCAAAAGACAAGAAAAATGTTGATCCGGACTTACAGGGATACTTTCCTGTCCGACATGAGCTTGCTGTCGTGGATGGATGTATTGTCAGGGGAACATACCGTCTCTTGGTACCCGAGTCATTACAGAAAAAACTCATAGAACTGGCACATGAATCGCATCAAGGTATAGTCCGCACGAAGCAAAGACTTAGGCAATTGTACTGGTGGCCTAAGATGGACAACCAGACTGAAGCCCTGATACGCAACTGTCATACTTGCAAACAAAATGACAAGTCTGCCGTGACACATGATGCTCCCCTCAACCCTGTTGAATTACCTTCTGCCGCATGGGAAAAGGTCTCCATTGACATTGTAGGACCATTTGAAACTGCACCAACTGACTGCAGATACGCAATAACACTTGTGGATTACTTCAGCAAATGGCCAGAAGTCGCTTTCACGTCCAGGGTTGACACATCTACTGTTAAACAGTTCTTGACTACTGTTTTTACTCGAGAAGGAAACCCAAAGGAGTTGGTTTCAGACAATGGTCCTCAGTTTATCTCTGCTGAGTTTTCTGAGTTTCTGAGAGAGAGAGAGACATACGTCATTTCAGATCTTCTGTTTATTATCCACGTGCGAATGGAGAAGTCGAAAGGTTCAACAGAGTGCTGAAAGACTGTCTACAAACTGCTTCGATTCAAGGAGAACCTTGGGAGACGTTCACTCAAACATTCTTGATGAACTATCGAAGTACTCCTCATGCTACCACAGGTGTTACACCATCTGAGTTACTCCATGGTCGACGTATGAGAACCAAGTTACAAGTCATGGACTTTCCTGTAAAAGAAATTGACAAAAACGTGATACGAGAACGTGTGAAAAGGAAACAAGACAAAGTTAAACAGTACATGGATGCCAGAAGAAATGCAAAGCCTTCAAGATTCCAACCTGGTGATCTAGTTCGAGTTAAGAAACCTTGGATGGTAAAGAAGGGTGATCAGAAGTTCACACAGCCAAAAGCTGTTGTACAGAAAAAAGGTGAAGACTCTTACCTGCTTGACGATTGGTAGGGTGTGGAATGCCTCACGTCTTGCTGAAATGCCGAAATCAAGAGGAAGTGTTACTCCTATGGAGGTACAACATGGAGCAATACCAAGTCCGTTGAATAGGTCTGTTAGAGTTAGACAAAAACCTGCCTGGACCAAGGACTATGTTTTAGATATGTAAGGAATATGTAAAACTTGAGAGAGCTGTGTTAATATTTGAAGGAATACGACACAAAAAGTTTACATATCTTTTATTTCATAATGCTTGTTTATTCTTGATTTGTTTATTTCTGTTGTGATATACAAACAGCTGTATTCTTTCTGAAAAGGGGAAGATGTTGTGTTCTTTCCATTGCATTGCATTGCAATACCATTCATGTCCACTAGGTGGCAATGTGGTGTTTACGTGTTCATCTGATGTAAGAACTGTATAGAAGAAAAACTAGAAGAAGTTGAGTAAAGAAAATGCTAAGTTACTGCTCGTGTTCTGTCTGCTTTTTATTCATTCCTCCTTCAACATAACAGTCATATTTGGCAGCTCTGCGACAAGGCAAGTGGAGCCACTTCCAGAAGTTCCTCTTGCTCTTTTTCTCCTCAATCTCAGCAGCACCAGCAACAGGCGTCTCATCAGGCCAATAAGTATGAGGATGGTTATCCGTCGTGTTGGTGGTATTTAACCCTCAAACGCCAGCAGCCCTTATTTGGTCTTTCATGGACAAATTTGGGCATGAATATCTCAGGTGTAATCCCAATTATTATAATTTTTTTTATAAATGTCATCACCATCTTCTATAAAGTAAAATCTATCAATGTATGCATTTATTTGGTGATTTAGTGAATTTATTTACCTCTAAAAGTACCATATTTTTCATGTAAACTGTGCTTATTTTATGTAATATTTAATATATATGTTTTACTTAAGTAAAAATATTTGTTCCAGTAAGTTGAAACAGGCAAAACCTCAACATTTGACATACTTTGGTGACATATGCTGGTATAAAAATAGCAATAACATGAAATATCAATAACCTCACTGCTGCATAGGCTGAAATCTATAAACCAATGTTGTAAGTTTTACATTTTATCACAAGTTAAAATTGTAGAATAATAATAAAAAGATAAAAAAAACATTTGTGTTGGTTGAGACTATACAAAGATGCCAAAATATGAACAGACAAATCTGACCATACTATAAGGAAAAGACAAAGTAGGAGACATAGTAATCATTTATTTCTAACAAAAAAACATAAAACTTCAATAACCCGAAAAAAAGTAAATGGTACCAAACAGGTAAGAATAAACAATAAACCTAACAATAACTAAAACAAAAAGGAAATGGTAACAAAGAGGCAATAAACAATAAACTCAACCTAACTAAAAAAAAAATCCTTCTTATTTGGTCCTTCATGGACAAATTTGGGCATGAATATCTCAGGTGTAATCCCATTTTTTTTTTCTTCATATCACTATCTTCGATAAAATAAAAACTATCAATGTATGCATTTATTTGGAGATTTCTGAATTTATTTACCTCTAAAAGTATCATATTTTTCATGTAAAATATGCTTATTTTTATGTAATATTTATTTTTTACTTCAGTTCAAATATTTGTTCCAGTAAGTTGAAACAGGCAAAACCTCAACATTTGACATACTTTGGTGACATCTGGTGACATTATGTTGGTATCAAAAGTAACAATAACATGAAATATCAATAGCCACTTTATGTATGAACTCACTGCTGAAAAGATGCCAAAATATGCACAGACAAATCTGACCATGCAATAAGGAAAAGACAAAGTAGGAGACAGAGTAATCATTTATTTCTAACAAAAAACATAAAATTTCAATAACTTAAAAAAAGTCAATGGTACCAAACAGGTAAGAATAAACAGTAACTCTAATAATAACTCAAATGTTTTTATTTTTTGCAGTCTAATATTAAAATCCTTTAAATACATTATAGAGATTTGTGACGTCATAATGTGATTTAATTTTTCTTGGTGCCGACGACAGAGGTGGACAAAGTACACAACTCTATTACTTGAGTAAAAGTAAAAGTACTACTGGTCAAATATTACTCCATTACAAGTGAAAGTTCTAAAAACAGATTTTTACTTAAGTAAAAGTACAGAAGTATTTGTTTTTAAAAGTACTTAAGTATCAAAAGTACATTTCCTTTTGTATGTCAATGCATTATTTTATTAGTGTTGCATTGTTGTATAAATGCACTCTATGTCATTATGGTGGTTTAAGCCAGTCAGTGATGCTCCATCCGACATGCTAGCATACGACTACCTTAAACTCATTTCAATACTTGTATAAAAGTTACAATGCTCTTTACAAATCTGCTGTCACTTTAAGGCAGAATGCACAGACCCTATACTCTGATACACATCCGATATTCTCCCAACTGTTTACTCTTCTCTTTCTCCCAGACATTTACCTTTTTTACATTTTATGAGACATGCGTCAAGTATATGCCAACTAAACTAATCTTTAATCTTTTGAGAAAACTGAAACACACTTTTTAAGTATGGCCATGGTGCACACACTGTGCCAAGGAACCGTCTTTTTCCATTTTACTATAAACTGATCAATGTTCAAAAAATTGTTAGGAAACTTCACATGACCCTACATAAATAAATAAAAACCTTTTAAAGAAGAAAAAATCATCCACTTGCTTTCAAAGCTGCTACAGAAACGACTTTCGACTTTGATAGAAATGTAGTGGAGTAAAAAGTATGATATTTGTCTTTCAAATGTAGTGAAGTCAAAGTAAAAGTATCCCTAAAAAATAATACTCCAGTAAAGTACAGATACTCAAAAAGTGTACTTAAGTACAGTACTCAAGTAAATGTACTTAGTTACTGTCCACCTCTGGCCGACGATAATGAGGTCGAAAAAAAGAGAATGGATCGCCTGGTGTCTTTGAATGAAAGAATTCATATCTAATAATATTTGATATGAGTTCAAGTGATTAACAAATCATTCATAAATTAGAAAATAAGTGCAAAATAGTTTTGAGTGAAAAATCCTTGAAAAAGAACTGCCTCGCCTGTCTTGGTGAGTATATTGACGCGGCGAACACGGATATGTCTTTAGTGAACGTAAACAGTTCCGACCTCCAAGAGAAATGGGATGTGTGTCAATATCGTGCGTCAGGTCTTAAAGTGACAGCAGCCTTCTATATGGCTGCTGCTGGCTTACGCTGTTAATGTTCATCAAACAACAATAGAAAGAGAAAATCACTCACTGCTCTTGACTCAATAACTTAAGTAGATTTAATAAGAATAAGTATATATTACCTTCATACTATGACATTTTTTATTATTTATATTTATTATTCAATTATTTAATATTTCATTATTCCCTATTGTTTTCTTTTGAATCTTTCTTATTGTATTTGTCCTAGTATTTGTTATTAGCATCTTAATTCTTATTTTAACAACAAAGATACCAAAATAGCTATATTGAGAAATATACTATCTTCATAATCGTATACAATTATTAAATAATATGTGAAATAAGATTTTTGTAATGACGGCCAACCCTAGTAATGTGTGTGTGTGTGTGTGTGTGTGTGTGTGTATGTTTGCGCTTTCTGTTGTAAATGCCATTAGGTTACATAGTATATGGCCAAAACATATATCTGGGAAAGCATATTGGATTGATTACAATATAGCGAATATTTGGCATTTGTGTATGTTGATTCAGAGTTGGCGTCATCTCCGCAGGTGTTGGGTCATCTGAAATCTTCGTAAGAGGCGGGAGCTGGCTCAATCCCACTGTAGAAACAGAAAAGCAAACAGAAAATAATTAGCGTAGCTGCTGTTCATAACATTTCAAGTAATAGATGCACATTTGATCTGATATAATAGGAAGGTTATAAGATTCATTATGTGAATGTTTGGCTAAAGAGATGTGTCATTTTTTGTAATTCAACATAGCAGACTCCAAGTGATCAAGGATACTTTAGCGCATGCTACCAGCAGCACAGCCACCTGTGTCGTATGTTAAGAAGACAACCGAGAATCAGTAAAAACAGTTAAAGTCAGTGCAAAGCAATATTAAAGAGTGTTTGTCACACCAACTTACGGCAATGTGAAATAAGGCAATCATCAACCATTAAACAGCATATAAATCAAAACTGCCTAACGTTACTCAGTGAAATATTGAACCCATGAAGAGCAAACTAGCTGTGTACTTAGTTTTCTGCTGTTTCACTTAAAGTATACTTAAAAATATACTTTTATACACTATAAAGTGGGCCAATGTAGTCCCAAGTAGTACTGAAAACGTTTTCTCCCTTTTTCCACTCTAACTGGGGGGGGAAAAATACAGATTTTGCTACTTGTACTCTGTCCAGCTGGCGGATCTCTAACCCATCGGGGCTCTGGTTTCACCTGGTGCTGCCTCCAGCATCCACATAGAAAGACCCTACCTCCTCTTTTCTGTAGGTGCACAGTCAGGAAGCCATCTCTGCCGTCCTCCTGGTCACCCTATACAAATAATTAAAACCGTTATCTAGACTGACCCTAATAATTCAATCCAACTCATGACTGCTGTGCTTCAGATAAGTGTAATGCCACCTGTTCAGTGTAACCAGGGATGATGCTCAATGTCGTCTAAGCTGGGACGGTCTGCCTCCGCTGCACTAAGACACCAGCTAACCAACTGACGGCACTCTGTTACACACAACACAGTACTTGCCTTCAGCAACACAACAGAACAAACTTCTCTGTCTGGCCATGGTTTTTGTATGGTTTTTCTATCTGAATGTTTGCTATCGCTTACCTGTAGACAGCTCTCTAGGGAAGTGCAGTCTGCTTTTGGAGGTGACCCTCCACGCAGCTCTGAAGGGTAAAAAACCGCACAGGATTTTGTAGAGAGTCACCCCCACTGACCAAACAGTAGCCGGTCCGGCATGATAGAGGTGTTGACGAAACCACTCCGGAGGGGCGTACTGAAGAGTGCCTGAAAACCCAAGAAGACCAAAAAACACTCATTGAAAAGGTTCCCGTCCAAACGTTTTCCTTTTGGTTCACAAAATATCCATGTATAAGAACATCACACAGAGTGATGTAGTGAGATCTTTCCTTCTGTAATGCAAACCAACCTGCAAACGATTTGTAGGCTGAGTCCTTTAGGAGGTCTCCACACCCAAAGTCCAGCAGCTTGATGTCATGTGAAGCTGTGGAAATCAGGATGTTCTGTGGCTTGACGTCCCGGTGCAGGACCCCGCGGCTCTCACAGTGTTTCAGCGCAGTGATGAGCTGCACCAGCACTTTCTTGGCCAGGCTCTCATCAAGAGGGCTGTTCTCCTCACTGAAACTCTGGAGATCTTGACAAGGAACAGGCCGCTCCAGGATCATGGTGTAGTGCGTGGGATAGTCAAACCACTCCACAAGCTGCAGGACATTGGGGCTGGCAGGGGCTGAATTGACCTGGGTCATCAATGCGACCTCCAGTGGCAGCAGACCCTGGCCTTCCTGTAGTGACAAATGCTGCATTAAATCCAGGGCTTAATGCGGATGTGTGTGTGTGTGTGTGTGTGTGTGTGTGTGTGTGTGTGTGTGTGTGTGTGTGTGTGTGTGTGTGTGTGTGTAAACCAATAGGATGTGAAACAACAAAGGATTCAAGGTGGTACTTACAACTTTCAGCCTCTTGTGTGTCCTGCCTTTAGAGACATACTTGATAGCAACCTGTAGACGCAAACCACAGTAAATCACACCTGCCTCCCTGTGACATATGTCATTTACTAATATCAATTCTGAGAACATTTCTAAAGGTTGTTTGAATGAAGAGGGAAGAAAATGTCTTACTGGAAATCCATCAGACCTGGCGGTCCCAGCATACACAGAGCCAAATCCGCCACGCCCCAGCAATGGGCCCTTCGCATATGCTTCTGCAACATATAAGATCACAAGAAATGTCTTGAGAAAGACTTATTGCAGTATCTCAATCTATAAAAGAATGCTACTTTAATGCAGATTTTACATCAAAGATCTTGAGAATATTTTACAATGGCAAATCAATTAATAATTGAAAAATAACTTCTTTAATATGAGTCTATTCTGACCTGTGCGGGACCGTTTGGCAGGTCTCTTATATGCGGTGGATGGGCTCCCATCATCTGGGGCTTGCTGGCTGTCGCTCTGCCTCTTCCTCTTCCTGTTAGCCTGATCTTTTGACACAGGCGAGGCCAACTTGGAAGGCAGCGGTGCTAAATAGCCAGGTAGCTCTTGTGTCAGTGGCTGGGTTGGGTTTAGCAGAGGTTCCAGATCATGGTCACCACAGCCCTGTGTCCCAACCTCCTGACTAGCCGTCTGGATAAAAGCAGCACTCTTGGATCTGGAGCGACCTGAGGATGAAATATTTCATACATCAAATATACTTAAAAGAATCTAGTTATGTAAGAATAGGCTAGGCTTACTTCTTTAATGTAAGCTTATTCTGACCTGTGCGGGGCCGTTTGGCAGAGGTGGATGGGCTCCCATCATCTGGGGCTTGCTGGCTGTCGCTCTGCCTCTTCCTGTTAGCCTGATCTTTTGACACAGACAAGGCCAACTCGGAGGGCAGAGGCGCTAAATAGCCAGGTAGCTCCTCCTGACTAGCCGTCTGGGTGAAAGCTGCACTCTTGGATCTGGAGCGGCCTGAGGCTGAAATATTTTTTTTATATATTAGTCACATTATATTTATAATTAATAATCAATTGTCAGTGGTCACAACAAATAATTGTAAAATTAGCCTTTATTTTTCAACTTTCTATTGCGTCTTGCATTTAATTAGCAGTTTTCTAATTGTGACAAGGAAAAAATAATAATTCACAAATTTTGTTTTGATTTTTTTTTAAAGACAAAAAAAATGTTTCATTTACAATGAATATATGTGATCATTTAGCTATGCAATATTTGGGTTTAAATGGCTTAACTTGCACACATTTCTACACATGAATTAAGTCAAACTATGCACAACATCAAACCGTAACAACATAACGTACCAATAAACAACTGAATAATTAAAACACTCACCTAGTCCTTCACCCATGCGAGCCATTGAAATCTCCTCCAAACTCCAACAAGAATAAATAAATAAAAAAAAATAAAAAAAATGAAACTCTCCCCAGAGAGTTTTAAACAAAAACAAACAATCGAAACTATTTCCAAAATAACTCGTTCATATAAAACTCAAAGAATATAACATTTAAATAAAATAGCCTTCAAAAAATACAAGTTTCCTCTCGGAAATCCTCCAAACTCCTTCAAAATTCACAATTTCACCACAGAAAATACTCTCGAGTCTCTGAAGTCGCCTCGCATCCAAACCAACAGATATCGATGGGTTCGAGTGTTTATCATTCAAATTTCATTAGACGCGTCGCTATGGTAACTAAATATCGAATCAAATCGTGAGTAACTTAGCTTCAGCACGAGCACAATCTTGACTTTTTCCTTTAACATTCGTGAGATGTTAAACAATTTTGACGTTAAATTGTTTTGTGTGTTTTTTTTTATATATATATATATATATAATGTGATTTTTAGGAATGTGATCTTGTGATTTTTATGTTGGATAACCTACTGAAAGTTTTTATGTCTGCTTATGGACATCGACACACATCGATTATTTGTTTATACAGAACCTATTTCCTAGATGTTTTATTATATAAATGAATAATTATTATAATTCGTGGAATTGCATTTAATTTCCAAAATATTATTCATAGCCCAGGCTAATGGAGAATACTCGTGTGTTTATTGCAGTTGACCTTACCACTTCGCAGGACACTTTCAAATTGCTCTCAAAAGGCATTAAGGGAGGATATCAGAGATTCTGTTATTATAAGCTATATTATTATTTCTAATAATTAATTAGCTTTTATCGCATAACCATCATTGGCAAGAGGCCAATCAGCTTTCAGTATCTTCATGCGTCATCAAACCTGTTAGCAGTTGAGGGTGGTGAGGTGAAACTTTCACATTTATCCAAAATATCGATGAAATCCAAATTAATAAAGCATCTCGAAAAGAAAAAAAGTCCATATATGAATTTAGTTTAATAAATGAGTGAAGGATGACGTTCCCCCGCAGCAATTATAGGTGAGTAACGTTAGATCAGATGGGATCATAACAAGCACTATTCGGACAGGATTAGTTTCTTAATAAATGTTATAAATAGATTAATAAATAAAGTTATGAACACATGAAGTTATTGCTATTTATGTAAATATATAGCAGCTTAATTCAATTGTGATTTCATGTGCCGTTTGGTAGGGGCATTACGCAAAGTCATGTGATCTGAATACAAACGACATCACGTATTAATTTACGTTAGTTAGGGGACAAATTAGCTACTACCTGCTCATTAAAAGCTCATATCGGCAACTTTAATTTGATATCAAAAAACATAATTTAACGTCGCAACTGTTCATCGAATGAAAAAGGAAAAAGTCAAGATTGTGCTCGCGCTGCTGTACTCGAGCGCATGATCGTCAGGTGTGCATATGCGCATAATGCGACTTTTAGTTGCCATACTATGGCGACGCGTGAAATGAATTTGGACTGGATATAAATACACTCAAACCCATCGATATCTGTTGGTTGAGAGACGAGGCGACTTTAGAGACTTTTGGAGAGTATTTTCCTTGCAGAGATTGTGATTTTTGAAGGAGTTCGGAGGATATTTTCTTGTTTTAGAGTTTTTGTTTGGAGTTCTTTTCTTTGAAAGAGACACATTTTATTGTTCTTTTCTTATTTTAGAAAGAGTTTTATTTGATATATTCTTGGCATTTCTGAGGAGAGTTTTATTTTTTAATTCTTTTTTTTATTTTTGTATTTTCTTGTTGAAGTTTGGATTTTCAATGGCTCGCATGGGAGAAAGACGAGGACGAAAGGTGAGTGTTTTAATTGTTTTATTTGTTTATTATTGGTATATTATGGATTGATTTTGTGCATTGTTTGATTTAACTTAATTGATGTAAAGAAATGTGTGCAACTTAAGCCATTTAAACCCATTTTTTTCACAGCTAAATGATCACATGTATTATATTCCTTGTAAATTAAACAAACTGCAAGCCTTTTTTCTTAAATCAAAATTCAAAATGTTCTTGCCACTATTATAATGCAATTATACAATTATAAGTTGCTCAACTGCAATTAAAGACCTTGTTTATGTTAAGATTATGTTAAAAAGAATTTAACATAATTTGACGTTGATTATTGATTATAAATGTATAATTACTAATAGAACCTTTAAGTATATTTGATGTATGAAATATTTCATCCTCAGGTCGCTCCAGATCCAAGAGTGCTGCTTTTATCCAGACGGCTAGTCAGGAGGTTGGGACACAGGGCTGTGGTGACCATGATCTGGAACCTCTGCTAAACCCAACCCAGCCACTGACACAAGAGCTACCTGGCTATTTAGCACCGCTGCCTTCCAAGTTGGCCTCGTCTGTGTCAAAAGATCAGGCTAACAGGAAGAGGAAGAGGCAGAGCGACAGCCAGCAAGCCCCAGATGATGGGAGCCCATCCACCGCATATAAGAGACCTGCCAAACGGTCCCGCACAGGTCAGAATAGACTCATATTAAAGAAGTTATTTTTCAATTATTAATTGATTTGCCATTGTAAAATATTCTCAAGATCTTTGATGTAAAATCTGCATTAAAGTAGCATTCTTTTATAGATTGAGATACTGCAATAAGTCTTTCTCAAGACATTTCTTGTGATCTTATATGTTGCAGAAGCATATGCGAAGGGCCCATTGCTGGGGCGTGGCGGATTTGGCTCTGTGTATGCTGGGACCGCCAGGTCTGATGGATTTCCAGTAAGACATTTTCTTCCCTCTTCATTCAAACAACCTTTAGAAATGTTCTCAGAATTGATATTAGTAAATGACATATGTCACAGTGAGGCAGGTGTGATTTACTGTGGTTTGCGTCTACAGGTTGCTATCAAGTTTGTCTCTAAAGGCAGGACACACAAGAGGCTGAAAGTTGTAAGTAGCTACCACCGTGAATCTGTTGTTGTTTCACATCCTATTGGTTTGCACCATAGACCGTAAAAAAATATGTACGACGCGACTTCATTGACTTCCGCTGACCAGAGTTGAAGCTTTCGGAGGCTGCACACGGCGCTGACATCTTGGGACCGAGTCTGCGCAGTAGAGATCAGGAAGTAGAGGCGCGATTATCAAAAGCCCGCCCACATTCTCACATATGCAGAACAATTCATTATATTGGTGTGAAATAAACAGTTATGGAAATGTAGAAATGAAAGCTAAAGCTCCAATCTCCTCCCAAAAATCCCGAAAAAAGTCTGTTAGTGCCTTAGTGACTACTTCACTCAGAGAAGCCGTCAGTCTCAGCTGTCAATCATGACGTCACATCCCCCGTTTTTATAACATCAAATAACGAACTAAAACTAAACTTATTTAAAAAACGAACACTTGAAATGAAATCATCGTGATAAAAACTGCCTGATATGACAGAAACCATCTTTAGGAAACAATTATTTCAAGTGTAATTTAATTGTTTAGTGTGTCTCGCGTCCATTCTAATACATGGAGAGGTGGGGTTTAGGAGCTATACTGAGACCAACCACCGGGGGGGCGATCATGGCGTGGAGGCTTCAGTTTCTGAGAGGAGTGCTACAGTCTTGGTTTGCACACACACACACACACACACACATCCGCATTCAGCCTGGACGTAATAATAATAATTAATCTATGTTAAAACGGCAGTGTCTGTCAACATTCATGGGCGGGGCCTGTGGCTGATGAGACGTCACACCAGCCCCATGGCTGAAAACAGGTAGTTGGGAGACACTGCTTATGATTTATGGGGATTAAAAAAAAGGAGTTGGTGGATTTTTACCACTATAGGGTGGTTGTGTACACACACTGCCAACACACATTTATGTCCAAATTTTGCATAATAGGTCCCCTTTAAGATTTTTTTTAATGCTCAGAACAATAAGAAAATCAGGTGGCGATACACGCATAGAATGCAAATCATCACCAAAAAATAATAATCACAATAATCAACATCTTGTATGAAAAGGTAGTTTTCCACATGGAACTGGGGAACTGACCACCTTATTATCGTTAACTAAAACTAAAACCACTGTTAAAGGGTCATGAAACCCTAAACCAAATTTTCTGAGATTTTAACAGAAGTATGTGTGTTGTACATCATGGAAGGCAATGTTACCATCTGTTAGTTTTGAATGTGGGAGAAAACGAGTTAATTTTAAACCTTTTTGCTCTATTTTCAACCTGGTTTAAATTCATCTTCATGTCAACGTCATAGGCTGTGACGTTTTCTCATACTATAGTACGGCGATGACTCATCCATGACTCATAATTATTCATGAGACTGCGTGTCTTTGTCCAATGAGAATTATGACAGCACACGTTGATATGCATTTTCCTCTGACTGGCGCTCCCAGGAGAATGGTCCCTGCACCCCCAGACAGTCCAGCTGGTATGGCGCCTATTCGGCAGAGCGGAGCTCTGCCTCTTTGCAACAAAAGAGAACGCCCGCTGCCCGACGTTTCTGTCCAAAAGCGAGGATGCGCTGTCCCAACCTTGGCCCAGCCTCCCGCAGTATGCTTTCCCGCCGATTTCCCTATTGACCCAGGTCATAGCGAAAATCAGGGAGACGCGCCGCCCGGTGCTCCTTATAGCGCCGCGCTGGGAGAACCAGATTTGGTACCCAGAGCTGGTGAAGCTGTCGCACTCACCCCCCTGGCCAGTTCCGCTGAGAGCAGACCTCCTCTCTCAAGCAGGAGGGTCAGTTTGGCATCCCCATCCAGAGCGATGGTCTCTGCATGTATGGGTGACCAACGGATACCCGTTGACCTGCCCGAAGGGGTTATGAACACGATTTCACACTCTAGAGCCCCCTCGACGAGGCGGTTATATAGTTCTAAGTGGTCGGTGTTCACTGAGTGGTGTGTTTCCAAGGGATTGGATCCACAGCAATGTGGGGTCCAGCGGGTGCTCTCCTTCCTCCAGGAGCTGTTGGAACTGGGCAGGTCCCCTTCCACGCTCAAAGTGTATGTAGCGGCTATAGCAGCGTTCGCTCAGACGACGCTAGGCAGCACGCTAGGAAGGAACGAGCTCATCATCCGTTTCCTCAGAGGAGCCAGACGGATGAATCCCCCGCGGCCCCCATCGGTTCCTATTTGGGATCTGGCCTTGGTCCTAGAGGCCATGAAGCTCATCCTTTCGAACCGCTCGAGACTGTGGAACCAGGGTTCCTTTCGCTAAAAACCGCGTTCCTGATAGCTCTGGCTTCAGTAAAACGCGTGGGGGATCTACACGCGCTCTCAGTGAGCCCGACGTGTATGGAGTTCGGCCCAAATGACTCCAAGGTCATTCTTAGGCCGAGGCATGGTTATGTCCCCAAAGCGATAGGCACTCCCTTCAGGGCGCATATTGTCTCCCTCTCGGCTCTGCCAGCACCCGACGAGGGGGACGGTGGCAATGTCCTCTGCCCTGTCAGGGCATTGAGGGTTTACGTCACACGCTCCGCCGCCTTCAGGCGTTCTGAGCAGCTATTTGTTTCGTTTGGAGGGCACACTAAAGGTCTCGCCTCCTCGAAACAGACCCTGTCCAGGTGGATAGTGGACGCGATTGCAGTAGCTTACGCTTCCAAAAACCTGCAGTGCCCGCTAGGTGTCAGAGCACACTCCACTAGAGGCATGGCCTCTTCGTGGGCTTGGGCCAGAGGGATTTCCATCCACGATATCTGTATGGCGGCAGGCTGGGCCTCCCCGTCTACGTTCGTGAGATTTTACAATCTGGAAGTTCCTGCCTTACAGGCGAAAGTGTTATCAGTTCAATAAGGCTGTTGGTTCTGCCCAGTGATTCTGCGCAGACATAGCTCACATACTGGTAGTAAGTTCGGTACGAGGCTTATGTAAATTTGAAGGAGCCCGGAGGTGCCGTTCCCTCATTTACGAAAAGAGCTGTTGTGAGTTTGAAGGTGACCGGCGGTGCCGTTACCTCACTCATATGACAAGATATTGTGAATTTGAAGGCGACCGGCGTTGCCGTTCCCTCATTCATGAGACAAGGTGTGGTAAATTTGAAGGCGACCGGCAGGTGCCGTTCCCTCATTCATAAGACAGGGTGTTGTAACCACCCGTTGTAACCACCCGTCAGTTCAAACGAAGTGTCTGTATATGTGGTGGCCCGTTTTCCTTACCGGCCACCCTGCCCGAGCAGTGTTATGGTCCCCGGTTCCCTGGGATACATATGCTGTACGCGAGGCGCGCACGGCGTTGACAATGTGTTCCCGATGCGTAAGGAACTTACGCAATACGAGAGAACCTCTCGTAAGAGAACGATACTCGGTTACTTAACGTAACCTCGGTTCTCTCTAGAAGAGGGAACGAGTATTGCGTTCCTTGCCGTGCGCCCCGCGGGCTTTTACGCTTCAGAACTACGAAAACCGAATATGCAGCCCGTGAGCCCTGCTTATATACACGTGGCCACGCCCCACCTGTAGGCAAATGAAGCCAGGTGGGCGCAAAGCGCCCTCATTGGTCGCCACGTCACGCGGGCTCACCGATAGGCTGCTGATAGCTGGAATAGCCTGCTATGGTCTGCCAGGCTGCCGCACTGCGTTGACAATGTTACAAAATTAAGGATAATTTTGGGTTTTTCAGAAATCTCGAAGAAAGAATACTTTCCCGATGCGTAAGGAACTTACGCAATACTCGTTCCCTCTTCTAGAGAGAACCGAGGTTACGTTAAGTAACCGAGTATTGGTTTCATGACCCTTTAAAAAAACTTTTTTTATTTCTGCTAGTTGACAAGGCAACATTTCTCATTTTCTTTTATATTAAATTGAAAATCGAAATCTAAAATCGAAATAAACTAAAACCATAAAAAAATAAAAACTGTATAAACATCAACACAACAAAACTAAAACTAATAAGACTACAGATCAAAGCAGAAAATATGAAAATAAAATTAATTAAAAATATGAACAAAATATATAATAGTATCAATATCGGTATTAAAGGGATAGTTCACCCAAAAATGAAAATGATCCCATGATTTACTCCCCCTCAAGCCATCCTAGGTGTATATGACATCCTTCTTTCAGTCGGATACAATCTGAGTTATATTACAAAATGTCCTGGCTCTTTCAAGCATTAAAATGGCAGTGAATGGGAGCCCAAAATTTGAAGCCCAAAAAAGTGTATCCATACATTATAAAAGTAATCCACACGGCTCCGGGGGGTTAATAAAGGCCTTCTGAAGCGAATCGATGGGTTTGTGTAAGAAAAATATTAATATTTAAAACCGTATAAAGTAAAATATCTAGCTTCCGGCAGACCGCCTTCCATATTCAACTTACGAAGAAAGATTTTCTTTCTTTTTCTTTTTCTGAACCTATAGCAGAAACATTGAAACCTCGTTCCGTGTACCAGCGGCTTTGACGCGATTATCTGGTCAACTGACTCGTAACATGTGCAATATCTCACTGCCTCCCGAGTGTCCGAACTCACACAGTGTACGCCCGCCTTAAAGGTCCCATGGCATGAAAACTCATAAAATGATTTTTTTTTTAACATTAATATGAGTTCCCCTAGCCTGTATATGGTCCCCAAGTGGCTAGAAATTGTGATAAGTGTAAACCGAGTTCTGGCTGTCCTGCTCTGCCTTAGAGAAAATGAGAGCTCAGACGAGCCGATCTGGAATCTTCCCTATATGCCGTCATATGGGGAAAGGTTACCTGCCCTTCCTCTGCTTTTGCCAGAGAATTTGGAGAAAATGGATTTTGTTTATTTTACTCGCGATGTCAGCACAGGCTTTAACGATATGGATTCGACAGCACCGCCACAAACAGTGAGTAACAGTGTTCATTAATACCTGATCTGTGATCAGTGATTTCTGATGTGTAGCTAATCATTCAAGTTCACACAGACTTTCTTTCTAAATCGTTTATGCATCCGTGAATCAAGCCAGTGACTAAACGGTTTTTTTTTTCAAAACTTGGATGCCCCCAATATTAAATATGTTAAATGAATGAATTGGACACTAAATAGAATAAATTATTATTATAAAACATTGTACATTAATGTACACTATTGTAATGTTGCTGTGGGACAATGTGAGAGACACCTATCAAATTCAATACATTACTGTAAATATTATCAGTAGACCTACTATAGTGTAAATATTGTGTAAATATTATCAGTAGACCTACTATAGTGTAAATATTGTGTAAATATTATCAGTAGACCTACTATAGTGTAAATATTGTGTAAATATTATCAGTAGACCTACTATAGTGTAAATATTGTGTAAATATTATCAGTACTACTCCTTTTGGTAGCGGAGCTCACGTTATCTCCTGAGTTTTTAGCCACTAATTCTGTGGCGGCATGTGATGATGTGAGGCTTCATTAGATTAGAATTACTTGCCACCGACGTAGAGAGACTCTTTATTCATGTGCATAAGTCGCATTTAACATAAACACCTTTCACCTCAACGAGGGAAAATTAGCGCTTATACTTCCAGTTTGCGAAAGCTACATTTGAAGTCGTCGGACTTGGTGTGTGTGACTGTGCATATGCATGTGCTTGTCTGTCATAGGTGTGTGTGTGTGTGTGTGTGTGTGTGTGTGTGTGTGTGTGTGTGTGTGTGTGTGTGTGTGTGTGTGTGTGTGTGTGTGTGTGAACTCAACCTATGAACCTCAACCTTGTCTCCCACCCACCAATCATCATCAGTGTACCACCCATAGACGGTACCACCTGACCCACCCACCCTCCAACACGCATAGCATGCACACACACACACACACACACACACACACACACACACACACACACACACACACACACACACACACACACACACACACACACACACACACACACACACACACACACACACACACACCAACCAGAGAAAGAAAAACTTTGCAAGTCCTACTGACAGAGAGCCTGTTCGAAAGAAAACCGCTTCAGTGAGCTCAATTATAGTAACGCCGCATTTTATTCTCAGTAACGCTAATGGCGTTGTAACAGGAGAAACAGTAATTTGTTTGATTACTCGTTACTGAAAAAAATAATTCCGTTAGTAACGCCGTTTATCTATAACGCCGTTATTCCCATCACTGTAGATTAGCAATCAAAGAACACTCTCTTTATACAGGGAGTGCAGAATTATTAGGCACGTTGATTTTCTGATCATATTTTTTTTCCAGGCACATTTGACCATTTCCAAACCACAGTAATCCTAATAACTACTATTGATTTAGTATTTAATAATGTATAAGTGATATATAATTGTTCATGAAGGCTGGAAATGAAAATCACCTTATATTCAGGTGTGCAGAATTATTAGGCATGTTTTCTTTTACACATAAATTGAGCCAAAAAAGAGATTTAACTCAGACTGAAAAGTCAAAAAGTATTAAATGCCCATGAGAAGGATGCAATACTAATGCAATACTAGACATTGCAGTTAAGGCGTGACCATTGGACAGTGAAATGCTCGTTGGGTCAGCAGGGTCAGACAAAAACATGTGGCGGAGAAAAGACACCTGTTAACTGCAAAAGAATTAAGAATTAAGGTGAAGAATTAAGGGTGAAACCATCAGGAACCCTTTAGTCTCCAGCGCCACCATTTTCCAAAGCTGCAACCTACCTGGAGTCTCCAGAAGTGCAAGGTGTCAGGATCTCAGAGACTTCAGTTAGGTAAAGAATCCTAAAAAATGACCCCCACTAGATAAGAATCACAAGCTGAAGTGTTGTAAAATACATGAAGAAGGTTTTTTTATAGGCTTTATGGACAGATAGGTTGAGAGTGACTCTTGAAGGACCAGCACCACATCCTCTAGTACCACTGTTTGAAGAATTCATCTTCCAGAATCTGGCAGTACGTTTTGGGAGTTCATTTTAGTCCATCTCTGCAAAACGGACTTCAGGATGGACTAAAATGAATGCCTAATAATTCTGCACACCTGAATATAAGGTGATTTTCATTTCCAGCCTTCATGAACAATTATATATCACTTATATATTATTAAATACTAAATCAATAGTAGTTATTAGGATTACTGTGGTTTGGAATTGTTCAAATGTGCCTGGAAAAAAAATATGATCAGAAAATCAACGTGCCTAATAATTCTGCACTCCCTGTAATGTTCGGAGCTGTGAATCACACGTCACGAGTGTATCTGCACACACATCTGCACAACAAGCCCAATCGGCTGTTATAACGAATGGCGCTGTTATGCTGAACAACGTGGCTCTTACTGTATTCATATCGATGTTGTGTTTGCTGTTAGTTGTGGTGAAAGCATTTCGTGAGAGAAAACGCGTTGCAATGACGAGATCACTGCATTCACGCGATCAACAGACTGTCTATGTACTCAATCATCATCACTGCAGCTTTTCATGTGATAGGAAAAGATCTAAAAATAATGCTATAATCAACACTTTCATGAACAACACTTTTTTCCTCTCGACAGCATTAATGGTAAAAAAATATATAGTAAAAGTATTCGAGAGGGGTTCCACATGTTACAAAGTTCGTAGAATAAGGAGGAAGACGACAGGGTCAGCGTCACTGGGACTCGTGTTTATGCAGAACTCTCAGATACAAAGAAAATAAACTTGCGCTCTCAACAACTCAGTACAATAAAACTTTCTCAGCTATCTTTCTCCAGTTCTAAGGTCTCTCTGGTCCACATGCAGTCCGTCTCTCTCTCTAGCAGCGCTTGCAAACCTCGCTAAACCACGCCCCCTCCGCCACATAATCTAATACTCATTTCAAATGCACAGATGTCAGCCAATCACAACAGTGGCCGTTTTCACTGAAGTCTCACATCAGACACGCCCCTTGAAACAGAGCATTCAAGCCAGAGGACTAATATCAGGATAGAAAAATGCCTTTTATTTCTAAATTATGACATTTTATGATGTAAAAATCATACTAACAATATAAGTACACCTCAGGAAACATTATAAAATAATAAAAAAATCCACGCCTTGGAACCTTTAAGACTGGGGTGTCCATGATAGGGAGCGTCAATAAAAAAAGTGAAAAAGAAATGAACTATGGACAATAACCTATGTACACATGCCTAGGCAGCAATACCCCAAGATGCAAATATTGATCCATCAACTCTGGTTCCAGATGCTATCAGAGCTTTCCAGCCTCGCAAGACGCAAAGAACTGGAGGGATGGAGAGGCCACTCGTGTAAACCTGACAGATGCTAAGCTAACTAAAGAGCACACATCCGTAACTGGGTGCTCTTGTCTCCACAACTTATTAATGACCTAAAACAAAAAGGTTTATTGTCTAAATCATGTTTATTGTATACACACAATACAGAACAGATTTGACTTGGCATTTTTTACATCTACAAAAGCATATATGACATTGTAACAAGGTTAGTGTTAAGGGACGGAGGAGGTGGGAACCGGTGAACGTTTAATGTAACACTTTAATTATAAAATAAACAACAAAGTGAAAATAAAGCAGCAGATCTTCACGGACGACTTTCGCACGTTAATATAATAGAAACACAATATAACCAGTCCAGGCCTGGTCCTCTCTCCTCTACTGTCGTCACTCCTCCTTTTATCCTCCTGGAGCTCTTTTGTGACACCCCTGAGGCTCCTTTCCCACATCTCTCAGCCCTGCCCTCCTTGCCACAGACACATACAAAAAACATACATTGTTTTAAAAAACTTGAATTAGAAATTCTCATAGTTTTCAGATGTTTTCATTACTTGTCATCTCTAAACACTTTTTGTTGATCTTGGGTGCCTTAAACCAGCTGTGGAGAAGGAACCTGTCAAGAAGAATCCTCTCCTCAAGATCGGGATGCAGGCAGACATTAATCAAATGGCTGCATTCTGTGCAGAAAGATGGGAGAGGTGTTTGACTGTTACCTTAAACTTCCTTTACACCTGCTCACTTTTATATCATATTATTCTAAGCTGCACAATTTAGAAAAATTCCAGCATGGCCATCTTTTATATAGCCACAAGGCTCAGTTCTTGTTTTTTTTGTATTCCTACAGCTTGTCCTTGATGGTGTCCAGCTCGTTGTAGTCGCACAAAATAGCCGATGTGGTCCTGAAAATAGTCAGCAGCAGTACTCCCTTGTGCCTGGTGGAAAAAGATTTGTACGTTTGAATTGCTAAAGCAGGATTTCTCTGCATCCATTAGCATGTGCAACACAACACTAGTGTTAAAGTCCCAAACTACAGCTAAAATGCATACCACTAAGCGTGTTGTATGGTGTTTCATACATACAGGTCTCCACAGCCCAAATCAATTAGTGTCACATCCAGGGTGTCTGTGTTCTCTTACAAGCTCTCCAGTTTGATGACTCTATGGGGAACTCTGTGGCTACAGCATTTGCTCTGAAAAGACAAAGAGATTGTTGCAGGGCGAGGGTCGCTGCTGGACCACAATATATTATAAATAACATACATTTCCTCAAATTGTTGTCAGGCAGCTTGTCTATTGAAAAATTATTTTCAGTCTATGATTAGCATAAATATAAAATTAAAAACAGATACTGAGAGGAGACAGAGAGCAGTCTACTTACAATGTTAATATAGTCCATGTTTTTCTGTTTCCCTGGCAAATTTCAGTGCCACCTAATCAACAAAACAAAAAAAAGATTTGTCATCTCATTCAAGTTAATAATCCTCAACAGACAAGTACATTTTTGTGAATGTATATACATAGACATTAATATGTAGCAGCTAAAACAGGTTTCCAGAAGATTTTGGAGTTTCTGTGGGTATTTTGGCCCATTCATCCATTTGTTAGGTAAGGCACTGATGTTGGGTGAGATGGCCTGGTGAATGGCCTCCAAGTGATCAAGGGCTTAGGCCAGGGATTTCTTTAAGAACTTTGCAACAAGCGTCTTAACCGTAATCTCCCACAATAAACAGAATATAATGGACCACTGACTTTTAAAGCGCACAGTGGAAGTGATGAAAAAAATATGAAAACTTTGGTGTTTATTCAGTTTTATTTTTGACAATACACACAGTTTCACGTCATACTTTCAACAGGCTTATTTCCATCGCTAAAAATGCAATTAACATGAAATCATCCATCGTGTTTGACCTGTTTTGATCCCTTAATTTTTTCAGGGCTAAATGGTTACTAAGGACTTTGTTGCAATGCATAACAGAACTTAAGGGAACTCTCAAGTAATTACGGGAAAATAATTAAGGACAAAATTGCCTTTAAATTCCTTAAGTGGAATCTTAGTGTTTTTCTTGCAACGGTTTACTAAGGGTACCCTTAACCTTAGAACTAATGGTTTTCTTAACTTAAGGGCTTTCATGCAACCGGACCCTGAACCCCTGACTCCACCTCAGCCCTCCAAGACCAGGACTCCACCTCGACTCTCCAACTCTTTGGCTCCACCTGGGTTTGTCGTTCCCTCAGCTACTCTTTGATCCCTCTGGCTCCATCGAGTTCCCTTGTCCCTCCGGCACCACCTTGGTCAGTCATCACCCTGGCTTTGCAACGGCCTTCGGGCATCTGTTGCAAAACTGTGACCGTAGTAATGAATTTACTTTTATGTACAGAAATCCTATTGATTATATTATGTTTATGTACAGAATTTCAAGAGGTGATACATCAAAGGAGCTCCTAGAAGGTCCCGCCTCAGAGTCCTGCTCCACCTTTTGGCTATCCTCCACTTTTTCACTCTGAGCTTAGCCACCCTCACCAGCTCTTATAGGCAAGAAAATTAGAACAGGCCAGCCTCCTCCAAAACCTCCTTTTCTTTCTCATTCTCTTCTCTCTCACCTCCCTATCTCCTTCATCTTCCTCACCAATATCAGCATGCCTCCCATCCAGCCAATGATGCAACAATACAAGCAAATAAAATAAATGAAAAAAGGACTTGCTGAATTTTTTTTACTACATAACTAATTATGGTTAAGTAAATAAATAATATTACGAATGTATTTTTTTTGATGGTTTATAAACGGGGGGGGGGGGGTTAAATAGTTAAATTGTGTTAATGTTACAATTTTGAATATCTATTTGCCTCATCCTCGCTCTCTCTTTTTGGCTTATTGAAAACTGGCCATTAGATGATTATTGGTTGTATTTTTCTCTCACGGCCACATGAGGGCAGCAGACATCTTATGGTATCTGGACATTGTCTGACTTTTTATATTAAAATAATAAAAGCTGTTACAACTTAGAAACTATAACAAGATAATGTGTTGGTATAAATAATACATAAATTACATTCATTCATTATTATTTATTTTAATATTATTTTATATGATGTTCATTCTTAAAAAGAAATTATATTAAATCATAGGATTTGATGGATATGTAGGATTTGTTTTTCAGTAAAATTACTGAATTAAGAGTCTTGTTATAATAAATAAATATAGGCTATCATAAAACATCAGTGGTAGCCTTATACCTGCTATTCCATCACTGCAGAGATAAATATGTAAAGTTGTTTATGGGGTACTTATTTACCACTCAAAATACTTTAATCACTCTTACATTATAAGCTGAGCTCTTGTTGAATAAATCACAGCAAATACAAAATATTTGTAAACCATTATAGTTTAATGTCACTTCAGATAATCTGTGTCACTGTATCCTAGCTCCATGCAGACTCTTATGAGCTGAGCAAATGATCCTTCAGGATTGCTCAAATCGAAGTGTTTACACAATGCAAGCTCAAAGTGGTTGATTGATTGTTATGACAAACTCAGAATGTGGTTGAAGTGAAAGAATCTCAAAATGTTTTGATAGCTTTACTGCGCTACAGTTTCTGATATTTGATAAAGTTTTTCTTGCAGTTTCTCATGAAACAGACATTTATGATTTTGTCTCTTTGTAAAAACAATTTTCTGTATATTGAGGTTGAGACAGGAGTCATATAATCATTGTATAATATGAACCATTACAGCAGTGACCAATTATAGTTGGCTTGTGTTTAATCTTTGCATAGCCTGCACAAACTACAGTTATTATGGCCCTCTTCCAATGATTGTAGTAATTTCTGGAGCATCTGATGTATTTAATTAGAAAATAATAATTAAATACATCAGATAAACACATTAATAATAACATTAACAAACTATAATCTTTTTACAATATGAAAAAATACTTTTACAACCTAGTTGTTTTTGTTGGTTTGATAAAGTTGATACAACTCTAACACATAAAAATAATAATAATAATAATATTACAATAATTACAGCTTTCCATTACAAACATTTAATCACAGCTGACTATAACTGGGCTGCTGTCACAAATTATTCAAAGACAACATAATCATCTATTTATGTTTATTTAAAGAAGATGTTTCATACCGACGCGAATAGGGACTTTTATTTTGAAGAGAGATACTTTTATTTTAAAGAACATTGACGTCCCTCACTTTAAACGACCTCGGTGTCAACTGGTTTTGGGAATCCATGAGAAACATGACTAAAGATTTCCCTTATTAAGCAATCTGTCTAAATTACGATAAACAGACGGTTTCAGAAAACTTGGTAAGATTTGATCGATGCTGTTTTCCATTCCAGGTTGTCAGTTAAGTTACTTGTCTTGTCTGATTTCTATGATCGGTCTGAAATGTATTATGAACTGATGTGATCTACTGTAACTTAAGTGTCTAATAACAGTGATCAGCTGTTCCGGGATAATATATATGATCTTGGTTACTACAGTTTTTGTTAGTACTGTAAAATCATCATGAGCTAATATTGCATTTCCACATTGCCATAAGCTTTCAGAATCTATCATTTTGATTTAATATCTGTATGTCTGTGGTGGCTAATACCAAATTACCACAATGTTATTATAGCAAGCTTCTGTAGTAACTATGAAAATGTTAGTCAATTAAAACGTTTCTCTTAAACTTATGCTCTATAAATATATCAGTAGCTACAGGCATTTGGTCCCCAACTAGCCTAATGAATGACAGCTTAATTCAGGCTAAATTTACAATTCTGTTGCTTGCATAATTAATTAATTAATTAATATTTTTTTTTATTAATTATTTTTTGTGGTTTGTTTATTTATAGAGAATAATAGTAATAACAGAATATAATACAAACAGTTTTAAACTATTTCTCATATTTTGTTTACAATGTTACCTTGTAGAAAAGTAGCTCGTATGATATAGTTACTTAATTTCGCCTCCTTTCAATGACCATTTATTGAAAAAAAATAATAATAAATAAATATTTTTTTTTTAGTTTCAAGCTCTATTTTGTATATTCTTTATGGAAATAATATTTTTCATAGACCATTCTTTCCGTGGTAAATTTTAATAAGGCTGTAATGTTCACCAATTGTAAGAAGGTTTACATTTGAAAGCTATTCACGTAGGTATTCTTTGCTGTTTTTACAGAATAAGTTCTACTCAAAAGGAAAAGGAAGATGGGTCCGACTACAGTTTATCCTCTTCTTCATCATGTTGCTGCTCTTTTTCCTATACACAGTACAATGGCTTTAAGACATTCCCTTTGTAAGCGTACTGTAAAACTGTGCTATGCCTCCCTCTGCACCCTCCAACAGACGAGATCTGTTTCAGCAGAGACGGCCATAAGCCATCACATTTCAAACTTGAGTGACAGGGAGAAAAGACTACTGACCAAGCTTTATGATGGACTTATCGGGGGTCAAAGGGCAGCTCTCGCTGAATCTATAACCCTTGTTGAAACCCAGCATCCGAGGAAGAAAGAGTTAGCCCAGGTTCTGCTTCAACGAGTGCTGGCCTTCCGTCAGGAGCAGGAGAGACGCAATGGTGAAAAGCCAGCGGCCTTCAGAGTTGGTCAGTAAGGTGATGTGAACTCTAGGAGTGAAACTGAACCTTGATGCTGTTGCACAAATGCCCTCAATCCTCAATAACCTCTCTGTACATGTGACTTCAGGACTGTCTGGTCCCCCTGGTGCTGGAAAATCTTCATTCATTGAGGTTATTGGAAAGATGCTGACAGGAAGAGGACATAAAGTGTCCGTTCTGGCTGTGGATCCTTCCTCATGCACAACTGGAGGTGAACAGACACTTAAATATCCGAAAGACATTTACCTAGAGATGATGGTGCCAACTTTATCTTGGTGCTATGGATATTTGCTTGTTTAATCTGCACAAATTCAGTACATACATTTCTCACTTTAGTAAGAGGGTTTTTTGTGAGTACTACTAATAATTTTCATCATATTTTCAAGACAATTATGTAATTTTCACACAAACAACAATTCCTGTGATGGCACAGCTGAATTTTCAGCATCATTACTCCAGTCTTCAGAGTCGCATGATCCTTCATAAATCATTCTTGTTTAGGCTGTATATATGTATATATTTTTTATAATCCTAAACATTGCTAACCTTTTATGCAGGGTCACTGATGGGAGACAAAACACGAATGACAGAGCTCTCCAGAGACATGAACGCTTACATCCGACCATCTCCCACATCAGGAACCCTCGGTGGTGTGACGAGAACCACCAATGAAGCCATAGTCCTCTGTGAGGGTGCAGGCTATGACATTGTATTAGTGGAAACTGTAGGTAAGCCACTGTTCCAGGTTTTCATAGTATTTTCAATTCTGCGAAATGCTCATCTTAAAAACATTGGTGCATTCAAAGTAACTAAAGTTTAAATGTTTACACAGGTGTTGGTCAGTCTGAGTTTGCTGTGGCTGACATGGTCGATATGTTTGTTCTGCTGATCCCACCAGCAGGGGGCGATGAACTACAGGTATGCACACATCCTTTATCTGATCCCTAAACCATAAAACAGTGGTTCTCGACCCACTGGGGGCACTCGGTAAACTTCCAAGGGGGCCTCATGATGACTTAAAATTATTTTAATTAAATTACATTTTTATTTTTCATTTAAATTCAATTTAATTTGAATTAATTTTAAGTGTTATTTATAGAAATGGTAAGTATTCTAATAAAAGATGTGTAAATTAATACAATCTTATAGTTCCCCCAAAAATGAAAATTCTGTCATTAATTACTGACCTTTGTTCATCTTCGGAACACAAATGAAGATATTTTGATGAAATTCAGGAGCTTTCTGACCCCACATAGACTGCAATGTTATTACCACTTTCAAGGCCCAGAAAGGTATTAAAGACATTGTTAAAATGTGACTCCAGGGGTTCAACCTTAATGTTATGAAGCAACGAGAATACTTTTTGTGCACAAAAAACAATAAAAAAAGAAATAAAAAAACGACTTCATTCAACACTTTCTTCTCTTCGGTGTTACTCTCCTAAGCTGTTCACATAGTAAACACAGTGCAGTGCTTCCGGGTTCTACGTCAGAGCGCCTGACAAGAAATAGACATGGACTATTTTAATTATTTCTTTTAATTTACTTCCTTTCTGGGCCTTGAAAGTGGTAATAACGTTGCAGTCTATTTGGGGTCAGAAAGCTCTCGGATTTCATAAAAAATATCTTAACTGTTCCGAAGATGAACAAAGTTCATAAGGGTTTAGAACGACATGAGGGTGAGTAATTAATGACAACATTTTCATTTTTGGGTGAACTAACCCTTTAAAACTCCATTGGCATTTATAATTAGAATTGGCGTCAAAAAGGTGAAGAACCACTGCCATTGAACATTCTTATATTTTGAAGATTTTAATTTGTAAACAGTTTTGCTGAAATTGGATTAAATTGTATTTTCAAAAAGGGAATCAAAAGAGGAATTATTGAGATGGCTGACTTGGTGGTGGTTACAAAATCAGATGGTGAATTGGTTGTTCCAGCACGGAAGATACAGGCAGAATACACAAGTGCCCTGAAGTTACTTCGAAAGAAGTCCAAAGTCTGGAAACCAAAGGTGTGTGACTTTATAATCATGTTTTACATACCTATCTTGCACATATACTACAAAAAAACACAATATGTTCTCATTGGTCAGCCGCTTCGAACGCGTGTTTATGAAATGTCACGGCCCTTACCACAACAGCAAGTTTCAAAACACTACTTCTAACTACTCGCTGGTTATTAAACAGTTCACACTTTCCAATTTTTTATTTATTAATATGAAGCACAGTGAAAACTAGACACAAAACAGAAACAACAAAACACAGTTTTACACACAACATCACTAAAGACACAAAAACTAATAAAGGAATATACAAAATATTAACATGTTTGCCTAAATTATGTTAACATAATTTACTGTGTTTATGTCAGGGGCACTAACATCAATTCACGTCTCGCCATTCTGTTTGCGCTAACACTTCCAGGTTAAGAAAGGAAATCAGGAAGAGTCACATGACATCCAATTTAGACAACTGGGAGTACAACAATAATAAAATACAATACCAACAAAATTATGAAATTGGCACACATACACAGAATTACACATTTAAATGATAAACTAAATAAATATTAGCCCCTGAAATCACCAATATGTCATACATAACCCACAGCTGAACTACCAGCGTCAGCTACGCTACTACTTGCGTAAGTCAACCAGGCCTCCACTTTTTTTGCGTATACCTTGGGCGGGAAATATTTAAATGAGGAATTTGGTGATGCGTACGTTCCCGTAAGAAAACTCAAGACTACACTTGAGGCATTTCAGGGAGTTCAGAAAAGTGCTTACTGATTTAGAGAATAACTCCATTTGAAGTGGACTTTGTGCTTTGTAACTTTACAAATCATTGTCATGCTCAACAGCAACATTACACACTAAAATAAAGTAGAACATAAAAAAAGCATAATAGGTCCTCTTTAAAGAAAATGGCCGTTAAAGATTGTTTTAGTTCATTTCAGAACAGACATCCAGCAGATTTTAGGAGATTTTGAAGGGAAAATTTGGGTAAATACACGTATACATTACATTTCAAAAGTTTTAAGGGTATATAACACACACAAGTTTCTGCCAATCTCATGTTAATCTTTGAGTACCTATAGAGTAGTATTATATCCTTCATATTTCCGAAGAGTCTTTAGTTTTATCATATTTATAAAAGACAGATGCGCTGTACCGATTCTTTCTGAAAACAACCGAACACATGGAGGCGTGCAGTGGGCGGAGCTAAAGAGTCATGAGCACACACACTCAATATATAATGGCATTATCCCTGGATAACTTTCGATTCACTATACGTTCGTGTTGTTTAAATTATATGCACTTGCACGGCGATCGTGCAATTTCACTCACCGCCTGCGGTTTCGACTCATGAACGGGAACAAATAAACACACTCTCTTCATCTTTCCTTCACAACCAAAAACACACTTCTTTAGTGACATTGTTTATTTTGTGGTCTAAAAACAAAATAACAGCGCTGCCGACGGCTTCTGTAACCCAAACGAAGCTCTCTTGCTCTCGCTCTGATTGGTGTGTGCACACACTCATCTGGGAGAAGTGCCCATACAAGAAATCCGCCCTTTATGACGTCATACAGGACCATACTCAAAAAAAATGTTCCGAAACTTGTTCGAATCCTGAAGGAGTGTATTTGGCACAGAAATACTCCATTTATACATCCAACATGGTTTTTTTATTTATTTAATTTTGGTCATGTTTAGCATGAGAATCCAACTCGTTAACAAAATAAGTCAGAATGCATGAAATAGCATTAACCCCCCCCCCCCCCCCCTTTAAGGGTAATAAAAATAATAATAATACTTTAATTTAGCAAGTATGTACTAAACTTTCCTTAAAAAAATGTATCACGGTTTCCACAAAAGTATTAAGAAACTGTATTAAACTGTTGTCAACAATGAAAAATATGATAAATGTTTCTTAAGCACATAAAACCTTTTGAAGGATCATGTGACACTGAAGACTGGAGTAATGACGCTGAAATTCAGCTTTGGCTTCACATGAATAAATAAAACTTTAAAATATATTAAAATAGAATACGGTTATTTTAAAATATTATAATATTTCACAATTTCAGTGCTTTTACTGTATTTAAAGCTAATAAATGCAGACTTGGGTGAGCATAAGAGGCTTCTTTCGAAAACATTAAAGGGTACCTATTATTCCCCTTTTTACAAGATGTAATATAAGTCTCAGGTGTCCCCAGAGTGTGTCTGTGACGTTTCAGATCAAAATTCCTAATAGATCATTTGATATACCATTTTGAAAATGGCACTTTTTGGGTTTGAGAAAAATTAGCTGTTTTGTGTGTGTCTTCTTTAAATGCAAATGAGCTGCTGCTCCCCACAGCAGCAGTTCTTCATCATCCTGAAATATTATCATCTGCATGCGTTTTAAAGCCATATCACTCTCAACCTTACAGTCTATGCTCTCAATTTGAGCACACTCTACGCATGCGCACAGAGAGCTGGATGTCGGTCCGTCCGTGAGTAGGCTATTAAACTAGACAAGTTCTCTTTCATGTGTTATTGCGATTAAACTGTCAAATACACACAAGGTTATGTCAGAAACACACAAAGTTCACATGAAAACAGTTGGTTATGTCTGTGCACATGCAGCAAGTACATAAATCCTGTGTGTATATTAGATCTGTGTATTAAAGTGAGAGCAGTGTAATGCACAGTACCTACTAGGGTTGGGTACTGAACTCTGTACTTTTAAGGGCCGAGTACCGATTCATGTTAAATCAATGGGTACCTGAGAACGCTGGAAATCTGGTGATATAGACTAGTGTCTGTGAATATTAAACAGCAAAAAGACGAGCGGTTTACCTCACACACACACACTCACTCAGAATCGCGCGTGAAGTCGCATGTTTCCATCTCTGCCGTCTCATACGAGGACATGAACGTCATCTCCAGAGCCACTGAGATTCATCTTTATGAGCATTTTACCGTTTCATTTGAGAAAAACTATTTCTGTAACATAGAATGTCATAAACATAGAAACTCAAAGGTCTTCACGGCAACCTGTCAAAATAAAAGTTTGGCTTAACTTGACAAATATATTACTGTTGTACAGTAGAATTTAGATACGTCTCAATGTAATAATAATACTAACACTAAAACACTAAAACTTAAATTTTTAAGTAGTGAATAAAAACATTTCTTCATGTTTTAATTTTAACCATATAAAGCTCAGTTGTGCAGCACTTTGTTTGACAAAAAAAGTTGAATTAAATTAAAAGATAAATTAAATCAATGTCTTGTGTCTTCATTTGATTATCAGAAAAAACATAACACATCATTTGTGGGAAATATTTTCATAGAAATTAAATTAAAAATAAATAATAATATGGTTGTTTTTATGAATTAAATTAAGTACCTAGTAGCCTACTATTTACTAGTAAATATTACAGTAAACAAACATCACAGACAATGGCAGACAGCGACCAGGGCAGCTCTGGCATAATGTCAATAACACCTCTATAAATGACTTACAGGTTCTTATTGATGTAAACTTCCATAAAGTACAGAAAAAAGGTACCGAATTTTAGGTAGTACCGAATTTTTTAAATGTGAACGGTACCCAACCCTAGTACCTACTGCTATATCTGCTGTTAATATGTTAATATGAATCAAAGAACAAAAGATAAACAGAAAATCACTCACTGCTCTTGACTGAATAACTTTAGTAGCTTTATTAAGAACACATTTCTTACTTAATGCTGCTGTTAAATGCTATGGCGAGAAGATAAACATGACAGACTTTGTACAGCTCTCTGAGGGCGGGGTCTATGCTAATACAGCAGTGTCCATCAACACTCGTGGGTGGGGACTGTGAAATATGACGTCACTTTGCCAGGAATCTGCAAACGGCTTGTTCTGAGACACTGCTTATGATTTATGGGGATAAATAAAAAGGAGTGGGTGGATTTTTACCATTATAGGGTGGTTTTGTACACACACTGCCAACACACATTTATGTTCAAACATCATGTAAAAGTGAATTTTGCATAATAGGTGCCCTTTAAAAATCTTACCGACCCCAAAGAATTAAATAGTAGTGTATATAGCCCTGTCTTTATTTTATCACTTTTCCTTCTTCTCCTCCCTCCCATATAAGAATTATTTGCGTGTTAAAGGCATTTTTTGATGTATCTTCATTCTCTGTTCAAAAGAGCTGTCCTGTCCAGTGGAGTAGTCTGTGTTTTCATTTCCCATCATGCTCTGCTCTGCGTTGTCAAGTCTTTCCTCTTTGTCCCCTCACCCCCAGTATTACTTCTACCCACAGGGCACAGAGCCAACATAGGCAGCCCTTTTGAATGGCCAAATGCTGCCTCATGCATTTCACTGATTAGAGGCCACCCACATGGATGAGAACCGCTAAAGCCTTTTGTCTCCTCTCAGCAGCATGATTTCTGAGCTCCATCCTTGTACTGGAGAATGCGACAGACATATTGATTTTTTTTTCTGCCCTCCTAAAGACTTTATAGTATATAGGTCTTTCACTGAAACCAATGATTGAGTGACATGTAGGCGAACACCCCTTGCATTTCTGCCTTCTGGCTGCTCATGTGTAAAGCAACTGCCTGCTTCCATTCTCTCTTACTTTCTTCCTCTGCTTGTTATTTGTATCTTTCTATGTAATCCATAGTTATCTACATCTAAACCAACACATTTTATACTCTCCCCCCTCTCCCTCATTCCCATATGTGGTCAGGTGGTCCGCATATCTTCTGAGACAGGGCAGGGTGTGCCTGAGCTGTGGGATACCATGCTACAGTTCCGGGATGCAATGCTGAGCGGCGGGGAGCTCCGAGCCCGACGGCAAGCTCAGCAGAAGGTGTGGTTGTGGAATCTGATCCAGGAGAACGCTCTACGCCACTTCCAGCAGCATCCAGCGGTGCGTGCCGAGCTCCCGGAGCTGGAACGAAGGGTCACGTGTGGAGATATCTCACCCGGTCTTGCTGCTGACCTTCTTATGAAAGTCTTCACCTCCACACCATGATTGAAGGCCCTTCCATGGGAAACTATAAGCCAAGGTGTATTGGAAAGGAAATAATGGGAAGATTGAGTCTTACAACCTTCGATTTGTAATTATTGTGTTTCATCTGGTTTTAAAGGATTGTAATAACTGATGACATTTGATAATTATTATAGGTGAGATAACTGTTGTTCTTTGTCTCTGTATTATCTTGCAAAGCTGGTTAAATTGTATTTAAAGAAAAATAAATTAAATGATTAAAAATTGTTACACCATACGATTTGAAATTCGTTACTTTTACAGCACTCAACAATAAAAGTTTATTTTCTTCTGGCCCATTCGGGACATTGACAAATTTGTATTATATTTTTACTTGCCTGCAAACTTTTACACTGATCACATAAAATAAATACATTTATTCGAAAAACAGTTTTCTTAGTACAGTAATATATTATAAAAAATATCATACAATTCTTTTAGCTGTACCATATTGTTATCCTTTAATTTTTCGTTGAACATTTCCTTTACAAAAACAAATGTATTTTTTTCCTGAAAAGCTATAATATATATTGACCTGTTTGGTTAATATTTTTAATAAAATTTTTCACCATTAAAAATCTATTATAGCATCCAGGTATTATACGGGGTCACATATTTAAATGAGAAGACTTTGCAACAGTCATGTTCAATACATTCCAGAAAACTTGATGTTTAAACACCATGAAATCAAACATTTTTATTGCCGTATGTAAATTATTTATCATTGCACTATTATTTTCTCAAAAAAAGTTCAGCATTTTTTTCCTTCTTTTTTTGAGACAGTTTCACTCCGAGAAGAAAAAATTATCACAACTCCCATTTCATGGCAACTTTATGTTTGATAAGAAGGTGTATAATAGAGAGATCTGTTATCTGTTCTTGGAGGAAAAAGCATGCTCTCGGAAGGACCTTTGACTTTTCCTGCACTATATTGTTTTATATTCATGTAGCTATAACATTTAAATCGAAGCCCTATATACTGTACATAGTTGCTATGAAAACTACTAGCATTACTTTGATTGTTAAATGTTTCTCTATCTGCTGATGTTCACCTTTTATTAGTCTTGGGGTATTTGTTCCGAATCATCCAGAAGCAGACCAGAGTTATTTTTACATCTACATTCTCTGCAAGTCAGGGATATTGCTGATATTACATCAGAGCTCCAGTACTTGGAATTTAAATGAGCTCATACAGTAGAACATTTTCCAGTAGTTGATGTTCTCTTGGGCTGACACTAGATGGACCTGTAGACCTGGAGAGCTCTTTGTCCATTATGTAAATAAGCTCCTCTGCATGCCACTGCTGTTTGTCTCAGCCTACAATAGCGTGTCATTGGCCTGCCCCTTACAGACTCAGAATATGCTGACTGCGATTCCAGTCTTGTTGATTCCTGTCCTGATGTTGTACCACAACTGAGATTTACAAACTCTTGAGAGAATATGCCCGGTTGAACACGGCAATGTTGTAACCCAGCATTGTTCTGTTCAATAAATCCCAAGTTCATGTGACTTCGTCTCGTCGCTATTGTCCTGCGAGCTGTGGGTGTTTGCGTACGGACACGTTCTGCCTCCTGTGCACATGCTTTCTAGTCATTATGCCTTGTGCTTCTGTCTTATGAGTCAGACTGGAATGCTTTGTGAATACTGATGAACTCCAAAGACCTGAGGGCCGCCCCTTTCCATCAATCACGAATAAAAGCTCTTGGCCTTTCTCTGTAAGCGGAGATACGTTAGGTCTGAGCGTCTGCGCTGTACCCGCAGTCCTGTGGTTTGTCTGGAGGAAACCTTCAGTCTAAGAAGTCATGTTGCAGCCTAAACGGTGCTTTCAAACACATTTAGACTGATTGGTTTTGTGTGAGCACATTTAGGACCCCAACTCTTATACTGTAGTGATTGGATGGTCTGCTTGGAAAAGTTCTCCCCTCTGCACATCTGAACATTTTAACAATTAAATCATGGGTAGGCTATACATACCTTCATCGTTATTTCAAAATAAATTATATAAACTCAAACATTTGGGGTTTGTACGAATTTATTTAAATGAGCTGCATTTATTTGACCAAGAATACAGTAAATATTAATGTTAATATATCTTAAAAATATAATTTATTTCTGTGATGGCAAAGCTGAATTTTCAGCAGTCATTACTCCATTCTTCAGTGTCACATGATCATTCAGAAATCATTCTAATATACTGACTAATGTGCTATTTTTGTGGAAAGCATGATACTTTTTTTCAGGATTCTGTTGTATTTGAAATAGATTTTCTTTGTAACAATGTAAAAACCATGACATTTTTGACTTTATGCCCCTAAAAATATCAAAATTAATTGCAATATTTAAAAAAAGTCTGAATTGTATTTCTTGCAAATATGAATAGGGAAAAATAAATGAGCGTCATGTCATAAAGCCACATTTTGCTTGCAATCAGAGTTGTGAAGGCTTTCACAGCCAGGCATGCTGAGATAGTGTTTGCATTCAGATAAAAAAGCAAACTCGACGATGGCATGTGCTGCTATTTGGGCCCAATTTAAAAGAAATGTAACCTTAGCCCACCTATAAAGCAACAGTTCTTTGTAGTTTCGCTGGTCACAGTCTGTGTCTGATGCATTTGTGCTATTAGCCTCCCTTACATCCACACCACACGCATGTGCTCAGCTGGCTGCCTCGCCGTCTCTCTAGTGACTGATGAGAGTGTAAGGAATTTCCTTCAGGGTTGAGCTCGGTTTCTGCAAAATGATCCTATGAGTGACAAACTAATGGGACAAGACTGGAAGTGTGGGAGGGGGTAATACAAACTCTTGTTGGCACATTTTTAGACTAGACCGGCAGTCCTTTTAATCGCAACAGTGATTTCAGCCATGTCGCGATAAGCCTTTTGTAATTCCTGTGGCCACATTTGCAAATTACAGTATAATTCTGCAGGGTGTTCTGTACTGTTGCAGAATAAATATATTTACAGTATACCTCAAAGTTTCATTTTTGGGTGAAATATTTAGCTGAAAATTTCAGCTTCAAAAATGAGAGAGAAACTCAATATATTTCAGTGAATAATTGTTCTTAGCAACTATTAAATAATGGTATTGAGTAGAGATGAATTCTTCTGAATAACTTGGTGAAAGGCCGGCTGCCGCCAGTGTTCGCTTAATGAATTCCACCTGGTCTCTTTCCCAAAATCAAGGTTTGATCAGGCCACGGTCCCACTGGTTATAGCCCACAATTGCCTCCACAATGCTGATGTCAAAATCAAGCTCTTTACATACAAATGTATTTTCTGGCAGTGCCGAGTGGCTTTTTTCTGCCTACCCTCAAGCAGTAACTCAGCATGGCTTGTGTTGTTGATGGTAATGGAGTGTCTCGAGATGGCAGGCAAACTCTCCTCAGGCCTCTAAACTCAATCCTTTTTAATCCCAGGTCTAATTGCTCGCTTTGCCAGCCAAAGTGAATTCAGCTGCTGGCTGTCTGTGAGACCAACAGTCCCTAGAGCACAATGTAATAACATCATAGATCTACAGAAATTTAAAATTTAAACAAAAGACCGAAACGTGGCAGCTTGCCTGTCAAATAGGCCAACGGCCTTCGTACTCATGATAAGACAAAAGAAAAAGAGACATCAAGAGCCACGTGCCATCTGTCTCCCTTGCTGCTTTATCACTCCATTGAAAGTTATATTTGAAGAAATAGTATGAAGGTATGAAAATGAAAAGAACAAACAAAAAAACTGTACTCTTCTTACACCTTTCTTATATAGGCTATTGTATATATTAATTGAATATACTGTAGGTAACACTACATTGTCACCAGCAGAGGAGACTGTCTTTAGTGTTGAGTTGACTGAAAAATTCCACAGAAAAGAACAACTTTATGAAAAATATGACTGTATGCGCAAAAGTCACGTTTTATTGGCTTTGTTTCCTTTTATTTTGTTACAATGTCGTTATGTTTAACATGCCATATTCAGAGTTAACGCCTGTGTATGTGTCCCTGTGAATATAGTCGGTTATGTCTTAAGTGAACTTAAACAGTTGAAAAGAAAACGAGTTTGTACCAGTACCAGTATGTTGGATATGAGCAGATGACTGCTTTATTTTTCCTCAATGTTAATCTAATAACAAAAGAAAGGGAAAATCACTCACTGCTCTTGACTGGTTGAGCCCTGCTGGCGCAGCTCTAAATATTCACTGTGCTATTAAATGAAAGGTAAAATATGATAGAGCAATAATATGAACAGTGAAAGTAACAGTGGCTCCAATACATTACAGGCAAAATTAGGCATGGAAATAACTGAAGGAAATATCTATTTGCTGAGCCAACACATTTGATTCATATTCTTCCTCCAATATTAGTAATACATTTAAAATGCAATGAAAATACAGGTATTTTACTAAAAATAAAAGTGAAAACTCCCCCCCCCCCCCAGATAATTAAGTTGTTGAGTGTTGAATTTTGTTTTACAATAAATGACATACAATCCCTCAAACGTAAATGATGTACCACTTTCAGTGAGTTTTTAAACTAAAGCGATTAATTGAAAAGATTGGATCAGTTCAAATAAAAGCGGGTCCTTCCCGAATCAGCCATCGTTACAAAGCAGACCAATCAGCCACACCTGTAGATGAATTAATTAAAACACTCGTACTACCAGCCGTCGACGTAGCCGAAGTCCAATCTCCACTCTCTCATACCGACTTTGTCCACTTTTCCATGTTCTCAAAAGACTTTCAAAAACAATGTTGTCAAATCTTGCCGTGTCACAGACGCTGAACCCCACAAGAGATAGAGAAATTGCGTTTTATTAACAATCATCAGTGCACAGCAATACTTTTTTGCGCGGACAGCTCATATGTTTCCTTCCACAGCTCACTTCGATGAAATAGATTGTCCCTTCCTTCGATGGGGACGATGCAAGCGACCTTATTGTGTGTACAACCACGGCAAAGACAATACGTCTGGCGTGATGTCTACGACAGGTAGGCTATGATTCATATTTTAGATGAAATGTTACTTGACGGTTTTTAACAGGTGCTTGAATCAAAGCTATTGTTATTTAAAGTAGGCCTATATGCACGTGCAAAATATATAAATTATAAACATTAGATTTCGTTCATTACCTGTCTAGCTTTTATGCTGAAATAATAAAATAATCGTTTGTATTTAAAAAAAACCCTAATATCCCGTGTCTTTATGTGTAAGTGAGCCAGCTCACTTGATTTCATACCTTCCGTTAAGGGAACATCTGCTGCGTCCCTCTCAATTCGCCTACTTGTACTACGTCCTAAAAGTATGTCCTCATTTTGAGAAGAAAAAGTACATACTTTTGAGTGTGTAGCAGAAGAGAATGCGGACATACTTCGTCATTTTTTTAACGGACAGCTCTGTTGCATGCATCCTGTCACAGTTTAAACTGCCCTGTCATATTGTCACAGCTAAAATCCTCCACGTTCAATTTAATAGAGAAATGTTGTAGCACATTGATCTGCCTGTTGTGAGATTACAACAGTTCACAATGCTGTTGCTGATGAAATATAATGTCGATAACATTTGAATATATGTTTAGTCAAGTTAGATACTGATTATTAATCACTCAACCCCCTCTATCTAAACCTCTCTACTTAACCTTTGGACTCTTCCGACATGTTTGTATTTTTATTTAATTTTTTTATCCGAGTTTGTGGTTCTAAGCGAATCCTCGTCCAGCTTTCAATGGGTTGTGTGCAATATTAGCCATTAAGTGAGCGTAGAGAATTCTGACTGGAAATAGTAGACCATCCGGGTATCTTTGGAATACTCATTTCAACATAGCTATGATTTGGGACATACAAATTCTATTTTCGAATACTATTTAGGACGGATAGTATGCAAATTGGGACGCACCGATAGTGAGCATCGATGCACCCTGTTTTTCACTGTGCATTGTGGGACTGTTTCAGTGCCCTGGAAGGATTCTGCGATTGAGACATCCCTTAAAATGGCCGACTCCCTGATCAGCCCCCAACTACTGAACTAGGGTGCTGATTGAAACGCACCCTATTAGATTTGTAATGGTTGTAAATCCTGTAACATGATACACAACAACGTAACTGCATCATCACGCCCAAGAATTGCTGAATCATTTTAACAGGTTCTTAAAAATAACTTAAAAAGAGCCAATTCACAGAAATGAGTGGGATTAACCAGGCCTATGCTGGTCTATTATAGTAGGTCTACCTGCAAATTCATACTTGATTCTCACTTGTTCATTTTATTAAGCTGACATTTTGATAAAATTAGCTTTCTCATTTGTAAATTTGTGTTTTTTATTTTTATTTTAACCATTGCTTCACATTTATATCTTGCAGATCCCAAAGTAACTCCAGCCAATGGAGCGTCTCACACCACTGAAGAAAATTATGCTTGTCTTGAGGAACTGGAGAGGATCAACAAAGAAATAGAGGCAGTAAGGAGTGAGGTGGAAAAAGAACAAAAAAGACTGTCACAGTATCAGACATCGCAGTCCCTCACTCAGACCGATAATGCAGGTCTTTGCTCTGAGAAATATTTAAGAACCACTAACAGTCAGGCTAAAGACCAGAATGGAAACCATTTGAAATACAAAAAGCCTGTTTCCTCAAACAGTGGTTGTAAGTATGTGGTTGATCGTGCCAGACCCAAGACTGATTTGGAATATGACCCTTGTTCCAATTTCTCTGCAGACTTGCTATCCAGCAGCTCAGTGGAATGTAAGTTAAAGTCAACTGATAAAGTGGATATTGAACACAGCCTGAAGAATGACCGAACAGGAAAAAATGTTCAGCTTCTGTCCTCTCATTTTGACAACTCTGATGATGAAGGTACCTTGGTCATTGATATTCCACCTTCAGCAAATGATCAGGGAAAACGTAGGGCCAAACAGAAAGGCAAGAGTACAATTATTAAACCACTGCATTCACCTGAGGGGAAGTGTGCAGTTAATAATGGCCAAACAAAACCCAGGCAGCACAAAGAAAAGGTTTCTTCTGATGGAATTCCAAGTCAAGAAATGAAACCTATTGTGAGTGACCAGGACGAAGAAAGGACCTCAGCGAAACCTATGATGACACAAGAACAAGAGTCTTCTGAGGGGGAACTTGTCATTGATGTTTCACCTTCTGAAGATGAACATAAGCTTTTAAAGCAGTGTGGCGCTATAACCAAGGAACTACTTGATTCACCCAAATTATGTCCTATTAGCAATGCCCCAGCTGAGGACGGTAAAGAGGCTAATGAAGGGCCCTTAAATAAACAGGTAAAAATTGCAAAGTACTCAGTAAAAGAAACCAACCCTTTTCTGGAGGATCTAAGAGAAGAACCTGTAACTGAACCAATTAACTTTACAAATCTCAAAATGGACATGTTTGTTACACAACAAGAGGAAAACGTCCTGGATGACATTTCCACATGTCTAGACAATCTGAGAAGTGAGAGTGAGAGGATCAAATGCTTTCAAGATGTTAAGATTCTTCCTGTTAGTTCAGTTTATGAAGATATTTCCTCACAATCTCCTGCAAGTGTAGGACAAGATGCATCTTTTAGGGCAGAACCACAAATTGACTGCATCTCAAGTTATACTCAAAAGCCAGAAATTCTATCTTCTAAGATCATCTCCCAAGAGCAAACACATCATCGGTACTTCCCCATGGTCTCATCTCAGTCCTTTCCTTCATCCTTACGTAAGGTAGAAGAGCATGGATGTGGTCCACACTCTCAAATCCTGGCTGAAACGTCTTGGCCAACTATTCAGAAAAGTCCCGTCCATTCATTTGCCCAGAACATGCCTGCGTATGTTTCAGAGATTGACACCAGAACTCTTTCAGCACCATCAACTAGTCAGCTCAACCTAAAAACAACTGTGGCCTTTGAAAAATTACCTACATCAGAAGCATCATTCCCTGTTCCCTGTGACATACCTGTTCTTCCACAGACCATTGCATCTGCCGAGATGACAGGATGTAATAATGAATCCTTTGTAGTTGACTCTAGTTCTGACGAGGAGCTCAGGTATTCAGACCTAGATCTTTCAGAAACTGACCCAATGGAAGAGTGCTACAAAATCTTCATGGAAGCCAACCAAAATAAAGCTCCTGCCATTCATTGTGATGCATCTGTAAGTAAATTCATCCAATATGTAATAGTGTATTTAGATCTGCTGGTGTGTGACCATATCAAAAAAAAGTCTCTTATGCTTACACAGGCTTTTGATAAAAAAATAAAGTAAAAACAGTAATATTGTGAGATTACAATTTAAAAAACAGGTTTGTAATATTTCAAAATGTAATTTATTCCTGTAATGCCAAAGCTGAATTTTAAGCATCATTACTCCAGTCTTCAGTGTCACATAATCCTTCAGAAATCATTCTAATATGCTGATTTGGTGCTTAAGAATCAGTTGTGCTGATTAATATTTTTTTGGATTTGAATATAAAGTTCAAAATAACAGCATTTAATTGAAATGGAAATCTTATGTAACGTTTTAAATGTCAATTTTGATCAATTTAATGCATCCCTGCTGAATAAAAGTATTAATTAAATCAAAATAAGAAACAATTCGCACTGACCCCAAACTTGAGCGGTAGTGTACACACCATGTTTTTTAGGAAGAAGTATTAGAGAGCCAAGACACTGCGATAAAGTCCAATCCAACAGCTGTGCTGAAGAAAAGGGTGGCGCATGCGGCGAAGTTTGAGGTACGAGATGAGTCATCCTCGGTTTTGTAATATGAAAGTGCATATTGTATTCCTTTGAAAACATTTACTTAATTATTAACACATGAATATTCCATCTGTATTTATTTGCTCTTCAAAGTAGTTCCAAACCAGTGTTTTCTTTTTTTGTAGAACAAATAATGAAGCATTTTAATTCAGAGTTCAACAAAGTGGTTTATGATTTCAGCAGTCCTCTTTATTCAACAGCCAGCAAGTAAAAGCAAAGCACAGATTATTGTCCCTCTTCGAGATGGAGGCTCCCAGTTGACCGTTCCATCCAGAGCTCAATTATGCCAAAGAAGAGCAGCCATTTTGACTACTGCCGTAAAAGGGTGCCAGTCCCAGGTCATAAGTAGTGCTCCAAAAAAAGTTTATATACCCAATGTCATTCATTCAAGTTCAGTGCAAAACCGTAAGCATCATGTGCAGTTTGTTTTATAAGATTGGTTATTCATAATTTATGGAATTGTGATTTTGATTCTTTTATTTTTTATTTTTATAGCCTGTCTTGGTATCATTCCGGTTGGTGCTACTGTACAGCTGGGGACAAATCTGCACTTCCTCGTACCTGAAGGAAATTGTGCTTTACCTCTGACCCTGATTCCAACCACAATGTCCATCCAACGGACACCTCAGCCTTCTCCAACTGTTCAGTTTTCACATACTCCACAACCTCCACATCCTCCACAACCAGCCAACTACACACCAGCTAAGGTTTGCTTTGCACTTTACTCTACTAGTCTGTTTTTTTATTTGTATTGACCCTTTTCTATTGGCTTTTTTCCATCTGTTGTAACATGAATTTTGTAGTCTATTTGTGTTGTTAAATTTGGCATGCAATGATATTTCACTCTATTTGTTTTCTAAATTGATGTTATTGATCTTATTAATCTACAATCAAAATACAGAGAAGCTCTGTCACTACTTTTTATTGCAACTTTAAGATGAAGTGATGGGTAATTTCATGAATTGTGTAGGCAATGGGCGTCAAAAGAAAGGCAAAAGTACATCACGAGGTTGGGACAAAGGTACCACATGATGTTCGTCAACGTTATGTGAACCTCTTTGTGGAGGAGTTCCTGAAATCATCTGTGACGGTGCAAGATGCATTTGAGAAGGTCTGGGTTTGAGAGCTCAAATGTATACTACTTATTCCTTTGATTCTCTGATTATGTTTTTTAATGTGTCTCTTTCCCAACATATCTATTTAAATGCTCTAGGCTCTGGCAGAAGAAAAAATAGTTTATGACCGCAGTATCAATAAGCTCAAGTATCTAAGCATAGCTGTCAATGCACTTAAGAGACTTAAAAACCAAAACGTCTTGCCTGCCAAAGGTAGGTTTGGTATATTTATGCATGATGTTCTTTTGTTCAAATTACTGCAGCCACTTTTGTTTACTGCAACATGCACTCCTATCAGGTCACCCTCCTTATATGTACTTACAGCTCCCAGTGAGAGAGATCAGCATGTGTCTAGAGGCAATGTACCACTAAATACTCAAGCACTTCAGGGACCCGGTAAGAGCTGGTTCTTGTTTCAGGGTCAAACTAAAGTGTTCACCTCTGTCACTATAATTCTTTTTATTTATGTATTTATTTATAGGTGGTGTTTATTAAAGAGTACTGCCTACTGTGCATTATCTACATATTGTAATGTTTATATGTAGTAGTAATTAACTAGATTTAAAAATGTTCTAAATCCATGCAAAACAATACTAGTGTGCATCAGGGCATTGCTGTGTGGTGGTGGTAGTAGTAGTAGTAGTAGAATAGTAAAATATTTATCGACACTGGGTCTATATATTTATATATGTGTATATATGTGTAACATAGGTGTCATCATTGTAGATGTAGTTATTTTGATTATACGTACTGTCTTGTTTTACTGATGCAGGTGATTTGACACTTTATGAGCAACTAAAGGAGCATGTTCTGTCTGAGGACGTGTTGCGAGTAAACAACTTCCCTCGTAAACATCAGAATAAAGCTGACTTTGCCATCCAGTATGGAGATACCAAGAAGGGCATAAGCGACAGTGAGTCCGTTCATACTCAGTTCATACTCAAACATGTCTGAATTGTTAGACCCAGCAAGTGATTTTGCGTTAAAGGATGTCTAATAGCCATCCAAACACAGCCATGATGTCTAGGCTAAAACAAGGCGAAATTTGCAAAAATACACTAGTCATCTAGAACATGACCATGTCAAAGAAATTAAACCAAACATCTTGTAATCACTGTTGACTTTGCTTTGTTTTGGCTAGAAGTGGGTTACTCATAGCCAGACTATATCAGGTATATATTTAACAGAGGCGGTGAAATGACGGCTATTGCTTGCTGGGGACTTTCCAGATCAAGTCACTGTTGTTTAATTGCAAACAAAATTTTTTAATATATAGATGAAGCTATTAGGATTTGAAGCCTTTAAAATAATTAGGAATACAATGGTAACAGCTTTAAAGAGAATCTGCTGTCGATGTGGAGCAACGTTCTCTGTTGACAAAAGTGGAAAGCACACCCGCAGAGAGGAGTGTAACTATCATTATGGAAAAGTCATAGAGAATCGAGGTAAGTGGCTTAGAATGTCTCTAAAGTTTTATTTTTTATTTCTATCAATATCCATTTATCTACTCTGTATGTCTTCTTTCATAGTGCCGGGAGGTGTTGAGACGCGCTACAGTTGTTGTGAGAGTGCAGTCGGGTCACCTGGATGTCAAGTGTTCAATGTATTATGATTCATGTTGAAATTATACTTGTGTACTCGTGCTTTGTTGAAGGGGCTGAAAACATTTCACCTGATGGTCTCCACTTCTTTATGCCGCAATGGCAATTATTGTAGCGTTTCACCAAGCCGTTAACCTAATAATTAATTTTTTTTCAGTGACTACAGTTGAGACTTCCACTGTATTTTCCAATGTTTACAGCTTCATGTCCACGATGCAGTAAGTCTTCAGGGCTTTGTGAGCAGTCTTCCTCAATCTTCGGCGGGCAAAACATGTCCAGGAGTCTTTGCTGTTGACACACAAACAGTAAGGGTTATGTATTATTCATAATTAAAATGAACCTAAACAAAAAAGAACATGGAGGTACATTAATGTGACCTTTTATTAAATTTGAATGTGTGTTTTACCAGTGCTACGCGACTCAAGGTCTGGAACTAGCAAGAGTGACTGTAGTCAACAGCAGTTTGCAAGTCATCTTTGACTCCTTTGTCAAGTCTGGTAATGATGTCATTGACTATAACACCAGGTGGGATGTTAATTTAATATGTTAATTTGTTTCAGTGGAGCAAACTGTGATTTTAAATGTTGTAAGTCATAACTTTTATCCTGCTCAGGTTCTCCGGCATCAGTGAGGATGATGTGAAGGGCACCAGCTCATCTTTGCGCGATATACAAGCAGTGCTTTTGAGCTTTATTAATGCAGACACGATTCTGATTGGCCATGGCTTGGAGAATGACTTGGCTGCTCTCAAAGTGAGTTCTAACGCCATGCTCTCAAGATTTTCGGGCATATTACAATGTAACCTTTCAACATTATGAACTAGGCATTGGCTTTTATCCTCAAGTTTGTAGTTTTGACTGGAGGCTCTTAAGAATTAAATTTTTAGTTGTTCTGCCATCTTCAGATTATTCACAACAATGTGATTGACACGTCAGTGGTGTTTCCCCATCGTCTGGGACTGCCACACAAAAGAGAACTTAACAGTCTGACTGCAGACTACCTCCGGAGAATTATCCAAGAGAGGGGTATGTTGGCCTGTTAAACGAATTTGTTAGCAATGATCAAACCTCGCTGAATTAGAAACCGTAGCTTTATGCTGGACTCCAGGTGTATATTGTTTCATGGCATATTATCCATACACTCAGAAGTAGGGATAGTGTACACAGGGATCATTCAGATGTGTTTGACTTTTCCATGAATTGAAGTAATTGAGTCTGTACTGAAGGGAAATGTCTGTCGAGCACACCTACAAACATGACTTGCACACAACTCAACAGCACATGCTTGCTACTTAAAAAGAAAAGAAACAAAAAATAAATTTCTCATTTGCCACAGAGGTGGGGCATGACACACGTGAGGATGCCACTGCATGCATGGAGCTCATGCTCTGGAGGGTGAAAGAAGACTCCAAAGTGAAAAGATGGTGACTTTCAATAAAGCTTATTGTTTTTCTTTGTTCATTCAGTCCATGCACCAGTGAATTTGGTGCTTTTGCATGCATATGTGGTGTGTTGGGTATTTACTCATAATTTTTGTTCAAATATTATTATAAATAGGTATATGATACATTTTTCTTTGGTTTCACACTATTGATTGTATATTTGTAATTAATAGGCAAATTTATTTTTTTTGTGTGTGGGCTTATATGCACTGTGGGAGCACTGTGAATCTTTGAAATCTGGAAAGAGGGAATGAAATTAAAGGCATTGACAAGAAATAGCTGCACTGTTTGATTTTACTTCATTCATATATCCTGGAGTGTTGATTAGCATACAGGTGTAATGGGTCATTACCCCCCATTTGAGCCAATAAGAGTCTGCTGCTTATCAGCACCACATGCATCAAATCTAGTTAATCAGATCATGAGAAGATAAGTGACTCAGGAAGTCTTTTATTTTAAAAGGAAGATGTGTACGTTTAATTTCAAATAAGGTCTTTTGGTAACCTGTTGGGAACTCAGGATTTTTCGGTTGGTGACGTTATTGCACAGAAATTGCACACTTTACATTTGAGTAAGTACATTTTCTTTTTTTTTAACATTATTCAGATTGAGAATTCTGACCTGTCACTCAATTATTTCGAAAAATTATGACATCTCAAATACTGTACTGTAATTATTTGCTAGTGTATATTAGGGGAGAGTGGGGTAATGTGAGACATCGGGTAATGTGAGACACCCCCTGTATCTAGTCAACAGAACACATTTGTGGTCATATGACCATTATGTTTTCAAGCCCCTTCAATTTCCCCTTGGCCATGAAGGAGAGGACCTCATGGTGCTGTGGCAAGCATGTTTTTTTTCACAAAAATATTTTTTTGCATGTTAAAGTAAATTTTCTTGCGGTCAACTTAATCAACTGTTGTGCCAAAGCAAATTGGTTCACGTAGAAAAACTTATATCACACATGTTGATGAACTACCAACATATAAAACAATGTGATGATGCTAGCTGAAGATTATCCTGAATTGCTAAGAGAGATCGTTTTTTCTAAAAATGTGGCGGTGGGGTAAAGTGAGACATGAGGCACAAGTTAAGTTTAGTCTTAAACATATTTTAATGTAATATTCCATTACATATGTTTTAATTTTAATGTCATAAACGTTGTAGAAAAGCCATCATGCCAAGGCAATACACCAGTTCTAGCTGGTTCTGATTGTCCTTTGCTCTGACCCCCAGACTCTAGCTGGCTCTAAGGGTCCTGTGTTCTGACCCCCAGACTGTGTTCTAGTCTAACTGGTTCTATCTGTCATTTGAATGTTAATGAAAACATTTTGAATTATATTATGTTGTATTTGATTTTGTTCAGTTACTTTGAAGTGTTTAGAAAAAAAGTGCTTAATTGACCAATCCCCATGATCCTGTTACTAGTCCGACATTAGTCCTGGACCATGTGGGGTTGTCAAGCTAGCTGTCAGGATTATAACTGTTACAACGTGTTGTTATGGTAGTTTCAGAGTGGAAAAAGTAAGTGGTTCACTTTACCCCCTTGAATTCTCTGGTCTGTCTCAGTTTACCCCTAAGCTGGGGTAAAGTGAGACACAAGACGACTTTTTTAAAAACAATTGTATTTTCACTGACCTTCGTCCTAAATACATTCTGATAATTTCCATTGCTAGGAAACATCCTGAATTAATGGGAAATGTGTCAATTGTACTGATGTATAATTTTAGCTCGCGTAGAGGGGAGCAAATGTAAAAAATGTCTCCCTTTCCCCACTCCGTTTTTCTTTTACAGTCAATAGGATATATTTGTCAATATTTAAGTCACTTTTTTTTCTCCAAAATTCTTCACACATTGAGCATGACAGCAGTCTGTGTGAGCTATGTGTATAATTTTCCATTGCTTTGGCACACATTGACTACATCTTTCAAATGACATAGTGTGCAAAAACACAACCACCACCAAAATTCTATGTACACAGGCATGCTGACATACCTTTTTTTCTTCATCAAAACAATACAAAACTGAATACCAGCGCAATTTGCTACATTTTCTACAGAAATACAGAAATGTTGCAAATCCCACCACTGGTGTTAGTCTTTACATTTCATTACCATCTATACAAAAAGGCACAACTTAGAAATAATTGTGTACTATAACGTAACATACTGCAGTTAATTCTAAACAGTAGAGGGGTGTCATACTTGTTGGGTAAAGAAATTCCACAATTAATGAATGTATAGTGCTGCCTGTTGTTAGTCATTGCTTTATGAGTAATAGTTTTTGTTGGGTGACCACTTTTGCTATTGTGTTATGGAAGAGAATGAGTTGATTTGAGACATCCATGAAGTGTTTTGGTAGTTTTAGTGCTTTTTGAGTGTGAAATGAACTGCTGTGCCAAGCTGAAAGTTGGTAAAGGGAACCGTGTGAAGGGTTTTTGATGCAGTGAGATCCAGGCAGATGAATAACACATTTTATTAAATAAAATATAACGACAACAAATGAATCAAGTAATATTATTAAAGTTTCAAGATAAGAGGGAAGAATAAATCTATCTTAGTCAATATAGATGATAATAAACAAAATGCATAGTGTATCTAACAGATGAAGTTGGTAATGATCAGAATATAGAGAAAAGTTTGCAAAATAAAAAGAGAGACAAGAATGAAGTCAGACTTCTGAAACTAAACATTATTTATATGATGTGCTTAGCAGGAAGAGACTAGGGAAAGTACTTAATTTAAATTCTTGGTATCTCTTTGTACCTTGATTCCAAGAAAGATAATGAATTTTGCAAACACATTTGATTATGAGAGGATACAGAATTTGTAGAAGAAGCTAAGAAGGGTCAACATATGAGATAAGATGGTTTGCCTCAACTTTTGGAGATGTGGCAACAATAATCATGTTAGAAGAAAAAAATACATGCCATTGATTACATCTTCAGGACAAAGGTTGAGTAGATGTCTAAATAGGTTATATGAACAATGAGTGTTTGATATCGAACATTCATAAAAAGAATAAAATTTGAATAAATACACCAGTTGTCCTTAAATGACCTTACAGTAGTATTGAGAAATGTCCAACACTGTGAAATGTGTAAACACAACAATTATAGATCGAAACAAGCTCACAACTTTGTAGTTAACCTAATTCGTAATGCCAGTAATAGTCATTTAAAACCTGAAAGGCTCCTAGACCTGGCCTCAGTCTCTGACCCAAAATCAGAATGCCTTTAATTCATTCTGATGGGACTGAACCCTGAAAAGAACTGAATCCGGGACAAGGCTACTGCTCTGAATTGACTTTTAAATGGCTCCTGGTGGAGTTTTACCTGCTTGTTTGACTCTTTCCACTCTTTTGACAGGTGTTTGAGGGCCGCGGCTGCAGTGAAAAGCCAGTGTGAGGGCTGGTGAAACAGTGGGCTGACATGCCCGGGAGCAGTGCCAGGGCGCTGCTGGTGCTGCCCGTTTGGGCTCATGCTGTACAAGCTGTGTGAGCGTGGCCCAACTGGCTGCTGGGAATGCCTCAGCGACAGCCCTGGACTACTGTAGCAGCATCCACATGAACACACTGCTCTTGGCACAGAGCGAAAGAAACCAGATGCTCGTCCTTCCAGCCGGGAATGTAGGAAAATCTGTTTGCATGGATATTGATGATTAGTGTACAGAATATTTTTGTGATTGGATTTCTTTTATTTCAGCTTCTAACAAAAAAAAAAAAAAAATCGTTGTTAGGATTGTTACATTTTATTTGAACGTATCCATTACCTATAGTAGGCTACAGAGCAGCTCGCAGGGGCATAGCCTTAGATTTGTATATGTATCTTTTTTTTTTCTCCAATTTGTTTGACCAGGTCTTCCCTTAAAACAGAATTAATGACTTGCTACCCAGTGTCTTAATTGTAAGACAAATGACCGTGTGGCACTATGCTAATTGATTGAAGACAGGAATTCAGTTGGGCTAATTGAATGGCACAGGAAAAAATCATTCAATCTAAAGTATGTTCCGTTCCTTGAAAACTCACCGAAGGTTAATTAGTTTTACCTTTGAATCAATAAAATCAGTGTGAAAGAAAGTCCAACCTTGTAACCTGTTGGTTGTGTTTCAAAGTGGGGAGATGAATTTTAGATGTATTTTTTTTTTTTCTTTCTTTTTGGGTGGTGTGATCCAGCATTCAGTATGAGAATATTTCATACAGAATGTGTGCAGAATCCTTGACTGTTAACTTTTAGCACAAAGCAATATATTTTCCCAATGTACAGACCGCTCACCCCCAAACCAGACACTGAAACATCAGAAAACTGGTAGCAATTTCAAACATTCCTTATTTGCTCTGAACCCAGCATCCAGCTGCTAGTGTGCTTCCTGCTGAGGGCATAGGAGATAAACCAGTGTCACAAAGTTAATTGCATTATTTAAAACTGTTGGCCTGGCGTTGTCAGCTGGATGAGCGAACTTATTATGGTTATGGTCTTTGGACATCATTTCAACATGTTTGGTGTGATAGTAATATAATATTTCTTTGATGCTGATTTGTGTAAAAATTTAGCTTTTTCGCCACTGTATACAAAGAAAGACATGTCGTCTTGCTATATGATTTGGAAAAAGAAATAATGAAATCCGTAAGTGTGCATTTTAGAAAAAAAGGTGCTGCTGCCACCTATTGTTCTATTGTTGTACCCAGCTCCAAAATTGCAAAAAAAGTGATGTTAATTGTCATTGTGAATGCTTTTCTACTTCTAAGTTTTTTAAGAACTTGATATTATTGTCAGGAAGATTTTGCCATTTTGAGTGTGAGTGGTCAATAGAAGAGTGAGATGTATTTAATATATTCTAAGAAGTAGAAAACAATTATGTATTAAGGAATCAATTGAATGCTACATCCGATTGACTCTGGATAAGACATGTCAAGATAATAGTTGTAAAATAATTATCCTCCTTTTTCCCAAAAGAAAACTAAAGGTCTGTATTTTTTTGGGACTGTATAGTAGGGGCATTGCATTGTAAATGATTTCTCGATAGAAAGTAATTTCATTTGTTTGTTAGTCATATTTTGGGGTCAATTACATTATAGCCATTGTCATCAAATCATTTTTGGAATTGTACAACAGTCAATACCATAAAAATCAGTAGTAGTAGCCTACTGTACACGGAATACTACCTGTTGAAAAATTCTCAGTGACTTCTCTAATAAAACAGCTATTTTTTATCGAAAACTTCAAATATAGCTCACTCTGAAATTAAGATTGAATTGAAAACACACTGAAGATTAGTAGACAGGATGTCAGTTCATTAAGCGATAAGCTGTTTCCTCCACTGACAAAACAAAACAAAAAACAGCTTCTCGTATTCTTTCCAGTGTACTATCGCATTACACCTTTTTGGGGTTAACATTGGAGGCTCCCCCAGGGGGAGGGGCTCTGGTTATACTCTAAGTGGCTGCCATGGCAACTTGACCATTTGAACAGTAACATCATTCAGAAAAACTGCAATCAACACTCTATACAGTCAAATAGTTGAAGTCTAATTGGGTTCTAGCTACTAGACAAACACCCTTTTTAAGACCACCCTAACCACCAGCTTGCCAAGGGCTTGCGTATAATCCCTCTACCCAATGTGCGTCCCCTGTCGCGCCTCCAGATTGTCAGGATTCTCACTGAGCTCCTGTGTGCTGCACCCCTGGTCTTATCTGACATGGGATCATGTGTGGCTGTGGCCTGTGTGGTCATCGATAGACGGACAATCCATAAATGCGACAAATAAAAAGTATTCCGTCTGTGAGAATGAGAGCTTTTTTGCAACCCAGACTGACTGAAAAAAACATGCCTGTAACAACATTTTTGCAAATTATTACGTTGCTTTTTGCATGTTTTGAGAGACATCAAAATAATGTAGCCTAAACCTAACCAATAGTGTTAAAGGGTTAGTTCACCCAAAAATGAAAATTAGCCCATGATTTACTCACCCTCAAGTCATCCTAGGTGTATGTGTATGAGTTATATTAAAATATGTCCTGGCTAATCCAAGCTTTATAATGGCAGTGAATGGCTGTTTCTGTTTTGAAGTCAATAAAAGTGCATCCATCCATTATAAAAGTGCTCCACATGGCTCCAGGGGTTAATAAAGGCCTTCTGAAGCGAAACAAGGCATTTATGTGAGAAAAATATCCAAAGACTCCATTTGTCCATAGTTTATTTCTAAACAAACACGACAATGTATAAAAGGCTCCATTACCTTGTATCTTACACTATCGCCCCGTAGAAGCCGTTTTTGTAAAAATAGGCTAAGGATTGCGTCATAACCACGCGACTCTGTCGCACAGTAGAGAAATTACCGTATAGACAGGAGGAGAAGCATGCAGGCAATCTTTTATTGTCTATGAGGCAATCGGGGGGACGTGGAGGCATAAAGTCCGATAAAGTCAAGAGAGAAGCATGGGGAGAAGCCCATAGAGAGCCAAAAGCAACGGGACAAAATTTTTCAACAACGTGATTCAGATATCACTTTGAACAACTACTAGAAGACTTAAAACTGTCAGACAGGTTGCTCACGTCACATCTACGTCGTCAAGCTCAGCCATCAGGAAGTGAGTGCTTCTACTTGAATTCACTTTTTCCCTGTTGAAGTCTATGGGGTCGCTGTGACCATTTCTTTTACTGTCAATGACGCAGAAGCGTAGAGGATAGAGCAAAACAAAACTTGGTTCTCACGAGAACAAGCATATTCTCAACCGGAGCGTCTTACGTCATGTGCTGGAACGCCAGTCTCTCGTGAACGCACGTACGACAGTTAGCGGAAGCTAGAGATTACAGTTTGTAAAGTGTTAAATATGGATATTTTTCTCACACAAATGCATCACTTCGCTTCAGAAGGCCTTTATTAACCCCCGGAGCCATGTGGAGCACTTTCATGATGGATGCACTTTTATGGACTTCAACACAGAAACAGCCATTCACTGCCATTATAAAGCTTAGATTAGCCAGGACATTTTTTTTTAAACATAACTCTGATTATATTCGTCTGAAAGAAGAATATCAATATGTCATATACACCTAGGATGACTTAAGGGTGAGTAAATCATGTATAAAGTGAGTAAAATCATATAAAACATATTTGCTGAAGCAACAATAGATAGCTTCTTCGAGTCTTTGAGCTCTTTTATCTGCGGCCTGTGTGGTCATCGATAGATGGAAAAATTCATGAATCCGACAAATGTATTTAGTCTTTGAGATTGACAGCTTTTTTGCAACCCTGTCTGACTGAAAAAAACATGCCTGTAAGAACATTTCAGCCAAATATTATTACGTTGCTTCTTGCATGTTTTGAGACACATCAAAATAATGTACCATAAACCGAACCAATCCTGTTAACAAAAGCAAATGCGAGATAAAACATATTTGCTGAAGCAACCATAGCATTTTATCTTGCTTCTACAAGTGTTTGAGCTCTTTTTTCATGGCTTATGTATCATGGGACTTGTACCCGAGTGCTCAACATTGCTAAGTGCAATGCTGTACCAGGTGAGCTACCGAGCTAATTTACTAAAAAAAAACATACATATCGAGCTGGTTATGTTCGTTTGGTGATCATGCATATGGTAGAAGTATTTTGAGGTCCTTACATACTGTAGTAATACGCAAAGAACCGCACAAAAACGTTTTTATTCATCAGTTGCCCCTGTAAGAATAAAAGTTGTTGGTGTTTTACAGCCACAGGTGTTCATTTCAGCTGGAAACGGCAGTACATTCAAATGTAGGTAGAGGCACATTTTTCCAGTGAACCTTTGCTGCTTTTTTGACAGTTGATTCTAATTTGATGATTATTGATCTGCAAAATGAAAGTCATCCAGTAAATTAATCAAAGCGCTGACCAGCCCTTACAATTCTACGTCTTTCCTTTTTGTTTTCTCATCCCCGACCTGGACAGGGATCTCTCTTCACTTGGCTTGCTGTGGCTCCCTAACGGCCTCAAATCCAGCCATCTGACAGGGGTGAAGTGAGGGAGCCTGGGAAATATTGATGTTAAGACAACTTGGGAAGAGAATGAGAAGGTAAGAGAGCAAGGCGATGGAATGGAGGAAGCAGAGAGAAGGGAGGTGGAAGGGGGTTCTTCCTGCAGACAGGCACTCCTCTAAGCAGCTTTTCCTCTGGAGGCAGGGTTGCGTGAGGTCACAGAGGGATTACACTTTTGGCAAACAGGAGGGAGCTCCTCTCACTCAGGCTTTTGCAGCAGCCAAAGACTGCAACTCCCCCATGACTCGAACCCGGCTGTAATAAAGCCAAGGCCGGCTTGAACCTACAAACAAAAAAGCCAACAGCCTATCGATTGCCTGACGCCAACTTTCACACGCTTGTGTCGAAAGGTCGGCTCGGAGTAGACAGGCTCCAAGCAAGGCTGAGTAAAAAAATCCCTTTTCTGTTTCAAACTAGACACATCTTGGGTTTGAACAGTACATTTTTAAAAAAATAATCCCTGACCCTATTATACAATTATTCAAGAGGATTACGGTTACTCTCTGCTTTTCTGTTTTCACTCTCTCAGCTCGGTGGCAGAAATAGATACAGCCTTTAAATAAAAATTTGATTTCTGTATTCAAGTGTCTGTATGACTAAATTAGCCGGTATCTGGCAGAGAGATACAGTGTGACCTCATCACCCTGGAGACCCACTTAATCAACTTTCCTTTTCCAGCAGAGGTCAAGCTAAGCAGAGGCTCACGCTGGCCTCCAGCCCTGCTTTGATGTTAATTAAGATGCGATAGAACATGGAGAGGATTCATTAAAGCCAGAGTCAATCTAGTGGCACAAAGCTCCAACATGGTGGACTTAAACCACCTCGAAGGTGACATCCTCCAGACCCGGACGCACATCAAACCCCAGCTTGTCGTTCGTCTTGGTATGGTGACCCGCGGTTCAACACGTGATTGGACGTTTGGAGTTACCTGCAGGGTGTTGAAAGCTAAGTAGCACATGCTCTACCTTGGTCATATAGCTATTTAGTAAATGAAGTACAGTCAGTCAGCTGGTCATTATTGCAAATATATTGAAGATAGTCTATACATTTTTTTTTTTTAATCAGTTCAAGCATTCAAACCTATGACCTTGAGATATTACTGCAATGCTCTATTGTTTGAGCTACAGGAATTCAGCCTCGCAACAATGCTCAAGTCCTCTGCGGTCATTTCATTGTAATCAATTGAGAATGAAGATGGCGCCGGTTGGTATTTGTATGAGTGCAAAAGTCGGGTTCCAGAATTTAAAATACCATTCATTTTCTCCACACGGGAATTTATTTTGAACGTCTAAACCTTTAAAGACAGATACAGGCATGAGGTTGTTAAATAAATGCTATATGCATTTGTTGAAGCTATCGGTCTGCATTATTTCAACCTATTTCTAAATCATTTTAAAATAATGTTTACAATTCCTGGTAAAAACTACAATACCCATGATTCTGCAAAAAAAACAACCTCCACCAATCAGAGAATTAATTCATGCCAAAAGAACTTAAGAAACTTAAAGAAAGAATTTAGTTCTCCCTACGCTCTCAAACGATAATATACATAAAAAAATGTGTTTCTATAAACACAATCAACATCTTTAAACCAATAATAAGTTTTATAATAGTTTATATGTCATTTTTAATGCTTGCTTCATGGGATTGTAGTTCTTTAAAGCTGTTCTGTAGTTCTTAAAGCTGTTAAATACACAATAGCCCCATCACCTCGATTTATAGATCGTGCGCACGATTTGCTAAATTTTTGGCTCCCTAACGAGGGAACAAATCACATTTTCGAGGGAACAAATTAAATCTTCTGGAGGGTTAGCAAGTCGAGGGAACGAAGTAGTAAATTGTGCACATTTACTTTTTTCCCCCTTGCACGTCATGTGAGGGACTACGTATGATTCACCTCACTTGGTTTGGTTTATGGTTTATGGCTTATAAACAATGATCAAACAATTGATCGATTTAAAAAATATCCCTATTGGAATATATTTCCAGAACCAATTTGCTGAAAAAGTGGGCAGATAGCACTCTCTCTATATCAACCTTTTACAGTTTATTACGCAGACTTTTCTTTTTTTAAATGTTTGCTATTCATTTGTCAAATGGAATTTATACCTTAAGTGAACCTCGTGACAGAGTGACTCATAATTAATCGATCAAACCTCTAGCTGTACATGAATGTAAGGGAGGAAATCTATACAAACTGCCTGCCTCCGCCGGCATTATGGAGCGAGCCTGAGAGGGAGAGATGCCGTCCAAGGTGCTCCATAGCTCCGGGGCTAACAGTGATGAATGGAGCCCTTAATGTCGGCAAACATTTTATCTCTGCTTCATCTGTTTTCATTAGGCAGGACCAACCTTTGGCTTGGACGGAGCGCTCTAGCACTCCCAGGACTGCTGAAGGCAAAGTTAAGGTGGAGAGTGCTATGCTTTTTTAGGCACAGGCAACTTCTCTTTTGGATGCCAAGGGTTAAGAGTCATGATCCTACTGCAATCATGAATTCAGGAAGGCTTTGGAACCTAAGAGGTATCTAGGGATAGGCTATTCAAATGGGATATTTATGCAATATAACCATTGTAGAAACATAGCTTGACAGGTTTATTTTTTAAACTTATTTTAACTGTGACACACAGCCAGAAGGAATGATGTAGTGTATTTTTACACTACAAGAAGTATTTTTGTAGTTATTTTTTTTTCAGAAAACTTAAAATAAAAAAGATGTTCTGGTAGATTGTAATTATGAGATAAAAAGTCAAAATTATGAGATACTAAATCATAATTACGAGGCAAAAAGTCGAAATAATGAGAAGTCCGATCATTTTGACTTTTTATGTAAATGTTATCCTGTCATAATTATTACTATGACAATAATAATTATGACAGTTATCTGTCAATTTCGACTTTTTGTGTCATAATTAGGTTTTTATTTTGCTGGTGAAAAAGCGCTTCCATACAAATCCTAGCTTAGAGACAATTTTACCTGGCACTGATGTCACATCCTGTGTCCTCGTATATTCAGTGCCACTTTAACTACCCTTGCTCTGTACCCAAATAACACAATTGCAGGTTCTGAGAGTTGGAGACATCAAAGTAAAACATGCATTGATAAAATGGACAACAAGACCTTTAAGGTAATATGTGATGTAAGCTTTACTTTCAAATCCTGTTACATTTAGAACTGGCAATTTGAACAAAGTATGCAAAAACCAAGAAAAACGAAATACAAAACAAAATAAAAAGTACAAATGATCTAATTACCAGTTATTGTCACAAACAACCCTGTACAGCCTTAAGAATGAAGTAATAAAAAAGCTTTATACAGCACATAAGTTTACTGGGTGCCAAATAAGAAAGAAACAAAATGATACTTGAGCCTTATTGAGTTGTAGAGTACAGCAAGAGATAAAGCAAACAGATTGTGCAGAATAACCCGCAAAGCTAAATGCAAAACGAGTTGGTCTTTTTTTTTTTTGACCAAAAAAAGAGTAAGTGCTACAAACTAGAGATCAAGAGCAATTTCATGCATCTTTTGAAGTGCTAAAAAAGGTAGTCAGTCTCGTTTGATGCGCAATGACGCTAAAACAAAAAATGCTGCTCCTTGCGATTAGGCAAACAGAATGCCAAGTATTAAGTATTTATAAATACTGGAATTGGAATAGAGAGCGATCCCTCTTGCCCACACAACTTAGCATGAAAGAGCAGCATGTTCTTCTACATAATGATCACATGGTGTTCCAAGGCAGACGGACAAAAGGATGTTGCCCATGGACATTCCATTTGAATTCATTCTATCAAAATGGGTCCTGAGGATCAGTTTCACTTCATCTCAGGCTCTCGGGCCACTCCTTGCCACCAAGTGGCACTAGAGCGTAAAAGATAAGAAGTTGAGCAGGAGCTTTATTAACAAGCAAAGAAGCTCCACTTAAAATACAACATACCACTAGACTGCATGCTGGGCATTTACATAAAGAAAATAAAAAGATATTATGAGAGCAAAAAATACAAGTAGGCCTATAAAATAAGGATCCTGCGTGGGGCCAAGAAACTATCTGCCATCTTTTAATGGCTCTATTTCTAGCCTGCATTTCATTTATGAACTGGCTTTTAATATAGATATTTTCATCCAAATCCTCTCAATGGGCAAGTGAGAGGAGAAAAAACAACATTGGGAGTGAACAATTATTTCTTTGCAGTTCAAGGTTGACCTGCTACTTTTTCTTTTTGAAATGTCTAAGGTCAGCTTTATCCGAAACCTTTCGTCACCTGATGCAATTTATATCTAAATAGGCCACATTTTTATCCTTGTCCATTATCTGCTATCCTTGCATGAATGAAGGTGGGGGAAACATAGTACATCTATGATGGACAACATACAAATAATTGATCAGATCATGTTTGCTGGACAAAAACAGGGCCACGGTTTAGTCCAAATGCATCTGTCGTCAAAGAATAAAGTATTTTAGGACCTCAGGTTTGAGCTTTGCATGTGTTTGTCATGACATGCTAAGTAGAATGGGTTTATATAGACTGATATATTGGCCAGGCTAATTAATCAACCAATATTTAGCCATACTGAGCTTATGGGCATCAGCTGATTTGTGTTTGGTTACTAAACCAAACACAAGCTAAGTTAATCTTTTAGCACCAATTCAAGTTTCCTATATTCTAAATATTTTAAATAAATCTGTCTATCCAATAACTAAGCAAAAGTGCTCATCAATCCGTTAATGCCAATTCTACAGTTAATCTGTTTAGAACGTGAATTAAACTGTATTTTGGTCAAAAAAGATCCAGGGGATAGATTTATTCGGAGCTCGCCAACATTATGGCCAGTGAATCCTATGAATGTATAATTGGGTTCTGATACTTTGTTTAGAAAAGTGCAATTTTTACAGCACTGTGCAAAATCGCTGTTAAAAATTTAGCCTGGCCCTTTGGTGTCCAGGGGGATTTTGAACTCAGCTGTCCGCATTACACATGCCATACGACCCATCAAAATGGAGCAGTCAACCACTGCTGTTTGGCAAATACCTACAGGTTTAGAATTTGTATTTTCAACCGTTGTGGCAGACCAAAAACAAAAAAACACACAAAAAAACAATTACTTAAATAGCATTGAGGCTGTCTGAGGAGGCAGGTGAACTAATTGGCATCAAGAACATTTTCTGTTGGATGTAAGTGCTTTTGTTTAAAACATTTCAAAAGATTAAGTGCAATTAAAACTCAAAACAGGGAGAGGGGAACACAGAATTATGGTACCATGTTTGCCCGCATATGGAAAGCCACGCTTCCATAAATCCTACTCATAATAATGGCTGCCTCCACATTGCACTTGAGAGCCATTTTCCAATGGACTTCTCATAATAGCTTGTTAGTACAGGATATATATATATATATATTTATATATATATTTGTATTTTACATTTCAAAGGCTCTTTCAAAATAAAAGTAATAACAAAAAAAGAATAAAACAACTAGAAGAACAAAATTTAAGACACAGAAGGCCACCGAGATACCGTTATTTTTCCATGATCTCACCTACCGCCGTCCAGCTACCTCTGTATCACTTTAACATTAACCATCAAAAAGTACATTCATTCAAGTCATTTTGGAACATTTTTTTACACACAAAATTACAAAAAAGCTCCAAAAAGCACCATTGAATCGGCCTTTGTGACAGAATAATTGGTTCTTTGCCAAAAACCTGTCACCTCATACATCTTGTTAAACGTAAGGGTGCGCATTATATACGTTAGCTATGCACAGGGTGCTTGACTGGTCACTTATATCTCATGCCTACTGGATACGGCCAGCCCACCTTGGTCAGCTATGGCACAATCAGCAGCGAACAATAGTTGGGTGAGGGATCGTGAAGGGCCGCATCATGGGTTGCCGACCACTGCGGTAGTGTTAATGATTGCTTTTGCCATTAGCGTGCCTCGAATGGCTTGTATTAAGAAATGCCATCAGCTGTGCCTCTCAGGTGTCATAAAGGGCCTTATGCTTGTTGCTGAGGCAAGATTAGCATTTGCCAATGGTCTCACCATTTAGCACAACCAGTCAATGCCAACAGGCATGGGGGATAAGAGAAAAGAAAGACTACAAAACTATGTACAGCTTGATAAATTAACAAGTGCGTGGTCTGAGGCTTCGCTTTGGAAACAAGACTTGAAAGATAGCTATCCGTTTCATTGGTTCTTGTCGTGCCATATACTGTATACCCCAAGATATTTCATACTGAGCCCCTAAATGACTTCAAAAAACAATTGCAACACATAGCGAACATGCTGTCGGATTCCTGACAAAATGCACAAAAAAAGCTTAGTGCCTGCAAGCTTATATATTCTTTGTTTCCTTTCGCCCCATAAAACGAATACAAAACTTGTCATAGATAAAGCACTATTATCGGATTCCAGGTCATTCACAATTTGCAGAGGAAAACAACCTCTTAAAAAAAGATCAACGATTGGATTGCGAGAGAACAGAAAACGAAATGCCTTGACCGTGAATAGCATTTCCTCCGATAAATGGATGTTTTTACTATCATTACTACTTTTTAGGGCAGCATTTCAGCCTGCCTGTGGAACAGTTAGTGTTGTTGGTGATGATATGGGGAAACTCTGTGAAGCAGAAGAAGCAGGGACGAGGAGGGTGGTCAAATGGTCTTAGCTCTCTCTGTCAGTCCAAGATATGCCAGGAAGGAGTGTTTAAGTGACGTGGGAGAGGGCGGTGACTGAGAGGACGAGTTGGACCAAAATGCAGAGAAGGGCGGTGAGGAGTTTGAGGGTGAGGGGCTGTGGAATGTGAAGCGCCGGGCCGTAAAGAGCGTGGTGAGGGGGATGAGGTGAGCCAGGTCACAGTTCCTGTACTGTTCCAAGTAGCGAGCCGCCAGTGTGGAGAACGTGCCGTTGGCCGAGAGGTAGCGCGCGGTTGGCGTGCTGTCTTGCTGCTTGCTGGTGATTGACAGGGCGACAGACTGCAAGGCTTGAGAGGCGGACAGGTTCATGAGCGGACTGGTGCTCCCGCTGTCCCCGCTCCCACTGCTGCTCCCACCTCGCTCAAAAAGGCCCGAGCGTGGCGTACCTGGCCGAGCCTCACCTTCCTCGGTGCTCCCCTCCCCGCCTTGGTGCTTTTTAACGTGGCGGCTGTAGACGAACGGGTGAGTGGTGGTGAACGGGCACTGGGCGCAACCGAAGGTCTGTCTCGGCGCATGCTTGAGCCGTTTGTGGAGGTTGAGATTGTCCTTGCGTTTGCAGCTGTAGCTGCAGCGGTCGCAGTGGAAAGGCCGCTCGCCGGTGTGCACGCGCACATGCTCGATGAGCTTGTTGGCTGTTTTGGAGAGGTAGCCGCACTGCTCGCACTTGTAGTGGTTGCCCAGGCGGTGAGCACGCGTGTGCCTTTCCAGCTCTGCCTGATTGGCCCACACGGCTTGGCAGATGCGGCAGCGATACTCCATCTTGTAGTGCGTCTTCAGGTGGCCCTCCATGGCGGCTGGCCTGTTGGTGGAGTAGATGCAGAGAGGGCACCTGGTCAAAGAGACAGGAGGAGCAGGGTGTAGGACACAGAGGTGGGAGACATTTAATAATGCACCACCCGAATGAGAAAACACACTGTTCTCTTAAATGAAATGAAGAACACACAGAATGGACAAAGGGAAGGGATGAAGGAGGCATTTAGTGTGTCTTACCCTCTGTCGTGTATACAAGCTACAGTCTGTGTGTACACTGCTACATGTTAGAGGGTGAGTGAGTGTGTGTGTGTGCGTATGGCAGTGTGGTTGCGGACAGGTTGGAACGGGAATCAGATGAAGGTAAATGAATAAATGAGTGGCACTTACATTTAAATAGCACCTTTCATCTGCTCAGGGCCCCAAAGCGCTTCACAAACCCTGCAGAACAGAATGACCTCAGAAAGCACACTGTGAAGGGCGCCTCTCTACCTCAACACTGAACTAGAGCGCTGTGAAACTCTCTCGCCCTGACTAAAAAAGCAGCTGGGCAGCCATAATACAGCAAGACTCCCGTCAGCTGACAGTGAGCAAAATGTATTTGATCACTATTGGGTTTTGTGCTCTTATGTTTTGAATCTTCATTGTGCAACGACTCTGGAGTTTGTATAAGAGACCACAAATTAGTTTATAATTTGTGAACATTTTGTTGAACCAAAAGCAGCTGCATAGTGCCTTATTTTGAGGGTTAACAATGTAATAACAAACATATTATAAGGGTAGCAAAGACGACAATAAGGAAGCATATTTTCAGACACTGCACCCAGTCCTGAATAAAATGACTTGAAAAGTAACATGGCACTAGATTTAAAGTTTTATTTTAGCAAATAGTTTTCTTGTTTTAAGAATAAATGTAACAATTTGATGTAAAAGTGTATGCATCCAACAAAGGAATTGGCAGTAGGGTAAACGTGAACTTATCGTAACTCGCATAATTTCCAGTAAAGGATCAATAAAGTATAAAAAATAAATTTTCTTTAAAAGGTATTTGATTAATGTTTTTAATATTGGCGAACAATACAAAAATACTTAACATTTTACTCAGAAAAGAGATGTAAAGGTAAAGTGTTGGTAAAAGCAATTTTATATGAAAAACATGAAAGTCATCTTGAGGACTCTTGAAGTCTTGAGTCTCTTGAAAAATCTTGAATATCATAGCTCTATAATCTTATAGCTCATTTCTCATTAGGTATTTTTCCTAAGCAATTTTTGGAGAAACATTTGAGACAAGGTTGATACTTAGAATTTGCCCGTGCTATGAAAAAGCAACCTCTGAGGAATAACATACTCCCATGGGGTGCATTTACTGCTGCTTTTCTTGGATTTTATATAGGATTATGTAAATAGTATAGAATTAGCAGAGAATCCCCAGAGACTACATGTCTAAGATAAGGACACTTAAGTACAAGTATTTATATACAAAAATATACAGTCCAGTTCCAAACTATGACACCTTGTATGGAATATTCATAAGCAGACATTAATCCAGCCAACTGGAACCCTGCTGTGAGAGAAAGATCCCGTGAAAAAAAAAACATGCAGTGATTTGTAAGCAGTCAGCTGCTATACATATAATGTAACGTTAATGCCGACCACACACACACACTTAAACTCCAGAGTCATTGAACCATTACAGATTCAAAATGTAAGAATGCACAGATAAAACATCAATTGTTTAAGATACTGACCGGAAAAAAACCCTTTCTGTGGAAATTTAGAGCACAGAAATGTTTTTGCTCAAATACTAGAAATACAAAATATTAAATGGAGGATTTGTTTTTCCAGCCTCTTTTATATGAGAGCTAACAAATTAAAAGAGAATAATAAACTGTAGATTACATGTCCCTTTCAAATAAGTTCCCATCTGATACATTTTTAAAGGATTAGTTCACTTCAAAATGAAAATGTCCTGATAATTTACTCACCTCCATCTCATCCAAGATGTTTGTGTTTGTCTTTCTTCAGTCGATAAGAAATTACGTTTTTTGAGGAAAACATTTTTTCTCCACATCATAGACTTCCATGGCAACCAAAATGTTGAAGGTCCAAATCAATGCAAAGGGCTTTGAAGGGCTTTGCACAATCCCAGACGAGGAATAGGGTCTTATCTAGCGAATTATCTAGTCATTTTATTTTTTTAAATGAATATACTTTTTAACCTAAATTGCTCATCTTGCGCTGCTCTGCGACGTGCCAAGGATTGCGCAATCACGTCGGAAAGGTCATGCTAGATGTAGGCAGAAGTACCGCCCCCCGTGTTTACAAAGCACACACGCGAAGACTAATACAAATGTCCTTTAGTAAAAAAAAGGTAAAACAATGATGTTGGATGATTTTGAAGTTGAAGATGGGAGTGTTTTTTTGGTAAAGGGCGTTTGTACTTTCGCCTATGTCTAGCGTGACCTTTTCGACGCGATTGCGCAATCCGTGGCACGTCGCAAAGCAGCGCAAAATGAGCAATTTAGTTTAAAAAGTATATAATTTTTTTTTTAAATGGCCGATAGTTTGGCTAGATAAGACCCTATTCCTCGTCTGGGATCGCACAGAGCCTCTGAAGCCCTTTGAAACTGCATTGATTTGGACCTTCAACATTTTGGTTGCCATGGAAGTCTATGATGTGGAGAAAAATCCTGGAATGTTTTCCTCAAAAAAACATTATTTCTTTTCGACTAAAGAAAGAAAGACATGAACATCTTGGATGAGATGGGGGTGAGTAAAATATCATGAATTTTTTATTTTGAAGTGAACTAATCCTTTAAATAAAAGTCAGAATATAGAAGGCCTGTCTTTATTCACAATCATTACTATCTTAAAATCCCCATTTTTAAAGGCATACCATATTTTCAAACTTTTAAGGGCATATTAGGAATAGAAAATGCTCAAATGGCACTTTTTTTTAAATCATGAATGCAAAATAGTCTTTTAGTAAAATACTGTCTGTCCCTCCAAGTTAGAGAAGCTACTGTTTTAGGTTTATTTTCCTCCTTTACCTGTGGCTTGTAATGGCTAAGCGCTCTAATGAGTGATAACTACAATCTAACAAATGTGTCTAGCATGGGAAAGCATAGCCATAAATGACAAGATGAGGCAATGAAATCTGAAATACATGACCTTAAGACATGAATTATGTATGTCAAACAACTAGACAAGTACAACAGAAAATATCAAAGACTGGACTTTGTGTTTGTTCAGTTTCATAAAACAAAAAAATTAAAATAAGATATCCACTTGGGGGTCAGTTCTTCTTGTAAGTGTTTGAAAATTGGGTGTCTATTTGCCTTCAGATGAGTATTCATTGTGTTTAAATGTGTTGTTGTAACTGTGGTGGCGGTTATGACAGGCTGAGAAAGAACAGTGTGAACTGTAGCCTAATGGTCTTGGCAGTGGAGCTGCTCAACAGATGGACTAGTGCTGACTGGCTTGTTGTGATTTCTTCAGATATATTTTCACATGCGGGCCCGGACCTTTTGCAGTAATGTCTACCACAGGCTTTCCAGAGGAAGGGGCTTGTTCCTGAAAGTGCCTGTGATTTGTGTGCTTACCTATGTAGAATTGGCATCCCTGACTGTCAATGACTTGCAAAGTGGAAATGCATATGGGGAGCCCTACTTCCCAAACATTGATTAATTAGGGGGGAAAAAGAAAAGGCTTTTATTATTCCCTAAATTAAAGTGTAATTCAATAAATTGGTTTAAACTTTTTAACCATACAATGCCAGATTAGTTATTATTCACTCACCATGTTGTTCCAAACCCATTTTTTTAATTCTCTTACATAGAGCATGAAAGATACATTTTCTTATCTTTGAAACTACAATGAATAGACCAGGAACTTTCAAGCTTCAAAAAGGATACAAAAGAACCATACAAGTGGTCCATATTACTAACATGCTAAATTCTTCTAGTCTTCTAAAGGTAAGTGATGAACAGACAAATGTGTTATTCATGAAAAATCTTTTCCTTCAATAGGTTGTTCAGACTTCAGAACTGCTACAACCAGATCATTCTGATCAGTCAAAGGGCCCTGACACAGGGTGTTGCGGTGTGTTCCATAAATCGCTCTAGTCGTGCTCACGTCAATGGTAGTTCGCCTAATTCAGCATGTTGAATCGCAGTCAGGAGTGTCAGTGAGAGCTGATTGGCTATTCAGTTTAGCGAGTAAGTAAACGAAAGTGATGCAAGCGAGCAAAGAAGTCAAGACGGCACAGACAAAAGGCTGTTGTTTTTACATCATCTAACCTGAGCATTCCAATACGTGAATATTTTCATATCATGAGCCGCCTGGAATGAAGAAAGCGATCAGCATGATTGATATTCAAAGCAAGCGCTGCTTTGTTTATGGTGTGTATATCTGCAGTCCTAGTTCAGGACGTATTCCGATATCTGCTGATATAATCAGTTTTCTACATGAAGGCGGAGAATGCACATGCTAGTTGGTAATCGGCTGTAGTCTTTGCGGTGTGTTCAAGCGCTGCTTTTTGGCCCAAATAATTCTTTGACGCTGGTTTGGTGTGTTATGGCTAAAAAATTTGAATGAATATTTCGGGGTTTTTTTCTGGATTCATCGACTAGATTAAAACTAGAACTCTTGAACTAGGATTTAGACATGACTACTTCTCTCATGAACTCTAGGCTAGGGCATGTATCAAGATCTTCAGTGAATAACCACTTCAATTTTGGTCTGTTCCTTACAAAAATATAACATATGGCTTCAAAAGACTCGGACAGTGTATGGACAACTTTTGATACTTTCATGCTGTTAGCATTCTTTTTGAAACCTGAAAGTTCCAGTCCCAATTAATTGTAACTGTATGGAAAAGAGCAAATTGGGTTTTCTGCTAAATTTCTTCTTTGCGTTCCACGAAAGAAAATCATCTTCCACGAAAAGAAAATCAAGTTTGGAACAACATGAATTAAAAAAAAGTATTAGCAGTAAAGTGAGGTTATAAGTAGCATTATATTAGCATTGTGTGCTGATAAATGTTTTAGGCACATTCAGGAACTCTAAAACATGCTTCTACTGTACTGGCTCCTCCTCAGAGAGGTTACCCTGAAGCACTGATCGATGAACTTTGCTCATATCTGGAACACCCACTGTTGTGAATCCAGCCTGATCCTCGACCAGTGCTCCTGGATAGACTCTGTTTAAAACCTGGGCTGTGTCCTGCCTGAGGGGGTAGGTAGGGTGGGGGCGGGGTTTTGTGAGGTTGCGGGGAGGCACGTGCTGTACTTGCTTTCCTTACTTGAGCCCTCCAGCGGGGACGGTGTGGCACTTCTTGTGCTCCAGGAGCTGCTCAGGTGTCTTCATGAATTTGTGGCAGACGTCGCACTCAAACATGCGCGTGATCAGGTGGATCTGTAGGTGCCGCTCGTACATGGGCCGAGTTTTACACACAAAGTTGCAGAAGACGCATTCAAAGCCTGTGGGGTTACAGAGAGGAGAAAAAACGCATGCCATTATCAAATCATCTCTAAACATTATCTTATATTGTGTCAGCATAATGAGTGGATTATAAAGAACTGGATCGTCCAAAAATTAGACATTTAATCCATTTTATAGCTCAATAATTCTCTTAAAGGCCTGTTCACACCGGGACGATTTTCGTGCTAAACAAAGAGCGCCTATGTGAGTGTGCACACGACGCGCAAAACGGCAGGCATAAAAGTGTCATTTATTAGGTTTTTTGTTTGGACGCGGTGTGTTAAAAACTGGCTGACCAATGAGATCTGCGCTTTTGTTCACGTGCCTGGAGCTGCTGAAGGCGCTCAAGCACAAAACGGTCTTGCCGTGCACACATTGATACGACGAAGAAGATGTACGTACACAAAGGCTGCGTCCGAAACCTGGAAAATGCTGCCTACTGAGGACACATTTCAAGGTAGGAAGGCATCAAGGCACGTCCGAATCTAATGTTAGCTAATCTCCTGAGATACCTTCACATGATCGAGTTTTGAAGGCAGCATATTTGTATCCTTCGCTGCCTTTGATATCCCACAATCCTGTGCTTTCCATTCTGTGACAGTTGAGCTGGAAAAAAAAGATGGCGTCCGAAAGTTGCGTTTGCTGGTCAGTTTGTATGTAAATGTACGTTTTTTACCAACATTTTCTACTTCTGATGTCATTTCTAGAAAGAAATTACTAATGTAGTAATTAAATATTTGTTTAGTTCTCACCAAAGCTCTCTCTAATTTGCTGTAGATCATTAAACGGTTACATGAACCATTATTACATACATGAACTAAGTAGTCTGTCCGAAATCAGTTTCGTGAGGTGCCTTCATGCACAAACGCTGCCTTCCAAGCCATTGTCTGATAAGGCAGTGAGGCAATGCGTCAGCTGCCTAGGTTTTCGGACGCAGCAAAAGAAGAAGATGAGCTGCTAATGCGGCATCTCTTCTTCTTCTGTGTGACAAGCGAGTGTCAGAAGCATAAAATGGCGCAGCACCACCTTGTGTACCGGGAGCGCCATCTACCGAATTTGCACATTCACTCGGCGCATCGCCAGTGAACACTCAATACGCGCCGAAAAACGGCTCGAAAAACGCTGGCGATAAGTGCGCACGACATTCGTCCCGGTGTGTACAGGCCTTAAGGCAGGGGTTTTCAACATTCATAGACCCAGGGACCAACACAGAGACTGCCAGTATAAAATAAATGCTACATTTTATAATTAACACTTTATAATAACTTTCTTTAACATCCTTACCTACAATTCTAAAGTTACGTAATGCTTATCAGAGTTTAAATAAATAGTTAATGTTTAAAAAAAAAAATATATATATTTTCTATATCTACACTACCATTCATAAGTTTCGGGGTCAAAACAACTTTTTAAAAGAAATCTCTCTAATGCTGAATTTATTTGCTCAAAAGTACAGTAAAACAAGTAAAACGGTAATAAAAATTATATTTTAAAATAACTGTTGTCTATCTGAATATATTTTAAGTTGTAATTTATTCCTGTGATGCATCATTACTCCAGTCTTCAGTCACATGATCCTTCATAAATCATTCTAATATGCTGATTTGGTGCTCAAGAAACATTTCTTATTATTACTATGTTGAAAACAGCTGCTTAATATTTTTGTGGAAACGGAGATACTTTGATGAATAGAAAGCTCAAAAGAACAGAATTTATTTACAATAGTAACGCTTTATTGAACCATTTGATCAAATGAATGTGTCCTTGCTGAAAAACAAACAAACAATAAAAACAAAAAACTTTTAAAAAATATACTGTGATAAAGTGAGTAGTAATCAGCTGGTCAGGTGATCTCAACATGGCGGCCACGATGAGGCGACCTGCGCCATGTAAATTAAATAATCTTTTATAAGGCTACTTATACAACTGGAGTGTACATCATTTTAAACATTTTTCATTTTTGATGATGGAAACATGCCTGAGATCATCTTTAATTAGTTCTGGGATGAAATTAATACGTGTAACTGATAAAAGTCTCACCTTTCTCTGCCTTTTCCTCTGTTCCTGGGCCTGAGCTTGATTGGCTGCCCACAGAAGAAGGCGGGGCCAAAAGGCTTTTTAGTTCTTCGTTACCTTGGGCAACATCTCCACCTTCAGAGCTGTTGAGGGAGTCGCTGAGGGCTGAGAGAGAGGAGGAAGTGCTCTTGGTCTCACTGAGAGGGCTTCTGGAATTGAGACCTGTGTGGGATAAAAAAGAAGATATTGAGGGTCACTTCCTGAATATAAGACAAACTCCGTATTTGAATGACATGATGGTATCAAAGACTCAGCTTAGCTTAAGCCATCAGAGAATTAGGCGGGAACATCTTTCAGCGCTCAAGGTTTGATAATGAATTCTGTAATGAGTAAAGCTAAAGGCAGAAAAATCCCGCAATTGATCGGGATCCTCTCAGTGAGTGAATATGTATGCCTAGAGCAGTGCGATATTAAGCCTTAAAAGTCAGGGGAGGTGGGCTCTCTTCCCTAAGAGGCACTCTTGTGGGTTTAGCCTGACTTCTGTATCCAAGCAGCCAGAACACTCAAGCCTGCGCTCTTATTGATCTACGCTGTGCCTGAGAGCGGCAGGGGAGGGGGGCTGCCTAGGTCAGGGCCGCCACAGCTAAGATGGCGGGAGCATCTCAGGCCATGGCTCTCCCCTAGGGCTCTCAGAGCTCACGAAATGGCCGATACCAGCTCGTACACGCGCTTCGCTCACATGTTAAGACTTCCGTTCTTTTGAAAGAACACATGCGGAATACAGAGTGGGTGGTCATGTTTAATCTTTTGTCAGCTGCAGTGACATCTTTGAATACAGATGTGCTGTGTGACTCGTATGCGTTATGAAGAGCAGGACTTCATATCCGTGAGTGAACTAAACGGCCTCTTTAAGGCTACTGTAAGTGGTAGACATTGCTTGAAATACCACAACGAATTAGCTTCTGGGTTTAGCTGAACACCTGCTGTATAGAGCAAAGCGTGTGGATGTGCCAGACGGGCACCTCGGTGACAGGCGCAACTCTCGGCCACCTTCCTAAGCAGGCGACAAAGAAGTGCAGGCTGGTAGGCGCTGACCTGAGGTCAGCTAATCTGCAGCAAGAGGTGTCTCTGGCAGGGCGCTAAATCACAATTGACAAAGCAACTTGTCCTTTTGCTGTCACTCTCAGAGCTCACTGTCTTTCCGAAAGTAGACTCGAGCTCCGTGGCGTGAGGGTGAGTGTGGGGGAGACGTGGCGGCGTTGGGCTACTTGGATTGTTATGAGCGACTAGGGCTATCGATTTTTTCACCCTCCTTGAGTCTAATAACACCAGGCATCACAGTAAATATAAACTCACACACCCACTCAAATGCGAACCCTCAGTCAGTTCTATGATGACTAAAAACTAACCCCACGCAGAAACCTGATGATTGAGGTGTTTGTCTGTAATAACCCGGGTGAGTTTCTGTGTCAACAATGTCCACCCATTGATTCAGACCTTAACGGTGTAATTTCTGCACCACTAGCGCCACCAAATGGAACATAAAAAATAACCACTGTTTTCAAACAGGTTTCCCATCCACTTCGTAACCTGTTCAGTGTTCAGTCAAACTGGATGCCCTGCCGCAACCCAACATCTTGAAAGCTGACAAACAGATTTTGAGGTTATGCTAAAAGGTCATAATCTTGTAAAACAAAGCAAACGTAAATACTAAAATGTCTCGTAAAATGAAATGCCTAAAGACTACAAATAAAATGATTGCAAATGCGAAAGAAATGTGCGAACAAAAATCAAATAACATCTCGCAAAGCGGCAATAGCTAATTACGTCTTTACAGTGCAAGCTAATGTTTTTTTTGTATGCAACAAATGAGTCAGTCACAAAGGCCCTGTTTACACCTGGTATTAAGATGCGTTTTGCCGATCGGATCACAAGTAGGCAAGGGAGACACATTCCCGTTCACACCTGTTGTTTTAATCCGTCTCTTTTGTCCACTTTGACCGCTTCTGTCATGATTTCTTTGAGGGGACGAAGGGGGGTAAATGCGCTCTGTGGGTGGGTAAATGTATGGGCTTTTCAGATCTTTCAATCTAATGGATGAAATAAGCTTGTGCAATTTACATTAAGAGCGTTAACGGAGAGCAGCAGCTTTCGTTTCTGCCCTGATAGCCGCAAGACCACACCAAATGCTGTGGGTATGTGTTCGAAATTAGGAACGGAGAGAGAACATTGTATTTGGTATGTTTTTCATCTTCAAACCAAACTTAGGTCTCACAAAGTGTAAATCCTGCCTGGCTAGTGTGCTTCCCATAATGTTTGTGCATTAGGGGCCAGATTTACTAACATTACCCTCTTTTGGCTTTAAAAAACGACTGTCAGGATTTACTAAAGACATGCAATGAAAAATAAGCGCTGAAAAGGCATGGACAGGGTTATTTTTGCAGCTGAGCTTATTGCATATGCATTTGTAGGAGTTTCCCTTTCAGACGCAAAATTTATTGACGGAGAGTATTTAAAGGGGTGATGAATTGAGAAATTAACTTTCCCTTGAGCCTTTGATATATAAAAGTGAATCGTGATATAAGAATATCGTGTAAGTTTCAGAGCTGAAAACTTCCTTGTTAGTCAAAGAAAAGCTTTTATCGACACCAGGCCCAGAAAACGATCGATCTCAGAATATGTCGACCACTGACGTAATAGGTTGCAGAAGCACCGCCTCAAGCCCGCCCACCGACTCATGGAGCTAAACGGATCGCGCTACTGAGCAATAAACATGATGGTTCCAGCTCACGTGCGTAAGACATTGCGCGTTTCTTCACTTAATTTCACCACGGAATCGATTGTAAACAAGATACAGATCAAGACTGGATTTGCAGACATATTGAGATTGAACACAATGCTGTGCCTTCTATATTGGATCTGAAAATTGTTACAGATCGTTTGAAATCTATTGATTACATACCTTAGCACGCGGTCACAAGCTGGAGAATCCTCTTTTTGAAGTGTTATTGCTTCATTCATGATCATACTCAGACGTGTAACGTTATGGGCCAGGGCTCGGACTTGACTTTTTTAAAAAGCCCAACGTCCCCGTGGCTATGTGTTTTTCAGCCTGCCGACGGGCTATCTTAAATAGTGAAATTCTTTTCTTGCGCGCTCGAATCTTATCCAATCCTAGCCGTGGGCGTTTACTTCCAAGTCTTCAGTACGGCACACCCATCAAAACCGACCGTTTCTTCAGAGAGCCTCAAACCCAAGGCAGAAAATAGCCTATTACTTATTCATTATGATGTTTTTGAATGTAAAAACCATGCAAACGTCATAAGTTGATAAAAAAATTTAAAAAGCCAATTCATGACACCTTTAAATTAATCATGTAAGTTGATTTACTAAGGTTTGCGGTCATTAGTTTACTGGAATTTGCGCCATTATTTACTGTCCAAAAAAAACATGTCTTAAACCAGATGCTAATTTGCGCTGCTCTTGGTAGATTGTGGAAATGATCCTGCCATGTCTGTGTTCTTTAATTTGCACGTCGTCAGTAGATCACGCGCAGAACTTTCCAATCCCATTGGTGCTTTTTTGGAAATGCGCTCACATGCTAATTTGACCTGTTTAGTAAATCTTGCCCTAAGTAAGGAGAATAGGCAGTCTTTTGTGGTTATTCGAACACATTCGACAACATGGGTGTTTACACTACGAAAGCAATCTGGTAAAATCAATTTTCGGCTCTTTAAGTGGTCGAAAGTGGACAAGCTCAAAACAATTTAGACCCCATTTACATCTGTATTTACCGTCGTCCACTTGTGATCGGATTGATGAAAATGCTTCTTAATACCCGGTGTAAACGGCCAAATGTTCACAAAACTCACTTAGTCAGTTTACAACTGATTCCTTAACAATTTCAATGCCAAAGTCATGAAGTCTGAAGTCCTGCACTCAGAACATACCTAGTTGCAACTTCAGCAGAATCATTTTGAGTTTCAAAAGAAAAATGCAAATATTATGCTGTACTTAGTGCCAAGGTTTACCAAGTGTTTAAAACAAGATCAGATGTTAGAACCCTTTTGAAAAGAACAAGCTGGTTTATACTGGTTAGATGCTGGTCAAGGTGGAGAACCAGCATTGGAAAGATGCTAACTAGCAAAACTGGTTAACCAGCCTGGTCTTTTTTGGAAAAGATAGTTGACCAAGATAGTCATGCTAGTTAAAAAGCCTAGTGCACACACCAGCATCCAAAACAAGATTTCAACAGATAATGTCTAAAATGTAAGAATAGCGAGATCTTACCTGCGTGCCCTGCACTGATGTGAGCTTTCATCTCGGCCTCGTCCACACCCACATACTCACAGGTGCTACAGCAGAGAGAGAACATCCACTGCTCTTTGTCCACATGAAGAGACATATGACTAACAAACTGAGCGTTAAGCTCTGTTTGAAAGCCGCAGACGTGGCAGCTGTAGTAGTAGAGGCAGTGTTTGAGCTCTGGGCCTTCGTTGGTAACAGCGGTAACAATCTGCTCTGCATCTGTGTTCACCAGTTTGACTGAGTGGATGGTGAGGTGCTGGTTGAGGTTGGCTCTGCACTTAGCCGCGTATGGACACAAATGACACTTATACTTCCTCTCTTCTGCAGAGACACACAGAAGAGCACTCATAAAGCAAACGTACAGATAGATTGTGTTTATGATGTTGATAGATGATGTTTATAAGGTGTCCCTATTCTAAGATCAGAAGATCTCCAACCTTGAGGTTCACCATCCCTACAGGTCTTTATATTTATTTATTTATTTGTTTTGAAGTCCAGACTGAGATGTATTTTGATGGACCGTGATCAGACTGCTCATTGATGCTCCTCAGGGACCTGCGGGATGCGATTGTTCAAGGATCAGGCGAGGCTGGTCTTGGTTGTGATGTGCTCCAGGGGAGCTTAGAGCTCGGGGAGATTTCTTTATAGCTTAGTAATTACTTGGGTACTTTTCCCACCAGGACTAATCAGTAGCCTAATCTCTTTAAAGGAAGGGGTAATCTAGTCCAGTGAACCTTATTTACTTACCTACAGCATTACTCGTCCTAATGACAACATGCACCGTTGTTGGACACGTATTTGAAATGTGAAAATATTACATTCAACAAAGCTTGATTTTCAGCAACTCAAGCTAAATGTTGTTGAAAACCAGCAGATGCCCTTCACCTGGTAAACTGGTATAGGCTGTTAGCCAATTAAGTTAACATTGTAGTTGTGATTACAAACGTATGTATAAATGTATTACTACAATGGTCCCTTGCTCACAGTGCAAAGTTCTGCTGAAAGCACCAGCTCATACCAGGATAGATGGTGGATCAGAAAAATGTAGCTGGTAAATTTGGTTAACCGGCCTAGCCAAACTGAACGTTATTTGTGAGCATGAATTCTCACCTGTGTGTAGGGAGAGATGTCTGGAGAGAGTCTGTTGGCGACCAAACACTTTGCCACATACAGGGCAGGGAAAGAGCTGTTCATTGAGTCTCCACTGGGCGAGTCCATTTCCTGGCTCACTAATCACCTTGTCTGGATCTGCATACATAAAAAACAACAACTATCAGATAAAATACAACACTTAGTTCTGGTTCTCAAATCCAACAGCACTGGGATGTTTCACTGTTTGTATCGCTCTTCTTGTCTGCGCGCCATGTGTTCCAGATCAGACTATTGCTCTTGTGATACTTCTAAAGCGATTTATTTTTGTATCATTCCAGTTTGAAATCTTGCAATGTTGTAGCTAAAATTGCTTGAGACATTGTAGCTGTGATTGCTCTAGACATCCTTGAGATCACAATACACATGCTATACGAGAACATTTACTTCCTTTTGAATTTGTCTGAAATTCTTGAAATATCTTAGACATGGGGACTACTAATTGCAGGTACAAGGAGACAACGAGGTTGGCAAGAGGTCAGTGTGTGTTCTGCCACTGTGTTGGATAACATGTTGATGAATCTATACATCCAGATCAGGGAGCCAACAAGGTGTTTTTTTTTATCTTGACATTGGACTGTGTGCTCCTTTTTCACCTTTCATTAGAAGAGCAAGAGAGGGGGAGAAAGAGGGAGTGAGAGCAAGAGAGAGAGAGAGAGCATGCCACACAAGTGGAGGAGACCAGCTGAATTAACCTTCTGATGAAGGTGGTTGGCTCGGCGTCAAATTAAAATGCAGCGCCACGCCTTTTCTCTCTCCGGAAGGAGGGAGAGAGAGAGAGATAAATAAATGAATAGATAAATAAATATATAAACCGGAGAGAAATTCCGTCATCATGCAACACAACCCCTTTAAATAAATGTCTGGTGCAATATGAACGCCTGGCCATTATTCTGTATGGAATGAGAGGCAGAGAGGATGCCAAATGTTAAGCAATATATATGTACTTATTTTAAAAAGTCTGCGATTTACGACAAAAAAAGCGTCTTTAATCATGTCAAGGCATTCAGAGATGCGTGTTTTGGGTTTGTAGGTCATATCAATGACTCCAGGGTTTTTTAAGTTATGCATGTACCACAGCATTCTGATCCGTTCAATAAACATGCAAGGGGCGTTTTGGATATGCAGAGAGTGTGTGCCCGTCCCTTTGGACTTGTGGTTTGCTCATAAATAGGCACATTTTTTACAAATGCTGTCATAAGCAATGCAGCCTCAGGATTGATGGGGGCATGGCGAGGAAAAGGGGGGCAAGTGGTTGGGGAGAAAGAGCATTTTTTTGGCATATCAGAGAGGATTTAATGGTGGCAATTAAAGAGCAGATGCATTGGCCTTGGACGCAAGACCTGAAGGACATTTTCATGGGGCTGCTCGTATCTGCCAGAGACCAAACCAAAAGTCCTGATGGGAATAGTGTCTCAAAGTGGCCCAATGGGAGGGGTTGTCTGACTTGTCGGCACGTCTGGCTTGAAGTCACAGGGAATGATGCTAAAAGTGCCCCTTTACTCCTCACAACGATCTTGGTTGAAAGATGTGTCTGAGATAAATATATATGTCTACAGGGCAATCTAATGTCAGGGTGTCAATTTCATTGTTATCATGCACTGAGATGCCAAGGTTTTTATTGGTCCTAGAGCACCCGTTAAAACTAATGCAAGCCATCTATCCTATGTTAAGTTCTGAAATCAATCATTATTTTAAAAGACATAAGGATAAGTGATGTCTTTCTTGCCTGCTCGATTTTACTGCTGATGTATTACTTACCTCTGAAAAAGGAGGCACATTACTTCAGTAAAGTAGGGAAAGTATGTCCCAGAAGAAACTTTTAATGCTCAGATGCTACTCTTTCATAGATCAATGGAGTTCTCAGTTATGTTTTAAATAATTAACAACTTTGTCTGTTTCTTCCTTAGGTGAAATAAAAACAGACACAAATGAGACAATTGTTGATATACAGTAAAAGTATAGCACTTGTGTAGCAATGTGAATAGCATAGCACAGATTATTTGGCCTTGAAAGAATCTGATGAGAAGTATTTGAGAAAAAAAAGACAACGTCATTGCTGACAGTGAAGATGAAAGTGAGACTACTTGCAATAGAGAAAAACATCCGAGTCCAATCATCAGCGGTCACAGATATTGTCCACTTCATCTTCTATGTTCCATGAATGTACGAAAGTTCTCCAAAGATTTAAATTTTTTGCATAATTTATACTTCCCCCAAAGCATCATCTCCTTACACCTCTGACACCTTTGAGCACTTGTTGATATCAAACTTAATATCAGTGGAAGATGTTTTGACCATATTTCAATCTTAAAGATTCAACTTGATTAGTATTGCCACACTACCAGCATGAATTAGCATCGCTAAACCACATAATTAAATAATGATGCCATGTGTGTGCCGTCTCCCAGCTGTCCCCCGCGATGACCTGCACTACATAAGAGCTTTAATTAAAACTACAGTGGGTGTTTTGCCCTCTGTTCCAATGTATGAGCGAGTTTAGAAAAGGCAACTCACAATCAGACACAGGGCACTGAATCAGCCTCATCACCCCAGGGCCCACGGTTCCACTGAGTCACAACGCTCATATGAACCTGTGCGTCTGACTCACGTCCCACCAAGCGGCAGTGCGGCGTGATGTGGTGCTGACAGCTCTGGTGTGACACAGAGCCTGGGGACTGCCAGGGAAGAGATGGCACCTTCCCACAATGCCTCAGTGGGGGGACATGAGCGAATGGATGCCTGTGCAATGCTTATGACTCTCACCTAATACATTCATTTTCTTCTTGTTGATGCAGTTTTTTCAATCTCTCTCCCTCCTTTCCTGCCGAAAAGACCAGCATAGCTGGGAATCAATACTATATGTGTTTTTGGAACACAGGTGACAACCAGGCTTCTTAACAAGCTTAAAGGATTAGTTCCCTGTAAAATTAAAATGGTCATTTATTCAACCTCATGTCTTTACAAACCTGTATGACTTTCTTTTTTTCTGCAGAAAACAAAGATATATTACCGTTTAAACGTTTGGGGTCAGTAAGGCTTTTTTTTTTTTTTAAGAAATTAATACTTTTATTTAGCAAAGATGCATTAAATTGATCAAAAAAAAATGATCAGTAAATTATTTTACTGTATTTTTTGACAAATAATTAACTTAGAGAACATAAGAGACTAGACTAAATAAAATAAAATAAAACTTTTGCACAGTAGTGTTTTTTGAAAGATACTTTAAATAATGTTTCAAAGGTTTTTGTCCATATAATGAAAGTCAATGGGGTCCAAATTGTTGTTTTGGACCCCAGTGTCTTTCTTAGTATGGACAAAAAACACTCATATTCAGTCACGTCTGCTGTGGTTTATTTGTGTTCACACAGCTGCACTGAACAGTATCCGCTAAGGATTTTAGTCCAAAAGTGCGCAGATTTGGAGAAATATTGATTTATTCTAACATGCTTGCTAAATATTTTGTCATACAGAATATAATTTCTATTAATTTCCCACTGAATTATGCAACCTGAAGAGCTGAAGCAACGTAAAGAGCACTGTCTATCTGTTCTGGTTTGTACAAGTTATTACATCAGCGAGCATTCATTCGGTCTAGAGCTGTCTATCATATTACGTGACCATAATACCTGCCCTTCTGGATGACGATGTCCCGTACACTTCCTCGTTCTGAGCTCCGTGAAAAACAAACGCAAAGAAATATTTCTACACGTGAAACAGGAAGCTAATAAACATGATTACGATAGTATATGATGTATGATTTTTAAGCGATTTTCATATCAATAAAGAACGTTTACATTATAAATACTAAGCAGATGTAGTGATTAGCTGCTACACATAACATTTCAACAACATTATATGACTAAAATCCACATTAAATCACAATCAGAAGTTATTACAAACACTCAATGGTGGTTTAAAGTGAGTTTTGAGTAAATGCATAATATTAATCTAAAGTTAATCTAATTAATATAAAGTGTGTTATGTAGCTTGATGCTAATTGTAGCTATAATGCACCTGTCCCACCAGGAGCTATTCTATTTCATATCTATTTTGTTAAAATAATTTGCATGGTCACAAGGTCCCAATAATGTGTTTTTTTTGTTTTCTAGAAAGAAAATGTGGATTAATGATAAAGTGGGATCAAAGTGGTGTAGATGGGCAAGCCATGTAACAGCAGAATAATGGCTAATAATGGCTGAATAAAAAAAATAATAATAATGAAGATTAGGTCTTATACATGGCAGAGGTGTGAAAGGTTTGCTGAGTGAGAACAGTAGAAACATGAATGGGGCAGTTCGCCACACCAGACATAGACAATAGAGTGCAAGTGGGTGTTTACAGAGCAATAAAATATTTTATTAAATTTTATTTTATCTTATCAGCCTTCTCTAAAAACTCACATGACATGGTCTTAGAAAATGTTTCATAAAATTCATTTTAGAGATAACATCCTCCGATTTGAAATGAAGCATGACCACACTTATATTTTTATACATTTTAAAAAATACAATCTTAATATTTTTTTTTATGTTTAAGATTGTATATCTCCACATTAATAACAGACTGAGTAATTTTGAATCTTGAACTGTAAACTCTCAAGTGTTCTAAATTTATATTGGTTATTTGCCTATTCAGAATGACTTATGAGAAACCTTTTTATTTTGGTATGTAATGTATGCCCCACTTGCCAAAATGGGGGGTGTGGGAGAAGGGGTTAAAATTAGGGCTGTCAATCGGGTAAAATATTTAATCGCGATTAATCGCATGATTGTCATGAGTTAACTCACGATTAATCGCAACTTAATTCCACATTTTAATCCGTTCTAAATATACCTTAAATTTATATTTTTCAAGTTTTTAATACTTTAATCAACATGGGTATGGACAAATATGCATGTTTTATGCAAATTTATGTTTATTATTAGTGAAACCATACTCGACAGAGCATGAAGACTAGACGTATATCAAAGGTCATTGATGTTTTTCAAAGAACTTGTTCATGTCTCTTAAGCCTAAATTAAGAACTGTGCCGCGATTCACGTGAACAGTCTGAGAAACACGGACTCAGGAGCGCGTTTGTTCAGAAAAGTAACCTGCGCATTTGTTTTAGCCGATTGTAATGTTTCACGAGTTCACACTTACATATAATTTGTAGAGAGTTAATTGAATTGCGTATTTGGCGTGCTGTCCGGGGGGGGAGGGCTTCGAGCTCGGACTTCGGCCCGAACCCAGAGTACCCCCCGTATGTAAGTGGTTTAGAACTAAAAGATAAGGCAAGATGTGGAGAAGGGGTGGTGGAGGGATGCTGAAAAACTGTCAACAAAATGGAGGTAGGACGGCTGCGTATATATACCTCTTTGTTGATTAGCTGAGTACTCTCCACCTGTGTCAATTATCTGACATGTTCCTCCCGAACCTCGTTTAGTGAAACAGCATATAGTTCAAAACACATAATTGGTGATGGTGTTAATGATTTACCTCGGAGCGAGAGCGACAGCGAGCTTGCAGTGTATTCGCACATCGCGAATGCAATCTCCTCAGAGTCCCTTTGCAAGCATGCAACAGAAAGGAACCCTTTATCCAATATATTGACCCGCGTTCTGTTTTCTATCATACCCTGTGCATGTTTGTGATTATGTAAGATGCCCGCAAATGCACCAGGGTTCAATAGAATCAAGTTGACCAGCGCTGCGGGGGAAACCGGGAACTATCGCGCTCGGACTTGGACTGCAGAAAACGCGACCTGGAGTCTAATAAAAGTTAAACAGAAAAAAATGGTAGCTTATGTAGGCTATAACGTCACTTGTTTCAGAATAGTAATGTTAATGTTAGCCCTTTTCTTTCCCTATTTCTGTTTGTTGATGCATCCTTTACGTCTATCACTGCTCTCAATGTCTCCAACTACGGGCTAGGCCACAGATCAAACAGAAAATGTGCGCTGCGTTAATAAAATGAGTGCCGTTAAAATTAATTTGCGTTAACACGTTAATTTTGACAGCCCTAGTTAAAATATCTTATTTTATGTTCTTGGTGAGTAAATGATAATAGAATTGTTTGAGTGAACTTCCCAGCTAGCTCCTTGTTCAGCCAGCTGGATGCAGGTTAGTAACGTTTGGGGTCAAATGTACAGAATTCATGACCTTGTAACCAAAAAATTAAGGCATTGACACTGAATTGAGACACTAGAGCTTCTACATCAATGCCTTGAAGTGGTTAATGGTTTAATTAGTGTTATTAGAGAGAAATGAGACAGCCTCCGCAGTGATGCTGAAGATGACTTGGGGCAAGAGGCAAGGATAGAAGAGCACTGTTACGCGCACACACACACACACACACACACACACACACACACACACACACACACACACAAAATGACACAGACCCAATGAACTTAAGTATACTCATGCAATTAAGTGAAAAATACAACATTAAGAAGTAAAAGCAGACAATGATGTTCATCGGATGCATACAAGCGCAACATAAAAGCCATTTATATACAAAACTATCAAAACATGCAAACAAACACTGATTAAGTTTATCTTTAGCATAAATATAAAACTATTTTAGAGCAATTGCTTATTTTTCAACCACTGATTGTGCTGTTAAAAATAAAAAATTAGAGCTCTTTGTCTTAACTAAGGAGTGGGAGTTACTACCCACACCGGGTCATAAGGTGTTAGACACTTAGCAATGAAAACGCCAAAGAAAGATGGAGTAACAGAAAGAATTATAAAGAAAAAAGAGAGACGAAAAAAGGTAGGCATGGGTCAGAGCCGCTCTTATGTGATTTGTGTACGTCTGCTTTGTGTCTGTGCGTAAGAATGAACGCATGTCTGAGTGTGTAGTGAATTAACTTTCACGCACCCTGGACACGAAAAACCCAATCATTTTTTCATTAACTGGTGTAGGGAATCGGGCCAGGCGAGCGCAAACTAATTACCCTTTGCCAGAGGGGCCAGTAGAGGGAGGCAGGGAGTGCCAGCTGCCCAGTGCAGCGGTCTCAAAGCTGGGTGGGAGCACGAGAGGCCTCTGTAGCCTCGCATTAGATGAGAGCGGTGCCTTGTGTGCATAGATCTATGTAGATGTGAGCAGGGTCCAAAATGAGCACCAAATCCACATAAAAATTACTTGTTAATGGGCAGTAGCTTTGAAATGAACATAATATATGGCCTACATCAAATAGTACAAATCAATGATGCCAGATACACACAAATATTTACTAAAAACTGATGTTGCGATTTCGATGTTTTGTTTATTTAGTTTTTACCCGATTGAAAAAAAAAACGTAATTATTGGACAGTTTTTTCCTCCAGAAGTCCATCGCAACATTATGTTGAATATCATTCACACTAACGCACCAAAACATATTAGGAACAAATATCATATGACATGCGCTGTTTGTCATTGTGGCAAGCAGGGCGAGTCAGAGAGCCGTGTGAACGGAGCGATAAAGTTTCCTGAAGGATAAACGGAGGAGTGACGACAGTGGAACCAGGCCTGGACTTTATGTTGTTGTTTTGTTTTAGTTTATGCCACCTTACGTTTTGTTGTTAATGTTTATTTTGTGATTTAACGTTGAACATTTGCCGGTTCCGGTCTCCTTGCCTGAACTTGAACATTGTTACAGTCATAAATATGCATAGGAAACACTGAAATAATCCCATTCTCATATGGACAAAAAAATATAGATATAATAATTATGAAATATACAGTTTCATGGGCAGTAAGAAGTATTTATGCCTGGAAACTAGGTGTGTCAGTTATGTACGCTGACTGTGAGTATGGTAAGGGTTTTGGCTGGTGCAGAGGAGAGGTTCTTACCTTGCTGGGAAACCCTGCTTGAAGATCCGGCTTCAGCTGGGGAAGAGCTCTTGGAGCGCGTGCTGAAAGGTGATTGTCTAAAGCGGTCGTCTAGGAAAGGGCTGGAAAATCACAAGCTACCATTAGATTTACTAAATGTGCAAAGCTAAATTCTGGAAGCATAACAGGCGCACAACAGTAAACCTACCTGTGTATGCTGAATGATGCATTGTCTTTGTTTTCGTTTGCTTTACTTACTTTTTCTGAAAAAGAAAAACACAATGGAATTAAACTCAGAATCGTTTTTTTGTAATGTTGTACTTACAAAAAAATCATTCACCACTAGTAAGTGTAAATATGGTAATTGTTTTTAGTAAACATGTTTGTTTTTTTTGTTAGTAGAACTATTCATTAATAAAAATGACCAATAATTCATCCCTGATGAAAAAAACAATCATTGTTTTTGCTGGTAGACCAACATCAGTTTCACCAATATTGCTAAAAATAATTTCCCCCCCTATAAAATGTACAGTATTTCTTGATTTTAATCTTATAAAAGTCAATAATCGCTCATAAATTAAATGATTTCAATAATTTTATAATAAAACTAACTTTTTATAGTCATACAATTTCAGTTGATTTTATATTGTCAACCAGCTAGACCAGCAAGAAATGCCTGTTTTCTGGTAAAAATAGAAACATCTTCAAAACAAGATAGATTTACTTGAAATTGCATAAATATATTCAGAGAACATATATTGAATATTCTTATTTCAAAGTATTTTTGTTGTATTAAGAAAAAGATCTAGTAACAATTAGTGGGGAAATAATACAATACATATTAATAATAAATATTTAAATTCAACAAATGTAAGATTATGTGAAAATAAGTCCTAGTATATTACATAATTTCACTCAAGCAACTGTATTTTGTTTTAAGGATGTTTAGATATTTAAAAATGTTGAATATGCATGCTGATTTTTGACAGTCTTTTCAGCAGGGATTGCAGTGGTTAGGTTTTTAAAACCATGTTTTGCCAAACTGCATTTAAAATATCAAAAACCAGAGGGCAAAAGAGAACAGTGTCTCATGTCTGTCTGTCTATCTGCCTGTCTTTCTCTCTTCTGGTGGTCTGGTAATGACCTTGCTCCCTGGGTGGCACTTCCTAAGCCCCCTCTCCCTGACACCCTCTCGGTCACACGGCTCACAGAGGATGGAAGGGCTCTCTGCGTTGCCATGACGATGCTGCACAGGAGCAAGAGGGAGAGAGGGAGAGAGAGAGAGAGAGAGAGAGAGAGAAAGAGAGAGACAAGGGAAGTGTGTGCAACCGAGTGTGCTTGAGCCAGAATGTTTGAGAACAATCTGAGGGAGTCGAGGGTTGAGGGGTTATACATACACACTGTGCAGCTACACACCACTCCCATGGGGTAGGGGGGGAGGTGGGAGGGTGCGAATGGCGTGCGTGTGAGGTTTGTGTGTGTGTGTGTGTGTGTGTGTGTGTGTGTGTGTGTGTGTGTGTGTGTGTGTGTATATATATATATATATAACCTGCTGAAACATACAGCTTTGCTGGTCACCAGCATAAGGTATGTTTTGCATGCTGGGTCCAGCATGGGATGCTGGTTTGCTGGTCCACAACATGAGAAGCGGGAGTGCTGGTGGACCAACTACACCTGCCCAATCTTGCTTGAGAACTGCATGACTATGCTGGTCCACTAGCTAGACCAGCACTATACCTGCTCTAACCAGCATAAATCAGCCTGGACTAATATGGAATTCATGCCGGTTTATGCTGGACTTTTCAGCAGGATATAAATATATATATATATATGTGTGTGTGTGTGTGTGTGTGTGGTGGGGGCTTTGTGATCGGCTTCCGAGGTGCTAGATGGCATTTAAAGAGAGCCGTAGCTGGCAGCGTGGAGCGCTGGGGGCAGGTTTGTCTCTGCTAATCCTCAGAACGCTCTTGGAAGAAAAGCTCAATCCTGCCATCATTTAACACCACAAATATCCCTCCACTCTCTAGTGTGTCAGTGCAGCAATCAAAGAAGACAATGAAGAAGAAAACATGAAGACTGGCGCTGCTGAGGGCTCTTTTTAAAACGAACAGTCCATCGTGTTTCTTCTTTCATAGAGACTTACCAGACAGTTTGAAAAGCAGCTCAGAGGCCATTTTGACTGATATGTCCTGGGAGAACAGGTCATTTTGGGGGCGGGGCAAAGGATCTGGGAGGTTGACCATTGGTTCCTTCTTCTCACATGCCCCTGAAGTGCTGTAGCCCAGCAGATGAGAGGAGGGTGGGGCCAATTCTAGGGGTGGGTCCACTTCCATAGGCTCCGCCTTCACCATGACATTCTGGATGCAAGCGTCTTTGTTATTCTCTGGAAACGTAAATTAAATTGAATGTTATTCCATTTGCAATTGACCATAACACTGATCTAATTAGCAGTGCATACTAAGAAACTTCAGGCAAAGATTTCAAGAAAAACGTTTTTTTCATAAAAGCTTTTTGCAGAAGTGGCCAGAACAATGAGTATATTTGGCAACTGCATCAATGGTGCAGAGTAATAGTCCTGAGGCGACATCGGGCATGGAGTGCCTCTGGGTGCTCCTAATAAAAACTTACCACAAAGGTCTCAAGTAATTTTGAACAAGACAGAGAAAAACATAGAGCGACACAATCTCATGAAATTGCAGCAGATCCACGACAGGTGATAATATTTTATCTATTTTATTTTTCACTTTTTCTTTTTGTTTGCAATCCTTTTTCAAAGATTATAATCTAATTACATCTTTGTTAAATGTAACTGTAATAAAGTTTTCCTTTTTAGTCCTATTGATTATGCATTTTAATTTGACATTACTCCAGTCTTCAGTAATATATATATACGTATATACCTATACAGTATTTTTGGATAATTATAAAAAAATTACATTTCTACATAAAAAAAATGTGCAATATACCTCACACACCCGAATCTATAGCAGCAGGCGCATCGATTAAACGTACATTGGGTTTTTTTTTTTTTTTTTTACAATCTCGCAAGCCACTTGAACTTGCTAATTCACTTAATAGCTTTAATACGCAATATGAGGGAAGAACAACATACTAAAGTTGGTTAAGGTATTTATCTGACTAAATATTTGGCAAAAAAGGAAAGCAAAGAGTCCAAAATTCTCACTATTGACTAGTTGCTTATTAGCATGCATATTACTAGGATATTGGCTGTTTAGTAGTACTTATAATGTAAATAATTAAAGTATATATAATGTAAATATATTCTTCCCTTAATCCTACTCAATACCTAAAAGTAACAACTACTGTAGCAGTAATTAGGAGTTTATTGAGGCAAAAGTCGTAGTTAATAGTTAGTTAATAGTGAGAATTGGACCCTAATCTAAAGTGTGACCACATGTTTTATTTTACTATACAAAAAAATGCATATAAAAACAAAAAGCTCACGAGAAAAAGAATACACTGACTACAACATAATCAGTTATTCATATTTAATTGGTTTTCTCTTGTTTTTGCATGTGTTTGTATTTCTTTGTCACTGTGTGATGAAATATCAGTCAAGTCTCATTGACATACAGTGAAGGAAGGACATGAGCCATAACTAGGCTCTCTTTAATTGGGCCAGTAAACACCCTGGCAATCAAATAGCAATGTCCTGTGCTAAACCAAAAAGCAGGATTTTGTAACCTATAAGACCCCTGGCCAAAGGAAGCACAGTCATCAACTCACTGTCATGTGCAACATATTTAAATTTGATCCTGGTTGTCCGCTTTGTGACTCATTTGAGTTTTAAACTGCTACAGAGACAAGGGCATCATTGAGATAAGGCTTTCACCAAAGGCGGTTCAAGCCGAAGCAGATGTCTATAATTTGGCTTAAAAAAGGGGGTTTGAAATCTGGTCAAAATGACTCAGAATGTTTTATTCTTACTCACTGCTCAAGGCTAAGCCAAAGCCAAAAAGAAAGAGTAAAACAAAACAAAGAAACCTCCTTCAAATTCAAACAATTCCTTGACTACCTCTTAAAAAAAACAAAGTGGACCAGAAGACACGTACTGCCAATCGAACAAATGCCAAACTTCGGCTGGATACCTGGTGCGTTTGTGTTTTGTTTTTGTACATTTGCAGTCATAAAGTGCAGTGGTCTCAAGCAGAACACAACAGTGAGGGTTGAACTTGACAACATATTTACAAACTTCTAAAGGTTTCAAGAATTTTCTATGGTTAGCCTAAAAAAACGCAAGAGCCACGACAGGACAAACAAGACAGACAGTCAGTCAGTGAGCTCATAGAAACTCCACAGTTCTTATAATCAAAACCAGCTCTTGTAAACTCACTCAGCCTTTCTGATATAGAAAAACAAAGAGGTCTGCTCTCTGCGTTCTAATCTGAAAAAAAGGCGGGTAGAAAAACATTTAGCATGTTCTTCTTGTTAGATCAGACGTCTAACAGTATGTACAGCCGAGCGGTAGATGGCATATGCTTCTCAGGGGGGACCACACTCGATCAGACAGCTGGGGAGGGAGGCATAGGGGGCGTAATCATACGAAATTTGTCTGGCCGGAGACGAGGGAGCAGGAGATTGTGGGTAGGCCGGGTGACCTCCACCCCTCCCGTTAACAGCGAGCATTATTGGGCAGGGTCTGTCGGAGTGTTGTTGTCTGGCTCTGACCTAGATAGTGTGTGAGTAGTGTATGTTTACAGTGTCTGAGCGTGTGCATGAGTGCGTATGTGTGTGTGTGAGTGGGGGGGGGGTCAGTTATGTGCCCAGGTGTCAGGAGCTGGAGGAGGCAACAGCACACGGGGACACTGACAACCACTAGCCCGTTAATCCCTTAATAAAGTGCCTAGAGCCAGATTGAGGGCCGGGGTCATTTAGGGGACACGCAGTCTCACACACAGCAATGCACTCTCAAATTGGGTTCAGTGACGTCAGTAACTGCTTTCAAATGCATTTGTACACATGTACGTAAAAAGAGTGATGTAGAGAGCGGGTCACTATGATGAAGACCCTAATCGGCAATGTTTTGAAAACACTGTGTGTTAGACATGCAAAATTATCATGAGTAAATAAATGTGCAAATACAGGAAGGAAAATACAAACAAACACACACTGAAAGCGCACTGGTGCAGGGAGGTTAAACCGAGGCTGACCAGTGTCAACTATCTGTTTAGCCATCTGGTCTATCAAAGATTCCTGACTGTTAAATCTCTCCTGTGAGCTCTGACAGTCTAACACCAGCGCAGATTCATGGAAAAACAAATAGAAAACTCAGACATGTCGATTCTGTGGATAAGTGGTTAGCACATGTGCTACAGACCTGTTGAGTTTTGGTGCTCATTCCCCAGTAGTGATGTCACAACGAAATTGGTTCAATGTTAAATAAAGCATTAAAACCTCCCAAACTCATTCTCTGATGTTTGCAGTTACAACAACTGTACCACGTCTCTTTTGATTGAACACATTTTTATAATTTCTTGGGTCAAGAAAAAGTCGGACTGTACAATATGCACTTGAATCCGCAGTAAAGGATGCTTTCCTGTCACATATCACACATGCGCACTTCAGTAAGCCAACAGAGTGCAGGTTACGGTGTTTACAAGCCAGGCGAAATCAGGGTAATGGACGAAAATCTAGCTGTGGCGATCGGTTTAAGCCATTTATGACCTCACGCCGATAAGGGAAAATGGTTAATGCATTTACATGAGCACACGCATTGTAGGATTAAGCATAAAAGGTTTAAAGAAAATGTATGTAACGCACTCAACGATTTCCTGTCTGACAATTAAAGATGGGAGAAGGATAAATTTATACAAGCAGCCAAATTTACTGTACCTGCTGCTAACTGTGTCCTTAATGTTAATCAAACAACAACAGACAATGAGAAAGTCAATTACTCCTCTTGACTGAATAACTTTTGTAGCTTTAATAAGAATCATTGTGTATTCTTTGTAATCACTGTATTGGTCACCCACCTAAAGTCATCTATATACACTGCAAAATCTTAATCCTAGTTTCTGACTGATGTAGTTCTAAACTGTCCAGTTGATGTAAAACATTCACTGGATTTTTTAAAATCAGAATCAAGATAAAATTCACATTTATGTCACATTCAAGGCAATGATTGCACAACGCAGGAAATTCAATTACAAAATCTTGGACACACGCAGGAGAACACAGGAATCAAACAGACATTACCACACAAGCCACCTCAGCCTTTTGCTATTACTTTTCATTTTTTAAATAATACTCTGTTGTTCATTTTTAAAAGTATAAATATTGCATGCAGTTTCTCAAACAAACTGCATGTTTAATAAAATGTATTAGGAAAAGTACTAAATCACGCTAAACCTGTGAGTGTCTATGTGGAAGATCTACAGTTGGATATTTAATCTGCAGCTACTGCTTCTTTTGTTATTTTTATTGTTACCCCTTTTTTATGTTTTACTTTATTTTATCGCATTTTATGTATCTGTCTATGTCCTGTAGTGCAATGGGTTGGGACAGGGAAGGGGGGAGGTTATGGGGGTAATACTTCTTTCTTTTATTACAAAATGTTATGTATGCTTTCTCAAAAAACAAACAAACACTAAATTACAAAACAAACCAAAAAAAATTAGGAAAAGGAAAATATGCTGCTAAGAATAGTTTCAGTCAGTGTATAGCATGTCACACCACAGGACGTCAACTTGACAAAAGGATTTCATGTCAACTACCTATAATTATATTATGTGTCTTCTTTCACCCACCAGTATTTCTACGTCAAACATTTCAGAGGCGTCATATAAAACAGCAATGAAGGTTGGTGACAAAGACATGCGCTGCAAACTTCATCACCCTCATTTAGACAATGAAGGCATGAATCAACCATCGCTGCCACCGCATCCGTTTGGCATACTAAACAATCTGACAGCCTCCGAGCATTAGTCATTCAACACATGCAAACCCCACTTGTCACATGCACTTTGATGCACTGTACAGTAGCCTGAGAATATGAATTTGGAGATGAGACAGCGAGAGAGAGAAAGGGAATTGATGCACACAGAAGAGATGCAAATAAGGGAAGGAGGGTGAAGCGTGAGGCATGAGGCAGATGAAATAGAGATAGAAAGTCATTTTTTGAATGTTCGACCAGTGAACAGTTAGGCAGAAGGACGAGTTTATTTTTGTTTCATCTTGGAAAATTTACATCTTTCATTTTTTATTTTTTATTTTACAGTACCACTTACAGGCAAATTATATTGCATATATATAGATATATAATATATATATATATATATATATATATATATATATATATATATATATATAGAGAGAGAGAGAGAGAGAGAGAGAGAGAGAGAGAGAGAGAGAGAGAGAGAGATTAGTTGGCTAGTCGAAGAAGCATCAGAGGGGCAGACAGAAAAAAAAGAAAAAAGCGAGAGGTAAAGCGGAAGAAAGAGACTGAGAGGGTGAGGTGGAGGTGGAGGAGGATAGAGAATGAGGTTGTCATTCTGGACTACTTCTCCTCTGGCCCGACGGAAAGGATGACCCGCTTAGACGCGAGGTGAAAAGTTCAGCCGCTTCAAAGAGGTCCAGAGCAACCGCAGCCCGCAAAGAGACAAGGGAGAGCTGATCCCAGACCAGCGGCCGAACAGCCTCTCAATAATTCAGCACATCATGATGCAACACTCACCTCAGCTCAGCCGGAGAGAGAAAGCAAGAGAGAATCAGTGCTCCACATGCCCCTGAAGAGGCTACTGGATGGATGCAGGGTTGTGCATGATTCAGGAAATGGTCAAATGGCTGTGCAGGCTTCACAGTGGTTTCATTTCATGCGGAGGAGTATGTTCACTCTAGATGGTGAAAAGACTGTCTTTTTGCAGTCGTAAAAAAATAACTGTGGGGATAATCTTTTAAGCTGGGAATGGGTAAAGGTGGTCTACTAGTCATCCAACAACCAAGTAGTCGATTATTTGGGTTTTTTCTTCCTTTTTTGTTATGGATAATTTCGAAATGCAAGCTCTTTGAGAAGGTTTCACTGTGCCAATAGTGTGTTTTGCTAGTTAGCTGTTTGACAATTTATATGGTAAAAGCCTCTTTAAGACATTGTGTCACTAACTTCATTTTTTTATAGCCTCAAAGCAACAAAATCACAAGTAACGATTCAACCTTCCACAATAAGTTTTAATATAATTACTGTTGGATTTCCAATCACCTGCTGTAAGCAATGTTCGTATTATTATGCATAATCCGTAGGTATTTATGTTTTGACAGGACTATTATGGGCTAAATCCCCATTTGTAAAAAGGTTGAATATTTGTCAGTTAATCTGTTGGAGGGATATTACATGTTCTTGCATTCCACCTGTGCCAGTTCTTAATAATTACAGAACTATACACATGCAAAAGAATGTCTTTGGCCATTTGCGTACCATTGTTGATTTTTCAGCGTTTCAACTCGTAACTAGCATTATACAGGACTTCCTTTAAACCATCTAAAACGTTCTGAAACTTTTCAGGCCAAGTACCGCCATAAAGGAACCATCTAGTTACCATCAATGATCACTCTAAAAATATTTCGGCATTGGTCAATTAGAATTCTTGGACAGGATCAGGAATGAGTACATCAGAGGGACAGCACATGTGAGATGCTTTGGAGACAAAGTTAGAGAGGCCAGGTTGAGATGGTTTGGACATGTTCAGAGGAGGGAGAGTGAATATATTGGTAAAAGGATGCTGAGGTTAGAGCTGCCAGGCAGGAGGTCGAGAGGAAGACCAAAGAGGAGGTTTATGGATGTAGTGAAGGAGGACATGAAGGTAGTCGGTCTGAGAGAAGAGGATGCATGGGATAGGGCTAGATGGAGGCAGATGATTCGCTGTGGCGACCCCTGAAGGGAATAGCCGAAAGGAAAAGAAGAGGTAAATTAGAATTCTATTCTGCAAGTCCTTCATAATGGCATATTCTAAATAATATCAATATTCCTGTATTTCTGACAAATAATGCTGCTGCGAGAGCCTCATCCTTGACTGGCTCTGCAGTGGAAGAGCCCTGAAAAAACTCTTGAACATTTATAAGTTCTGCAATCCATTTCTAACATACTAATACCGAATAATTAAACAGAATCTTTAAACTTCCCCGTCTGTTTAGAAGCAAGTGAACTGCTGAACTGTCTCGTTTCAGAATTAATGTCATGGTCAAAACAGTGCTGAACAGCAATTTCAATAAAATATGTTATATATATATATATATTTTTAATAGTGTACAATTTCCAGGGTCATGTTGTGTACTACCTGATGGCATTCCACCATTTGAGATCCATTGGACGTTTTTCACATTCCTTTTTCAAACTAGTTTTAGATGCTGCTTTTTCCAATGCTAAAAAATTGTCACTGCTCTTCTTTTGAAAGCCATCCACTGTCAAATACATTTATTGAGTAATCCGTTCAAAATTTCAGCTCATTGAATCAAATAATTCCAGCTCATTTGGAGTACAATTTTGATTGTGAGGCCACGGCCACTCATCAGCCTACCGCAGTATCTCTGGCTGGCATGGCTCCTGTTGTCTTACTGCTGAGCTCTGTATGATGCCTCTAATTGGCTTCGGGTATAATAACAAAGGCCAAGAACCTAGCAGAAAAGATGAAGAGATGACCAGGTCAAGAAACAATCCCCTTGAGGAAGAGCTGCAATTGGATGTATCTCTACCCATAAGGGACAATACAGGTTGCGTTGTGGAGGATGAGAGGATGGCAGTCCTCTCTTAGGTCCTGTATGCCCCCCGGTGCAGCACCACATCATGGTCCATCTGTTGAAACCCAGGAACCATCAGTGCAGAGGGACTAACACGGCAGTGGTAATTAGCCCCAGGATGCAAACGGCTACCATCAAACAGATGTGGGGGAAGTCGACACATTGTTAACTGGTTTGATGGGGGGTGGGTGGGGGAGGTGACCTACTTTAAATCGTGTGATGCAACACCTCAAACTGGGAAAGCTGCTATCCACACTATGAAGCCAAAAAAAAAAAAATCTTACTCATGTCTTGTCAGTGCTTACGTTCAAATCTATATTAACTTTTTCCTTGTTTTTTGTTAATCGCTACAAGTCAACCAGGGCCAGTGGTGAGGTTCATCAATATGAACTTGAACACCACGTGAAAAATACCCATGGAGCAACCTGGGATGGGAATATGTGTTGTGATGGTACATCAGCAGAAGAACTTGTACATCTGGGGCATAGAAGAACTACAGTGTCAGAGATGGTCTTATTATTGGGATATAAGCGCTGCATCTCTACCATTGAAAAAAGCATAACAGTCATTTTGGATTACATGTGCCTTGAAAAACAATCACATTACAGCCTTGGCATCATTGAATTTCTGTTGTGCAATAGTCATTCCCTGTTTGCAGATACCATAAAATGAATAAGAAGTGCCGTAAACTCAATCTCATTGTAGCAGAGTTCTCTGATAAAACAGCATTTTTTTTCCAAAATAAACTCTAAAAATAGATTAATGCAAAATGAATATTTAATGGTAAACATGTTGAAGATTTGACAACAGGCTGTTGATTATTAAACTATACGTTTTTTTCCCCACAAAAGGACGCTCCGGTGAGAATATGCTAGTTCTTTCGAGAACCAAGTTTTGTCGCTGCGCCTGCGTCCTACATCATATGCTGGAATGCCAGTATCTCATATTTTTCTTACACAAACGCATCGCTTCGGTTCAGAAGGCCTTTATTAACCCCCTGGAGCCGTGTGGAGAACAGAAACAGCCATTCACTGCCATTATAAAGCTTGGAAGAGCCAGGACATTTGTTAATATAACTCCGATTGTATTCGTCTGAAAGAAGAATATCATATACACCTAGGATGACTTGAGGGCAAGTAAATCATGGGGTCATTTTAATTTTTTGGGTGAACTATCCCTTTAAGTATCTATGTGGGCTAAAGACGAAGCTAGTAGGCTATTTAGCAGGTGGTGTTCTAAGCTAGAATGTTAGCTTAGCAAAACCTAAAGCTAACTAAAAAAAACTCACAAAGAACAAGAAATTTCACAAACAAAACACAAAATATGCAGCCTTGCACATAACAAAATAGCCATGAATTTGTTCCCACAACTTATTAATTTGTCCCCTCATTTTAGTTAAATCTCGGCCATGTCCCACTAACTTGTTCCCTTGCTTTTGTTAAATCATGGGCATGCTGTACAAATGTGTTCCCTTGTTTTTATCATTGCCACAAGCAAACAATTAAACATCTAAACAAACAACTAAAACGAAGGACAAATTAAGTTGTGGGAGTGAATTCTTAATTTATGGCCACTATATCACTAATCGTTTTTTTTTTCTTTTTTTTCTCAAGTTAGCTAAAGTCAATATGTGCAAGTTACTCAAATAAGTAATTAGGCCTGTTCACACCAAGAACAATAACTATAAAGATAACTATATTAATGCCCACTATAATATAATTCTGTTTATTCTAAGCGTGCGCTGCAGTTGTGTTGTCTGCTGCTTTAAATGCTTAAGCTTAAAGCAAGATGGATTCTGATTGGCTATCAATGTTTTTATCGCTAGAAAAAAATTGTTCTGAAAGTCAATCCAAAGATATCGCTTCTCTGTGTCGTTATCTTTATTATTATTTTGGTGTGGACTCTGCTATTATTTCATAATAAGAACGGGCCTATAATCATTCCAATTCATTCCATGTTTAAATGTAATTTGAATTTTAAAAATATATACTTTTTAAAGTCTTCTAAAGTTGAAACTGGCTTCATATGATAATATCATGTCTGAGAAGCTAAATGTAAAGTTCTACTTCTCGCTGCCATTTCAGCTGATATTCTACATTGCTGTCTTTTGTTTTTAGAACAATGCAATGGCGAGCAAGTCAAGTATAAACACTTAGTGAGCGCAGTGAGTTGCGTGCGCAGTCTGAGTCTGCGGAGATTCACACAACAGTGCCAAGTGAAACTATACAAAACCACTACAGTACACAACCCCCATTGCATTTCACGTAAAGCCATGCTAGATGGCCTTAAGAAGAGTGAAGGTGTTGCTGAGACATCCTGGGTCAGCAGGGTAGTGTGCTTATGAGCATATGAGTCAGACGGAGATGACCTTCCCCCAAATGACCTCTCAAGACTGCACCACTGCATCACACACACAACACCACAGACGATGTCATTGTTTCCATGGCATTGATCCCCAGCCTGCAGCTAGCGGAGCGCAGCTATTTAGATCCACTTGGTTGCATGTCTGCATGCCGCTGTGGCCGCGCTGAGAGAGATCTGTGAGGCCATGTCGTGTAAAACTGCTTCAGCTTGACAACAAACAGGCTAATTGGTCCCTGTTCCTGGCCTCTGGAGACGGAGAGAGAGAGGCTGAGGAAACACATCCTGGAGGTGGTGTGAGCGGGTAAGAGGCTCCCGCTCATAGTAGTTCTAATGTGGGAAGTCACGGAGCCCTCTCATTGAGCTTTACGCGCACACACAATGCTTAAAAACAACGTGAGTGAAGCGTACTCACTTCCTTTCTCGTGTCTTACTGTTTTCCATACTCGTATCCGCAAACACTTGGTTCTCTAGTTCACGCGTTCACTTTCACTCCCTCTCAGGGGAAACGTGACCTGGGGCTGTGCAGTCAGGACGCACACGTGTTAAAACCAGCTCTCTCTTGGCACGGCTGAGTCACGCTGAAGTGTAAGGCATCATGGGGAGGGAGCAGCAGCAGCTGGTGTGTGGTGCCTGTCAAATACGCTGCTTTAGAGTGAATCACTCCCCATCATCCTCTGTAATGGACTACTCTAGATCGCTCTCCCTCGCTCTTTGGCAAGTGCTTTTCTCACTCATTTTCTGTTTGTTTCTCTCTTTCTCAAGCCCTTTTATTACCTTGCAATCACGTCTAAAATCCCACCTCTGTGATCTCACAATTATTGTTTCTCGAGACCTGATGCATAAAGAACTGTAGGGTCACAAAATGGAAAGTGTGGTTAATTGCAATTACTTTACAATTGACATTTTTTATTGAATATTGCAGTGTTTATGATAACTGACTGATCATTGCATATCATTGTTTTGTTTTTTTTAAATCAAAAACATGAACATCCCCTCCAAAGACATCACTTCTCTGAGGATGTGTACACTGGCAATATTTTGAGGTTTTAATCAAATTTATGTCACAATAGGGGAGAAAATCGCAGTTTAGGTTTCAGGTTGACTTTAAGGTTATCAATATTAGATGAGGGATTTGCTCATGATTCGATTCTGGCTTCTGATTCATGGAGTCACTCAAATGATTCCTGAAACATCTACATTTTCTGTTATGGATTACTCTGCTGTACAAAGGCAAAAGAGTGAACTACAGATTTAGTCAAAATTGAGTCTCCAGTTAAAAATGTAACTTGATTCAGAAATCATTTTTGTTCAGTTATGAATCATTATGCGTGGACTAATCCGTACCTAGCTCAAGGTAATATTAGAAAATTAAAAAGCGCTTAATTTTTTATGAGCTGTGGCTTAGTGGTACATATGGTCTCATGTGAGTGACGCAAGTTCAAGTATGGCTCGCAACACTATTATGTTCTATCACACTATCCTCTTTGTACTTTGTTATCAATAAAGCATTTCCGCAAATAATCGCACCAAAATTCCCATCTACCTGAGTCCATTTCAACCACATTTAAACAAAGTGTATGTGAGAACAGAATACTTTTTAGTCCTGAACTTTTTTCAATCCCCTTGTATTGTAGAGTTCAAATAAAGATTGGACCAGCGGCCCAAAACAGCAATCAATGGGTTTATTTTGGCAGAGGACTGACCAGGATAAAAAGCACATTGACTGAACAACATGAAAAGGAATTGACCCTCTTCTTTCTGCCCAGAAAACTTAAGTGAGTGGAATGGACAGCAGCATGTCAGAGAGAGAGAGAGAGAGAGAGAGAAAGCAAAAAGAAAGAAAGAAAAACTAGACAAGCTAGACAAAAGACAAGATTTACAGACAAGTGAGCAAATATAAACAAATGCTGGATTTTATGATGACCTGACACTGTTTTACATAATTTTACATAATTATTCTATAACCTCTGTAGAACTGTTGCATTAAGGTTATTCTAAATATGACCTAATCAATGTGTCAAAGAAAAGAAACGGAGAATGTAAAGCACACACATCTCTCACACACACCCACTCACTCAGTCCTCTGGCCTTTGAATTTCCTCAACAGCATACGTGAATTCAAGCACTGAAAATACACACATTTGAGCACATGCACCAAAATACATCTGCTGACCTGAGAGCTTCATTAGCAGTTCAGAAGCCACTTTGACGTTGATGTCCTGGCTGAGTAGGCTGCTCTTGCCCAACATCGGGCTCCCCTCCTCTCGTTGCTTGGTGGCCCCTGGGGGTCCTTCTTGGCAGAAGCTGTAGCTGGGTCCTCTCTGAGAGCTCAGGGGTTCTTCCGCCTGGGGCTCCTCCTTGACACAGAATGAACCCTTTAGGGCCTCCTTCTGGTTTGCTGCTGTGGGGCAAAAAAAGAGAAGCGAGGGTTTTGAGAACTACACCCATGTTTTTGTTGACATTTCAATGTCAAGGGTTAAAGGATAAGTCATATGATAGCTTTGTGTAAAGAAAAGACCCAAAAAGTGTGTTCTGCGTGTGTTCAGGTTTGGAACAATATGAGGGAGAGTAAATAATGACAGAAATTTCCGCCGCCTCAAGCCCGCCCACCGACTCATGAAGCTAAACGGATCGCGCTACCGAGCAGCTCACGTGCGTAAGACATTGCGCGTTTGTTCGCTTCAATTCATCGCAGAATCGATTGTAAACAAGATACAGGTCGAGACTGGATTTGCAGACATATTGAGATTAAAAAACAATGCTGTGCCTTCTATATTGGATCTGACAGGAACGGTGCAACACACTTATGTGAGTAAAACATGTTTTTTATCTGTGTTAGTATTGCATTGTTACAGATCGTTTGATATCTATTGATTACATACCTTAGCACGCGGTCACAGGCTGGAGAAGGTGTTATTGGTTCATTCGTGATCAGACTCGGACTTGTAACGCCAGTGCTCGCAAAGGCCAACGTACCGGGGCTATGTGTTTTTCAGATGGGCTACCAAAACGTGGTATCACCGGCCTGCCGACGGGCTATCTTAAATAGTGAAATAACATTCCTTTCTTGCACGCACGAGTGTGTGTGTGTGTGTGTACGTGTCGCGGTTATTCACCGATCGGGCAGGCCAAAATACAAAAATAACATTCCAATCAATCGCGGGTGGATGAGATATGAATCATTGTGTTTGTTTGAGAAAGGCATTTCGCGAGTCCTGTGAGCATTTCCCCAGACACTTTCAAAACAATCCCCACTGTACTGAGGGGAGCTGAAGCTCATTAAATATGCAAATCTTATCTAATCCCAGCCGCGGGCGTTTACTTCCAAGTTTTTAGTGCGGCACGCCCATCAAAATCGAGCGTTTTTCAGAAAGCCTCAAAACCAATGCAGAAAATAGCCTATTACTTATTCATTATGATGTTTTTGAATGTAAAAACCATGCAAACGTCATAAGTTGACCCCGGACAACAGTATACAAAAATAAAAAAAACCCAGTTCATCACACCTTTAAGGTTTAAGCATCAATGTAGAAGATTATTTTGAGGTTTTTATATATTCGCTTTCATTATTAATCATTTTTAGCAGTCTGTTTTTCTCAGAAGACAAGAACCTTCTGAGAAGACGAGATAACTAGATTTTTCAGATCTCATGGAGATCATCTTGAATAGGCCAAAAAAAAAATTCTGGCATTTTAATATGAATATGGACTATGTTCTTTCTGAAAGATCTAACAGTGTGAACATCTAACAGTGTGTTTAAGCTGACTGTCTGTAATTGTAATTAGTAGTGATATATTTCTTCTATATTTCTGGCCAGTTTAGATGAAAGTAAGACACATTTCTTTTCTCACTAAATATGCTGTAAAAGTGGGCCATTTCTAATCAGGCTTCAATGAATAATTAATATTAAGACATGGAGCCCCTTCTTATCAGTGCCAGGAACAGAACACAGGCCGTTGGTTCTTTCTGACACATTTGTTTTTTTTATGATGGTGGGGACTTTCCAATGACTTATCTTGTTTTTATACTCAGCTAATGATATTTTCTTCCCCTAACATTATTGCTAACCTTTTTGCATGTTTCTTTTTTATTATTATTGAAAAAAGACAAATACATTTATTGCACGCTAAAAGCATGCACTGCTGTTGAAATGTTTGTGGTCATTTTCTAAATGATTTTAATCTTTTAATTTTAGATTTTTTTTTAAATGCAGCAAAAAATTTATTTTAAATCAATGAAATGCACCTTTGCATCATTTCCAAATGTTTGAACGGTAGTGTGCATCAGGTAACAGTTGGGTTTAAAGGAGAAAAAAACTATGAAATCCACACACATATTATGCAAAATACCTGTAAAAGGAACAACCAGACAAACAATCCAAGATCCAGGTCAAATGAGTTTAAGTGAAGAATAACAGTACAAAATGTACATTGAAATAAACACGAAAGTGTTCGTGATGCACAAGAAAAAGGTACAAGTGAACAATAGATCAGATTGAAAGCCTTTGAATTTGCAATTTGACTAGGTATGCAGATTCCATTTTGTTTCTGATTTAGATTTTAATTAAAACATGATTTAGTAAATTCATTAAACGTTTTCCTTGTGGATATCGTTAGCTCGTGCCCACAATGCAGGTGATTTCAGGTTTTAATATCCTTTTAGGGACATTTGTTCCCCACAATGTAGGTAAAATCCGAACCACACACACACACACACACACACACACACACACACACACACACACACACACACACACACACACACACACACACACACACACACACACACACACACACACACACACACACACACACACACACACACACACACACACACACAAACACACAAACACACAAACACACAAACACACACAGATGCTCTTCGTGGGGACTTTCCGTTGACTTCTGTTGTTTTTATATTGAGCTCATGATACTTCTATTCCCTACTTTAACCATATATCCCTAAATCTAACCCTCTCACAAACCATTTTGTGTTTTTGCATTTAAATTAAAACATTATTTAATTTAAAGGTGCAGTATGGAATACTGCAAGAACATAGTGGGGGCTAATTATGTTTGGCTTCGGCTTAGCTCTTTAGAACGTATGAATATGATGGTTTGAGGCACACCAGTGCACCGTGGCTACAGGTGATTATTTCATCACAGCAAATGTCACTAATGACATCAAAACTTGCTCCCCTCCTACATAACAAAAACTAAAAAGAAAATAATGTATTTTGAGCCTTTGAGTCTTTTTGAATTATCCATTGTGTTAATAATGCTGCTCATTAGTTATGGCAACAAGCTGTCAGAAAGTGTCACCTTCCACCGCACAATACACCGGCATTCACCATACCTTGCTTGCCTTCTTCTCTTTGTTTACAGACATGATGTAACGGCACAAAGACAAATGATGTGAAAATACTGCGAAATCCTACCTGATACCGCAAATTATAAATCATTATTGTAAGCTTACCTTGAATAGGGGTAAGGCAAGAAGTCCGTTTTGATTGTTATAAATTGTTATAAAATTGTTATAAATCAACCAAAATAAAAATGCATTGTATTTTTTTAACTGCATGTTATAGATCTTATAATGATTCATTCATGCATCCATGTTATTTTTTAAAAATGTCATAACATGACCATTCGGTAAAACAACTATTTGGTGGCGCATGCCGGACATCTCCAATCATTTACAGTAGATCGCTTAAACCCTGTCCTTTTCTTACAATTGACATCAAGATTGCATTCAGATCTACCTCCATCCAAACATAACCAATAACCAATTTTTTTCACATCACAATATGGAAGACAAATCTCTCGCTACTTCCATTTCGTTACAAATATGGACCCTTTTCACAGACTGTGATGAAGCATTTACACAGTTATTAACAAAAAATTTTGTATTATGTACATTTATAACGCTACACTTTGCTTTTAATACCAGCCATTACATTTCAGATTGCTGCTGTGTTACTGTTTCTAATACAATGGCGGAGGAAGTAATGGCAAATTTGAAATGTTTCTCTCTTATGACCAATTTAATCCATCTCTCAATATTTTTTTCCTCTTTTGGAAAGTTATAGAACCTTGGAAATGTAAAAAGGGTCCAAACTGTATATTGTATCCCCTAACCCCAACCCAACCCCTAAACCTACCCACCACAGAAACATTTCTGCATTTTAAGATTTTCAAAAAACATCACTTAGTATGATTTATAAGCTGATGTTGGGTTTCCATGTTTTTTGGGGACATTAGATAGACATAATGTTTTTTATACTGTACAAGCTGTATAGTCTATCCCTTAAAATAACTCTACCCATCACAGAAAACTTTCTGCTATTTTAGCTTTTATAAGCTTGTTTCCTCATGAGGACCCCCAAAAAAAGTCCCCACAAGGTTAAAAATGACTGGTTTTGCTATTTTGATGTGTGTGCCCACTAAGACATTTGGTTGGTGTGTGGACACACACACACGCACGCACGCACACACACACACACACACACATGCATGTTGGGTTTTCATGTTTTATGGGGACTTTCCATAGGCGTAATGGTTTTTATACTGTATAAGCTGTATATTTTATCCCCCTACACTGCCCCTGCCCCTAAACCTACCCATCACAGGAAACATTCTGCATTTTTACATTTTCAAAAAACATCACTTAGTCTGATTTATAAGATGTTTTCCTCATGGGGACCAAAAAATGTCCCCACAAGGACGAGGATTTCGGATATCTTTGTGGGGACATTTTGTCCCCATAACGTAGGGATTACCAGTCCACACACACACACACACACACACTAAATTTACTGTACATGCTTTGACACATGTTCATAATGTCAAATTAGTTCTACCTATGTCTGATCTTCATGTCACACCTCCTCTCCTCTCCTGTTCTGTCAGTCTTTTCCACTTAAGCGCCCGCCCATCCTTTTCCCTCCCTCTCTCAACGTTCCTCCTTTCATCTCTCTTACAGATCAGCAGCGATCACTCACCCCTTCTGTCTCTACCACACTCCCCTCAGCAGTCATCTGATCTCCCCCCACCCCAAATCCGAGTACATACACCATCCACAACAGCGCTGACCCTTTTCATCAATCTACGTGAGTTGACCACCACCTCACACCGATGACTCTGATTAATGGTGACGTGCATCTACGAGTCTGCGACAGCACCGAAGGTACAGTCCGGTTAGTGGACAGGACATAACTATGAGCTAAAGATCGTCAGGAGCCATTGGGAGAGTTTGTGACCTTCACGTGGAGAGTGCAGGCGGTGAACGAGGTGGTGGCGGGGGTGGTGTATGCGGTGGCACCGGCTGGAAATGTCACCAGTCAGATGTCAGCGGATGGACTTAGCGTGGTCCGGTCAGCACCTGGAAGGGCATCCTCTAATTAAGAGCGTGTCGGGTCGCGTGTCCTATCAGACAGGGACAGGGCGTGCGGCACGCGCACAAACACCCTCTCTTTCGAAGACATGCAGAAAAGTACAAGCTGGAGACGTGAGCGCGGAGATACAAAGTCACACCACTCCGGTGACCTTTCGGTTCGCAGCTAAAAATAGAGCAAAATTTCCATTCGAATTCATGTTACAGTGAGCGTTGAATAATTTATCAGCTTAATCCGCCAGCCAAGTTTGTTTTTTTTCCCTCATAAGGCATGAATGTCTCCAAAATACCAAAATTAAGCTCAACGAAAATGAGCACTTTCTGTTTACCGTTTTATTAGATTTTCATAAAGGGGTAATCCCAAGAGCCTATCTTGATATTTCAAATTCCGTTCTGTCATCACATCATCTTTGGCATACATTTCTCTCATAAAGCTACCTTGGAAGTCTTGTGTGGAAGCCGCCATCTCTCTAGATCTATTCACAAAGTCAGTGTTCAGGATTGGCTACTTACAAAGTATTTACAAACAGGTGTGACTCTCAAATACAACAGCTTAAAGAAGAGGCTAAAATATTGTCTGTATGAACAAATAACTGAAGTCAAGCCCCTTTCCTATTCTCTTGATAACTGTGAATATGCTTGAACCATAGTGACAGTGACTAATGTATCAAAGATGTCAACTTCCATAAACCGGAAGGTCTTACAGCTGAGTCCAATGTGTGAGTTCATCAGACATGTCCTATGACTTTCTTTATTCTGCGGAACACAAAAGATGATATTTTAAAGAACGTTAGAAACCAAACAGTTTTGGTTACCCTTGACTTCCATTGTATGGGAAAAAAACACTGTGACTAAGACAGCAATTTTTTTTGGTGTTCCACAGAAGAAAGTCTGTATAACATTATTTTCGAACCAATTTAGACATTCTTCTAACTATTAGTAACTTTGAATCTGCATGTCAACTAAATTAGAGTATTAGTAAACGGTCTACTAATTAATATCTGATAACACTTTATTTGATTGTCCCCAACAGACATTCTACTGACTATAAGTAACTTTATAAGGGCATCCCAACTTATTCTCCTAACCCTAACCTAACAGTCTACTAATACTCTAATAGAGTTAGTTGACATGTAGTTGAAAATTAATGAGTTAGTTGACATGTAGTTGCAAAGTTACTTATAGTTAGTAGAATGTCTAAAGTTGGACTATCGAAATAATGTGTTAGCAAAAAGTCATACAGGTCTGGAAGGAAATTTTGGGTGAACTATTCCCTTAAGTATTACAGGGCCCTTTTAGACTTGTAAAATAAACAATTCTGCATTGTAGCTTGATCAACTGAACCAAATAAATGGTGACTAGAGCTGGACAATAAAAGTGTAAAAAAAATGTTTTTTAATATTTTTGGTCTTTTGAGTGACACTTTTAATGTTCAATGACATTGCTCAGTCTGATTTTTTCAGAGGAAACTTAATAATAATTTGTATGCAAGATTATATAATATAATGCACAGTATGATATAGAGTAAAAATACAGTTAAAATAACCAAGGCACGTTTTTCAAATTTTTTCACTAAATTAGTTTATGGTTAATTTTTTACTTTAATAATTAATGTTTAATTTTATCTCAATATTCACAAATTTTTTTTTTTTTTGACTAAATAAAATCTTGTACAGGACATGTGAACCCGTCTGAGTGATGATGAAAACCTTTTTGAATGAATTACTGACGATTCATTCAAATGTACCTTACAAAAGAACCTAAAGACCTTAACAAACAACATTTTTGTAATGCCATTACATTTTGAAAAGTAAATTCCAAGACACTTTTTTACATTTAAGCGAGTCACTTTGGTTATACAATGCAGTTGTCGATTTCATTTATATCCTAAATGAACATGAACAACCATACATATTTAGTGCTCTGAACAGCACTGACAATCATATTCTGCTTCTGTCTGAATACAGCCTCTCTCTCGCCATCTCTACTCACTCTCTTTCTCTCTCTCTTGCTGTGACTGGAGTGAAGCCCCCGGTCAGTGTTACATCAACACTGGGGCTATCTCTGCTCTCGCCGGTGAGGCTGTCATCTGCCGTTGCTGTCACCTGGCCTTGTTTTTTTTGTTTTTTCTTGCCTCCTCCTCTCTGCGGGCTGATTCGTTTCTCTGCTGGGCGCTTGTCCAGTACCCTGTCACCTCTCACTCTGTTGCGGCTGCCCACTATTGGACCACTTCATTAGCTTTCCACCTCTGTCATGCAGCTCTGCTCCCAGCTCTGACAATTGGTCAGCGCTCCCGCAGAGGATGGCTTAACGTGGCAGGTTAAGGGGGCAACAACAGCCAACAATCTGCTACGGTAGGAAGGCTTTGCTACATGAAGCAGCAAGGGTGCAGCTACACATCGCTGGACGCTGGATGCGGCAGGGGTCACTTACGAAAGCAAGCGCAACATGGTGGATGTGAGAAATGGCAGGCGAACCTCCATGATGCTGGAACTTCGAGGAACAAATGAATGCAGAGCATACAAAAATAATGGGGATGGAGAGCTAACTCCAGTTTCTGCCCGTTCTTCGGATTCACCAATTTCAACACCTCTCACAATTGTTCAAGGCAATTATTCGCCTATGACCAGAGTCACACCCAGAGTCACTTTCTCTGAGAGAAGAGACAACGTGTGAACTGTCATTATTGAATTAGGTCCAGCAAGTATGTGCAGGGGCCTACATTTCAAAGTGCTTCCCCAGCTTTCATCTCCAAATCAAAATGTGTATCGCAACTGGATGGCTGACAGTCGTGTCAGCGTGGAGGAAAATCAAAGCGGATTGGTCTGAAACTCAGAGGAGAATCAGGCAGTCCAAAGAAATGATAGGCCAATTATGTCAGAGGTCAGTGAGAGTTCACCTCATGTGTGTGTGAGGCGTGAGCATGTGTGTTTCGCCTTGGGAACTCTAAAAGCAGTAGTCTGCTATTTTACACTTCATTCTTCGTTTTATCTATACTTCTCTAATTCCCTTCCCATTTATGTTTCTTTTGTATCTCTCTTTTCATCATGTACCCCAAGTGGGTGTATGAAAACAGAAAATAGCACTACTTAGGAAATTTGGAGGATGTGCACAAATGCGTTGACACATTCATTGGTCCAAAACAAGTTGCAGCCCTAGTCAAAAGAAATTACATTTGAACATCCCTAATTGGTATTGTAACAGTATGAATCATGTACATGTTGCAATTTTTGACTAAGGCTATCTAATGAATTCTGTGATTAATCAGTTATTCAGATAAAAAGGCCACGTATATACGTACACACACATGGAAATATATACATTTGCTTTTTACACACATATCGTGCCCGATCCTGCTCCAAATAATGTACATATGAATGCAGACTAAATTTTAAACATTTTAAATATAAACCATTAGCCTTTAAATATAAGCCATATCATTAAATTATGCAAAACCTGTGTATCTATAGTTTTAAAGACAGAGCCAACAGCCTTGTGACAAGCACTCCAACACATAGCGTTGTTGCATTTCGGGTAATCTGAGTTCCGAGTCTCGGTTCTTGGTCCTTTCCCAATCCTGTGCCCCTCTCTCTCTCCTACTTTCATGTCAATTCTCTGTGCTGTACTGTCCCAATTAGGGAACAAAAATGGCAGAATTAAATATTTAAAGATAAAAAAAAGCAAAAGCACAAACAAAAGTGGGTGATCAATGTGATTAGTTTAACAGAGATTCGCTCACAATCAGGACTCTTAACATTTACGGATAAGAATATACTTATCGAATCCAAATTATGCAGAGGAAAAAAGGCATCAAAGTGCATTAAACAGCACACACATCTGATCTGGCAACTCACATGAAACCATGTGCTTATGACAACTTGGGCTGTGCACATTTCCTGCAGCAGCTCTGTGACCGCTGCCGTTTTTCCCATAGAAATGCAATTGTTATGACTGTAAAGTGTCTTTAAATCACAGATCAGACAATCGATTATAAAATTTGAACAAAATTGGAACATGACAAGCAGTCTTATATGATTGTTGCTCACAGCATCTGATGAGAAGTCCAACTTGTCTTTGAATTGTCTTGAAAGGCAGTGAACATGGTGCAAAAGCTGTTTTGATAGCTGCATCAGAGCTGCTTTAGAGGTGATGACTTACGCGACGCAATTTCTCAGAGACATTTTCAGCCTCCTGACAGTTTCAGCACAGCGCACGAGAAGTAACACCTCTTAGATCATCCTTGTTAAAGCACCACTGCACAAATTATTAAAGGTAAAACTAAAATTAGAAAAAAGAAATCTAGATAAACTACTTTACCGAGGACAATCCTGACCCAGAAGTTTCGCTTCTGTAGAGGAGCATCCAGCCAATAGAGTGCAACAGTCGGGTTCCAGAAGTAAAAACGCCTTTCATTTTCCCCATAGGGAAATTGATTTTGAATGATAACTTAAAAAAGTTTAAAGTCAGCTCAACTGTGTGTTCAGAGGTTATTAATCGATGGTACATGCTTTTGTTGAAGATATCTGCCTTATTTCAACTTGTTAGAAAAATAATGTTTAACAGCGGAACTTGATAGGAAAAACTACATTACCCATGATGCTTGAGTCTAGAAAATTACACTTATCAGAGTCCTAACAAGCAAACCCCACCAAAAGAGGTTCACTCCCATGAAGCACTGTGAATGACATAATCGACAGCATGCATATATATTTATATTGCAATAATCTTAAAAATATATTGTTTCTATAGATATAATAAACAACTTTATTTGTTTTATATTTATCTGTAGTTTTTCATTCAATTATGTTGTTTTTATAATGCTTCATTGGATTGTAAAAAATCCCTCATTAAAGTTTTGCCCTTTTCTCTTTTTTGTCTGATTTTCAAATACTTTTTTGCTTCAAATAAGTCTTTGTAATGTTGTGATTCGCCTTGTAGCTGGTTGGCTTGGTTCATGGCTTATAACACTTTAATGAAGACTTTTTAAAAACCTTATCGGGAAAATGAATGGAAAAAAATACTTGTGGAACCAATGTCATTGAAAAGTGTGTCCTCAGGTGATCTCCTATAATCTCCTACTTGGAACATCTAGCCTCTTTCTAGCAGGACATTTCCACTATGTTTCAACTCCTAGCTTTGCCATGTTGAGGAGTCTATTTAGGAGTCTATGATGATCCTCTGGTACCTAAACCGGTTTGTTTGGGAGTCCAGGAACACAGTGCCATGGGCGACAAGGGGGCAGTGCAATGAACGCAGCCTCTGCACGTTCCACCAAGACAGAGATGAAGTTAACTAAGCTGGAACAGTCCCTCCGCATCCAGGCGAGAGGTCACGAGATGGAGCTGAGGGTGCTAATCATTTCTAATTACGAATTCCTTTTTAATTATGAATTATGCATGAATTTTTAATTAATCTAATGTTCCGACAGTTTTCATTTTTTTCTGTGCCGAGATCTCAATCTAATTACTCTGCATTAAGCGAGGGAGCAGCGACCCTGTTGCCGACCTTCTGGGTAACCCTTGGTCATCCCTCTCGGATCAATCTTGCTGCTGTCTCACAATTACCTATACTTTCAGCTACAACAACATATATTTAATGGTCTAAAGTTTTCTAGTTCTAGTACATTAACAAGTGTAATTTTGCATTTTAACAGCTCGATTTCACCTTTGCCCCCAGACAGCTTATTAATTGATATACTCAATACTAGCCTGAGCATTAACATATTATGATATTCTCTATATAAAACTCTACATTTAGGTTTAATTCATTAAAATTTGTTAGTAAATACATCAGGTTTCATGAAGTAACAATGAACAATACTTTAGCAGCATTTATTTATGTAGGTTAATGATAATTATAATGATAATTTTTACATTCTACATTAATATATTTTAACATTTCAGGTTTTATAAATTAACATTAATGTACACACTATCGTTCAGATTTTGTCATGTTTTTGAAAGACTTCTCTCATGCTCACCAAGGCTACATTTACTATTTGATGAAAAATACAGTAAAAACAGTAATAATGTAAAATATTATTACAATTTTAAATAACTGTTTTCTATTTTGATAAAAAGTCTGATTCTATTTATTCCTGTGATGGCAAAGCTGAATTTTCCACAGCCATTACTCCAGTCTTCATTGTCACACGAGCCTTCAGAAATCAATCTAATTTGGTGGTCAATGCTGATTTGGTGGTCAAGTGTTATATAATTATCAAACCATTATATATTTTTTTCAGGATTCTTTGATGAATAGAAAAGTTCAAAAGAAAAGCATTTATTCAAAATTATTTGAAAATAATGTAAAAGTCTTTACTGTCACTTTACACGTTTATTAATCATGCAAACACAGTCCTGCCGGATCTTGGCTTTGGATTCCCATCCAGCAAGCTGAATTCTACTTCTCGCCTTTGCCAACCCATTAATATATTACCAATTCATTAAACCTAAACGCAAGAAATTAAGAATAAATCAATCATAATCAAGCATCTAATGCCACCACATTGCCCTTTTACATTGTGATTTAACTGTGATGTCTTACCTGAGAGCTTCATGAGGAGGTCCGTAGCCGTCTTGGTGGTGATATCTGGGCTGAAAAGCGAGGCAGCTGTAGGTCCAGGCCCAGGTGGACTGGATTTGAGCCCAGACAGATCCAGAGAACTACTGCTGCTACTGGGTCGCTCCCTACACAGGGCAAAAGGAGACATCACAGACAAATCCCTCTCCTGGGGTTCCTCCTTGATCTGGACGTGGTTCGATGGTTCATTGGGGGATGCCAGTAAACGACCGTCGGGTTGGCTCACAGTGGGAGACGTGGAAGCATCTGTGTTCATGACCTGATCGCCACCGTCCCCCATGAGTAAGCCCTCGCCCTCCTCCGTGTCTGTGCCGGGTTCTTCTTTGACTTTGAGGTCGGGACGAGGGAAGTGCTGATGGCAACGCATGTGCAGCTTGAGGCTAAAGTGGCGAGAGGATGTGAAGGGGCAGAGCTCACACTGGAAGGTCTCCCCTCGGTCTTGGTGTTGATGGACCTGAGATGAGCAACAGAAGAAATTAGGAAAAAAGTGCATATATATATATTATTATTATTTTTTAAATGATGTCAAATTTCATTAATGTTTTTAATATCTATTAAGTACAATTTATTTTTTATGAAAGATAAGGCAATTAAACTTTCAAAGAAAATAAAAAAGACTGTGTCCTGTGTGAATGGCCTCTCGCTGCCTCTGATTGCTGTGGGCTATAAGCCAATGATAGGCTTAGATTCAATGATAACTTCTAAAACCACTTTTTATAATGTCTATTCAATGTTTTCAATTAAATAATATATTTCTTTTGAATTACTTTAAGTTAGGGGCTTTTCTCTGCAAATATTTATAAATGTGATTAATTGCGATTGATTTTATTATTTGCCACATCATGTAATTAAATTAATTAAAAATATGAATTGACAGCCCTAATAATTTTGCATCATAAAAAAAATCTGTTATGATATTTGGTCATGATTTATGGCACAAGCATTTCTGCTCTCAGAAATTGAAGTCACCTTCATGTGGGATTTGAGATTGTCTTTACGAGCACAGCGAAAGGGACAGAGGGGACACTGGTGGCTTTTTAAGCCCGTGTGGATCACCATATGTCTCTTCCAGTAGCTCTTTCTCTTGATGACCAGACCGCATACCGGGCACTGAAAGGGCTTTCCTCCATCCTCAGGAGAACCTGCAAATAAAAAAAAAAGTATACTTTGAATTAATACTAAATGTCTTTATTCAGTGTTGCAAACACAGAAATGGCATTCTAGTGTAGTATGAACAACAATGCCACATTATTAGATAGCCCTTTGGCATCAAATAGCATGTAGGCTAAATAGCCTTTCACTCTTGTCACCCTTGCATCAATTCGTGTGAATGAGATAAAAATTGTGAGTTATGATTACACAGATCAATGCCAAAGACTCCTCACAAAGGAAGCCAAACACAAGGATGTTTTTAGTAAGCCGATTATTGTTGTTGGCTCCATATCCGGTGTCCATTAGGGCTTAATTGGTCTTATTAGAAGCTGGCATGATTGCATTACAAATTCTATGAGGGCCTGTCAGGATGGCTTCATAAGTATTCCAGTCGTGTTCCTCGAAAAACATCTGGTAATCAGTGTTTGGTGAAATTACCGCGCTCAGGCATTCATTGACCCAGGGTGTAAAACTTCGAGACTGCCTATTTGCAACAATAAACCACCATCTGTGGCTCAACCTCTCCCGGCGAGATCACTGTGGAAACCACTCGTGAGGTAAAATGACTGAAGGTCTTTGGTATCAAGGGAAAGGAATAAGAGCCGTTAGCTGGTTTCACAAATTTTAATGATTTCCATTTTCTATTGTTTCATTACTGAACAGATACTCTTCATGTGACCATCTTACAGATCTCACATACATTAACACAAGCCAAGGTGAAACTCAATTATGGTTTTAATTAAGGTGTTCTTATTTATTATTTCAACTTTATTATACTTAGTAATCTGTCATATTATAGCCGTTTACAACCTATCTAACTCCCTTTTGATTGTGACTTTGACATTATTCTGTGTCTGTAGCGCCTTTCGGTCAATCCTGATTCCAAGCCACAGAAGTTATAGAATTAGCAAAAGATCAGCCGTATCTCAGGCACTCAACCCAGGGCCTGTGCTGAATGGAAACTCTGATGGTCGTGGCGGCTCAGGAGCCTGACCTAAATTCCGGGGGAATCTGCTGAGATGGTCTCCGACTGTTCGGGCTATGGGGAGCACACACACTGCCGGCCTCCGTTTGGCAGGCTGCACATCCGCGGGAGATGAGCTAGGTCTGGGAACGTGCCGCCAACTCCAGCAAACCCCCACTGTGCTAACAGACCTTTCCCAGATTCTCCAGCCAACCTCTTGCAGACGAAGCATGACCTTATGGCACTACTAAATCACTACACAGTGCATTCTTCAGTGGTGTAATAATCAAACATTTAGGTACTGTTACCTTAAAAAATAAATGCGGTTAAGATTATTAAATGCAAAAAATAAGATGATAATTGAATAATTATTCAGATTTGTCTCACGATACATTTTCACCGTTTACTGTTATTTATTTTCAGCATTTTGTGCAGTTAATAGAAGGAATAGTTAATAAAGTTAAATCTGTAGTAGTATTATATATATATATATATATATATATATATATATATATATATATATATATATATATATATATATATATATATATATATATATATATATATATATATATATATATATATATATATATATTTATATATATATTTATATATATATATACACACATATATATATGTATATTATAATATATTTATAAACACTATAAATTACTATAAATTCTCTTGTTTGAGGTGTACCATAAAGCTTGATATGATAAAATGTTGGGAATGCATATGCAACTCTCTGTCATTTATTTATTTGCCAAACGACGGTAATTTTCTTCAAATCTGCCACTCACTAAGAGTAACTGTTAAAGACTTACCTACTGTACAAAGACCTACTGTCTGTAACTATATCGATAGTCTATGCATTTGTTAAAGTCAACAATTTGCCTTATTTCAACATATTTTTTAATATCCTACTTATATTTTTATTACACTTAGATTTATTCTAGAGGTCGACCGATTCATCGGTTTTGCCGATTAATCGGCACCGATAGCTGATTGGTGGAACAATCGGTTATCGGCAAAAATCCACACCGATAGTTTTTTCGTGTTGCATCCGTTGCTGGAGCGGCTGAGACTGGTGCACTGTCATTACACAGTACAAGAGCTCTGAGAAGGGTCTGCTGGCATTATATAGCACGAGAGCGGCCTCTAGAGCCCAAATAACAACTATCACTGACGCCTTGTGTTGTTTACATTCACACGTAAGGATGCACGCAGCGCTGCACGGAGAACGCTTACACATCTGATGCACGTTTAAAACACGACAGCTAAACGGTATGAATACAGAACACTACAGTACTTGTTTCCAAATCATTATAAAGTAATTAATTTCTTGACTAGATGCTACATTAACAGGTAAAGAACAGCAGTGTGTATGTTTGTCAACGAGGCTGAGAGGACGCTAACATTACCAGTACCTCAAACAGTTAAAACAATGTGATAAAAACACACACAAGTCAGACCTAAATGTTGCATATATAAAATTAGTGATATGAGAAAGCAAACTGTATCATCATGCTTCCGACAGAAATATAAATAAAGCAGAAACGGACTAGTTTTTTTATTTTATAATCTCCTTCTAAAAAAGCTGACTGTTTGGATTTATATGAAATGGTAACACTACAATAATATTCCATTTGTAACATTAACTAAGGTTAATAAATGCTGTGGAAGTATTGTTCATTGTTAGTATGCTAATTTCAACATTCAATTGAGTTTGAAATTTTATTTTTATCTGTTAACCTTGGTTAATGCACTTTGAACTAACATGAATGATCAAGGTACAATTGTTTTGGTCATATTAATGTATATGTATTTGTAAAAATGTATGCATAATGCATATAGTTCATGTAAGCTAATACATACTTGTTGCATAGGGACTTGCATATTTTTACCTATGAAATGTACAGGCATGTTTCTAGGTTATAGCTAAAGAAACAAATTTGACCTGTAATATTTTAATGTTTATATTATTTTCTGAAGAATTTGCTCTGTTAGAACTTCTCGTTTTAATATTCATATTTATATGTTTTTACGTTAGCACATTTTCATGGATCGGTACTGTTTTTTTATATCTAGTTATAAAGTTCAGCACTGTTTTACTAATGTTTTTTTATCCAGTATCCATTTGAAAAACTATCGGTCGATTAATCGGTTATTGGCAAGTGTGGTCCAACCTAGTTATCGGTATCGGTAGTTTTTTTTTTGCTTCGATGTGATTTGTCTGTTCAGACTAATTCAACCAAGAGAACCGGTTCCAGATTGTTCCTCTGCTATTCACTTTCCCTTAGCAAAAATGATGTTTGTGAGTGCCACCGAGTCTTAGTTTTATGTAACACCAGCGTCTCTAGGCATGTGACCAAACTGTTTGGTTCTCCAGTTTTCTTCGCAGTACGAAAAGAGATTAGAACACCTTTCCGTAAAAAAAAAAAAAAAACACTTGTTTTTGACAGCATGCAAATGTTCATTTCAGTTTGAACTGTCCCATTAACAACTGTGTATTCAAATAAAAAAAAAATTATTGCACTACATTTTTCCACAGAATATTCACTACGTTGTGAACAGGCCCATTAGCTGTGACATGTGCTTTCCGATATGGTGGGTGTGGGTGTAGGACAGAATTTCACAACCAGGAGACTGGTATGATGTGGGAAGGTGAACTGCATTTAATAGCTTCAGGTGTGCCTCATCAGGTGAGCCTGGCTGCTGGATGGCATAAGAGGAGGTAGCGTTCCGTCATAATGAATATAACCCAAACCTTCTTGACAATAACTGCAGAAATAAAACTTTTAACTAGTGTGGTTTTAGTGTGATTTATCCTACAAAAATATCCTGCAATTCCCCCTTAAAAGCACAAAAAACACACCCTAACAAAATGGCATGTATCTATTTTAAGAACCAACTGTTACCTGCTTGACTGCTGGGCTTGGCCCTTCCCTTGGGGATTGTTGGCAGCAGAAGATCCATGGCCTGGGTTGGGGTGGGCACCTTCTGGTTCCTGTCTAACAGGGGCTTGACATCTTCGGAGGCTCCCAGTACTAAAGCCGACTCTTTCTTATCAGCTAGAAGGTTCCCTGCTGCTCGTGCAGCCACCTCCTTTAGCAGAGCTGCCGAGGAGGTCATGGAAACCAGAGAGAGAAAGGAGCCAGCTGAGGGTTGATGCTCAGATGAGCCCACCTGCTGCTGACTTCTTTCAGACACTTTCTTTGAGAGGGCAGCAAGCGTGGAGCTGGCTGACTGTGGACTGAAGGGTGAAGCAAACGGTTCAAAGCGCACCGCGTCATCAGAGCGAGTGCCCAGGGCTGCCATTGAGGAGGAGGTGACTGAAGAGGATGAGGAGGAGGAAGAGGAGGATGAAGACGCCGAAGTGGAGGAAGCCACCGTGCTCTTGTCTTGGAGCACGGCGTTGGCAGCTGCCTTTAACTTCTGGATAGCCGAGTCTGGTGAGAGACTGCTGCCACTGGGTGCAGAGCAACTAGCCGATGGCCATTTATCTGCAACGCCTACCCATACAAAGCCACTGCTGCCTGAGTTAGGGCCGTTGCTGGGGCCGTACGGGTCACAGGGCTCTTGCTTGACAGTTGCTACAGACGCGGGTGATGCAGAGTTCGAGTTACCGCTGTTGTTGCTGCTGTTAGCCAGCCTCCTCGCCAAGGCACTCAGCTGTTGTGCGTGATGCGAAGACGGAGATAGTACCAAGCTGACCGGAGGTGACTCTGGTCCTCTGCCCGTTCCACGCCCGGTCAGCTCCCCTCCCTCTAGCTTCAGTGAGCCAGCCTCCAGGAGACGCCGCAGGTTGCTGCTGAGGGGCTTGCCCAGGGCCTGGCTGGAGTCTCCGTAAAGAGAGGACACCACTGAGGACAGCGTGTCCTGGGTCGAGAGTACCCCACTGTCCAGCCCCAGCAGCTCCAGGGAGGCCCGCTGAACTGGCGTCGGGCAGCCCAGCGAGCTCTCGGCTGAGGTGTCGTGGTCTGGTTGGGGAACATTGTCCGGGGAAACCCGCAGCTCATCTTGCACATCACCGTAGGACGATTCAGAGGGGCTGTCAGAGGTATTTCCAAACCAGCTGTCCTCCTCCACTGACCCACCCTCTGGCCCTCCATCCTCTACCGTGTCCACATCTGTGAAACAGATAAAAACATGATTTATTGAAATCAAGACAACTGATAATATTTCATTATCCTTTTTGCATTTTTTAATAAAAAACAAAACAAACAAATATATACTATATATATATATATATATATATATATATATATATATATATATATATATATATATATATATATATATATATATATATATATATATATATATATATATATATATATATATAATGATAAGATTATTATAAACGCTGGAGGCAGAATCTGTAAGGACAAAATGCTGACAGTATTGTCCTTACAGCTATCGATTGACCTTTTCCAAATTACTTTCCTCATTGGGACCAAAATGGATGGTCTAAAAAATATTTACTGAAAAGATGAGCAATATTACAAAATCAAGAGTTGTCCTGATGAGTATCAGAGGCATCCCTCACAAGGCACGGTGGAATAACTTGCTTTTCATATTTTTTTCTAGGGTCTAAAAGAGTCTAGTAAAAGGGTTACCATGGTGACAGGCCCTTCCGGGAGGCTAGACAGCAAAGATTAGGGTAATGGAGGTTACAGAACTGGATTAATATTCATGAGCCTGCAGATACCACAAGGGAGCCAATAAGGATAGGGTTAAGGTCACCAAGGGTCATTAATATACACTTCATGTATCAATATTCATAAGCAAAACATTACAGCTTGCCAGACAAGGGCGAACAAAGAATGTGAATATTCCTGATACATATTAACAATCCCTCCAAGAGAGCATGTCAGAAAGCAACAAGCCTAGATGAGGGAGGATGTCAAAACTTTTCAAGTGAGGGTTTTTTCTTTCCGTTCACTTAACCAAATTAAATTCTCACACTTCAGTGAGAGTGCGAGAGAACCAGTCCCAGAGACGGCAGAAAAAAGGGCTGGGGGCTTGTGACATCGGAATATGATCTGTAAAGAATTCATTTGAGCATCTTTTCTTCGCCTTTTGCTCGCACACATAAAGGCTGGTCTCACCTTGCCGACCCCAACATAAGCCTGGCGAGTAAGCTTTCTGTTTACAGGGGAAAGAAAAAGCCGTTGCTTGGCAACGGTATCCCGTCGACCCATAGGGATCATTACAGTGAACACACATCTGGCCAGCACTGCTTACTTTGGTCCAGAGGGGTGGCAACCGCCACGACCCCGTGCTACCATGCACCACGATACCGACAATGCAGCAGAGCACGCTTTATCACTCTAAAAATAAAATAAAATAAAATAAGATATAAATCAGACATACACCTTCATGTGCATGTGAGTGTGTGCAAGTGTCATTCTGACTTTCTGTACCTCATTGCTAAAGGTTTGAGTGCTTGAAGCACATCATTGGGGCGTTTCACTGACTGAGCTCTCAGTCACCTGAGCAAAACAGTGAAGTATGTGAGGCATGACCCATTTCCATGTGACACCAGGGAGGACGGGCAGTAATGGCCATAATGTTGTTAGTGAGAAATGGCTAGATTGCTGACCAGAGGTCACTGAGGCAGTGGCAGAAACTCGGACTGAACTCTGCTCTCACCACGCTAGGTTAAGCTAGGTTGTGCTACGCCCCGCCACTTTTGTTCCTAGCTGCACCAGAGAGGCAGACACAGGCAAGCCACTCCGTGGGCGGCCTGACATTTCCCAAGGTCATGGATCGGGCCCCAGTTCCGCATGGCTTTGTCTGAAACACCCCCCGCCTCTGAAATGCACACACGCACATACGCACTCGTATGTGGCTTGAAAAAACGGAACAAAACCCTGGTAGTTAGCTGCAACGGCAACAATGCTATCGCATAGCAACAAGCCTGACAGTTTGGGACAAGGGACAAGATACTGGCCGTCTGCCTTTGAGAGGTTCGTTTAATGGCATAATGGTGAGCATGAATTTGTGTGGCCAGAAAAACAGCTGCAGGAAGCACTGTAGTCCAGATGGGTTATCAGTCACTCACACTGAGACTTGGGGCTCGTCTCTCTTGAGGCTAAACTGCGCTTATGATTGTTTGCTGCTGCAGACATGACCCTACAACCCTACAACCACAAGTGCTAAATGCAAATCATAACCTCAACAAAACACAGAAAAAAAGAAACGTGTTACATTCAGGCTCTGATATCAACTTTTTAGCCTACCAGCCAGTCAGATTTCTCACAGTCAATTTAGTAAACTAAATATAAAAAATAATGATTGCATGCTCTAGACTAATGGTTTAAAACAGAAATGTTTAATGTTAAAATTTACATACTACAGTGTAATTTGAATATAATGTTATAACATCATAAAAATGGGGGGACCAGTTTAAAAACTGCAGGGAGGCTTAATCGCTAGATTACAGATGACAAAGAAAAACAGAACCACAATCTAAGTGTTAACAGGAATGTTCTGTGAAAACTCATACAAATTCCCTCGTTTAGACATAGTAACTATTATAATTGTTTTTTTCTGTAAATGTAACCGTCATGCTACTGTGTTATATATAGTCACATTGGCTCTGGAGTACTTCAGAAAACTGCTGCATCAAGAAATACAACTTGAAACTCTGTTACGCAAGGAAAAAGCTATACATCTGTTCTATACAGAGATGCCGCCGAGTTCTCTGGGCCCGAGTTCATCTCAGATAGTCCAAAAGACAGTAAAAATGTGTTCTGTGGTTGGATGAGTTTGCAGAAGATGAGCTTGTTTTTGGGAAAAACAGACATTGAGTTCTCAGTCCTAAAGACGAAAAGGACCATCGAGACTTTCATCAGCGACAGGTGCAAAAGCAAACATCTGTCATGGTATGGGGGTGCATCAGTACAAACGGCATGGGTGACTCGCATATGTGTGAAAGTACCATTGACGCAGAGATTGTACAAAGACATTTACACCGTAAAGTGAATGTAATTGAATGTAATTGTCCCATCATGAAACAATGGCAACCACAGACTGTTGAACAGCTGTCTTCCTCTTTGCAACAAACTGCAACAATTAGTATCCTCAATTCCCAAATGATTAAAAAGTGTAATTAAAAGGAAAGGTGATGTGACACAGTAGTAAACATGCCTCTTTTGGAGAGCGTTGCATACAGAGTTGAATGCGGTCGGACGGAAGCAAGGTATTTTACTTTATAAAGTGTTATATGGATATTTTTCTTAACCCAGCAATTCGCTTCAGAAGGCCTTTATTAACCCCCCAGAGCCGCGTGGAGTACGTTTATGATGGATGAATGCACTTTTTCAGAGCCGCGTGGAGTACGTTTATGATGGATGAATGCACTTTTTTGAGCTTCAAACCCTGTGTGCCTAGTTCACTGCCATTATAAAGCTTGGAATAGTAAGGGTATTTATTTATGTAACTCAGATTGTGTTCGTCTGAAAGAAAGAAAGTCATATATACCTAGGATGGCTTGAGGGTGAGTAAATCATGGGGTAATTTTCATTTTAAAGTCAACTAATCCTTTAAGTTTGTCAGTACAAAACATTGGAAAACTTTTCTTTGTACTTTTGTCAGTTAACAAATCACAGATTATTTATTTAATTCCATTTTACAAAATGTTCCAACTTTTCTGGAAATGGGGTTGTAAGAAGCGCAACTGTATTCAAAATTGATAAAAATAAGAAATGTTTCTTGAGCACCAAATCAGCATCTTCAGCTTTGCCATCACAGGAATAAATTACATTTTAAAATGTATTCCAATAAAAACAGTGATTTAAATTATATTGTGATAATATTACTGTAGATACTGTAGTACTGTATTTTGATCAAATAAATGTAGCCATTGTGAGCATAAGAACAAATTGTGAATGACATTAAAACATCTTACCAATTCTGAACTTTTGAAAGGTAGTGCCCTTCAAATTACACAAATAAAAAAAGTGTTGATTGGATGTACAGGAAAGAAAGACCAACTTCAAAATTACTACTTTTGTTTTAAATAAATAAATAAAATCCTGACTGGAATGACATGAGTGTAAATGATCTTGATCTCATCAAGGAATATGCATTTTTACCATATTTCTATATAAAGAATTTTGTTCAGAATATTACACTTCATTCTCTGTACATAGATCTTGTGTAATTGTAGCCTATATTTCTTGATATGCACTTGAACAACAGCCGTTGGCAGCAATACAGTTAATTCCACAACATCTCAGCTGTGAGATGCAAAAAGCCAAAAGGCCGAGGAGGAGGCTGGGAGCGTTTTCTATTAGGGCCAGCAGCCACATGACTTGCGTATGGTTGCCTACCAATACACTGAGGCTATTCTGCGACTCAGTCGGGCATAAAAATCGGCCTGCCTGACCCAGAGGTCGCAGAAAGGGCACAGAAAGGCTGTGCTGGGTGGGAGTGTGGCTGCTTCAGCAGAGTGAAGGAGAGAGGGAGAGGCCATTAGTCGATTAAGCCTGGGTGGAGTCATCAATATTCCACTGATGCCAATGAAAAGACACACTCTCGCAGTCTCGCATGAGAGGCTTGGGTCGAATGGCTTTAACTCTATCAGAGATATTGCAGTGCCTCACAGCAAGTGCTGCTATTGAATGTTACAGGCTAACTAACCACCACTTTGGCATCTATAGTTTCCCAGCATTCTCTGTGGATTGCAGAAGCAAGTGCCGGTGGCGTTCAAGGGGTGGGGGGGCTGGGTTTTGGAGGGGAGATAAAAAGTGGTGGCGGTAATTAAGTGTCCGACTGGGCCCTGGCGGGGGTTGCCACAGCCGCAGGCGATGCTAATGAGCCGTCCGCCGGTCAGTGCTACCTTATTAGCCGCCGGCCGACAATATGGTGGGAAGGACGCACTGCTACCGCCACCAGCCACACGTCGTCACAAGTGACTAACACAGAAACCAGAGGTGGGAAGTAATTCTGTTATTAGGGGACTCTCATGATGACCAGTCTACGCCTTTAAGAAAATGGGCAATCAGTCAAGGCAAAATAAGATTCTGCAAACACAATCGTATATCGATATTAGGGATGGGCGATATGGACTTAAAAATTTATCCCGATATTTTCTAGTATTTATTGCGATAACGATATCAATGACGATAAATGTAGTATCATTCCCCATGTTTTTGGATACAAGTGAGAGCTGCATGCAGACTCAGAAAAACAAACAATGATCTAAAGTAAAACGTACCTGTCATCAAATAGGCTCATATAATACATAATATATATACTTTTTTTTAATGTAAAATTCCACACCAGCCTTTTCGGAAATGGAAAAGTTGCAGATATAATTGTCTTCTGTAAAAGTGCAGGTAATGTTTAAATAGTGCAACTGTGCTGAAAAACATCACACAATACAAACAATAATAATTCAAATCAATGACAAGTTTTAAATGTAAACCGATTCTGTATTTATTCATACACTCATGGTGCAAACAGTGGTAAAAATAGCAGAAACAGCTAAAGTAATTATCCCAACCATGTCTTCAGATTACAAAAAAGTTAAAAATTATGATTTAATGATAGAACTTCAGTAATTTGAGTTGATAAGATAATATTACCACGAATTCTTCAAATAATAAAAATAAACTGCACTAAGGATTAATGAGCTTCTGGGTTCATGAATATTAATCACGTTGTCAGCGCTCATTCAAACTGATTTGCTGAAGTCAAAACAGGCACAGTAATAGGTGCACGCCAGCCGATGGCAATGAGGTTCCCGTTTGTGCATTCGTTTCTTCCTGTTCATGAAAGGCTGAATAATTCCAAATTAACGCCATTATTTTACAGGAAAAAACAACAAAGGATATTGTTTACATGTAGCACGTCAATTCTGTGTTGTGTAAGACTCTCTCGCTCTCTCTTTGAGTGTGTGTGAAACACTGAGCCCTCTCAGTCGCGCGCCTCACACTAGTGTTTAATGTGCGTCAAATACACTGCGCATTCATTGAGATGAACTGAAATAGTTTGCTTTACCGATCGATTGAGACAGAGCGAATCTCTTAAGCGGTCAGTCCAAGTGCTCAGCGAGTGAAAATACATCTGTATGGTTCAGATTGCCCTCAGGTGCCCCTCGTTTAGCTATGAACTCTTCCGCAGCTTCCGCCATAGTTGTTTTCGCTCTGCACGTGATATGCGGATTCAGTGCCGCCGCTCCCATCACACGCGGCGCGTAGGACACCGGGCACAACAAGAAAATTCTCTCTCCAACCCCCGTTCAGCTATACAAAGTGACGAACGCAGCCACTGCGGCCATCATAAAGTAATAACGCTTATTAGGGCATCAACACGGGCAGCGGCGGCACTGTCGGATGGGTCGCGCCATCAACTAGGCTTTATCGTTATTATCGCGGGAAGACAAATTTTTATCGTGGGGAGAATTTTTACCGGTATATCGCAAACGATAAGATATCGCCCATCCCTAATCGATATGTCGCAATTAACTTTCTTGTGATATTGTATGATACTCAAGGTTCTTGTATCAATCCTTGTTCATTCATATCAATTCCTACAGTTCAATTAATGAAGAAGCAGGAAGTAAAGCATAAACTGGCAACGTTTCTCAGTGCGGTTTGAACCACTTCTACGGTAATGGAGAAAAGTGAATGGAACCGCACAAAAGATTAAAACTGACACCACAGATTTATTCTCCGTCACGGAAATGCTAAGTCTCTCTCTCTCATTTGCAATACAGTTATGATATCATGAAGCTTCAGAATGTATTGAATCGATTCCTGACCAATATCACCTTGTATTCCCAATCCAAGTATCTAACTGATCACATAAAACATGAAATTACTGAAATTAAGACATCAATCCCAATCCCATAAAACACAAAACAAGTGAAAAAAAAAGCCTGTACATGGAATATGTATGTGTGAGAGTTTGAATGAATTTACTATAGGCTATAGGAAAACAAAGGCCTGGTTTCACAGACAGTCATTTAAGCAGCTTTAATAAACATGCCTTAGAAAGAAAAAAAAACATTACTGGTTGCATCTTGAGACAAAACAATGGCACTGACATATTTTAAGACATGTCAGTGCAAGTTGTGTTTAGCAAACATGCAACTTGCATTTAGTCTGGGACTTGGCTTAAGCCTTTTCTGGTTGGATGTTTTGCGTAAGGGTGTAATTTCCTGACACAGATTTCACAGGTTTTACACACAAAAATTCACACGTGACAATGGAATTCTGGTTGATTTGAAGCTTTTGTTTTAGAGGTGTTTGTTCATTACTACTAGCTTAGAAATCTAGATACACCCTAGTGGAAGAAAATGTAATTTGCAGCCAGGGTAGTCTAGCAACTTTCCGTTGGCTTGCGAGCTGGAAAAACCAAACTCTGGTCAGGCCAATCACATCGTGTATAGAGTCGGTGGGCGGGCTTAACATAATGATGGCAGAGTTGCGTTGGTTCTGCGTGCTACTTGTAAACAAAGAAGCTGGCTCAATCCATGAACAGCGAAAAGCGGTCTTTCGAATCGGCTTTGACCACGACTCTGGAAGACTTGGAGTTAAGCTTTTCTTTGAGAAAAGAACAAAGAAATAGCCTAGAAATCTAGACGCACCCTAGCGGCAGAACATCTATTTTGCCGCGAGTGTAGTCTAGCAACTCTCGGTAGACCTGAGACCTGGAAAAAACAAACTCTGGTCAGGCCAATCACAGCGTGTAGAGTCGGTGGGCGGGCTTAACACAATGGCGGCACGTCACGGCATAGTTGCGGAGGTTCTGCGTGCTACTCGTAAACACAGAAGCTGGCGAACAGCGGTCTTTTGAATCGGCTTTGGTCGCGACTCTGGAAGACTTGGAGTTAAGCTTTTATTTGAGAAAAGAACAAAGAACGGCACTGAAGTCATTCTTAAGAAAAGAAGATGTGTTCGGAGTTTTGCCGACCGGATACGGCGAAAGTCTATCAACTAACGTTAGCTCGGCTTGACCTTCTTCTTTGCTATGGTTGGTTGTGGTGCTCATGGCGCTATCCAATTGCATGCAGAGGGAATTTGAAAGACAACCGTTTATCCCGCCCCTCGGATTGAGCCCTGTCAATGGTGAGTTTCCAGACCCAACATCTTGATGTGGGTCTGGCTTGTCAGGTTAACAAAGAAAGGCACTGAAGTCATTCTTAAGAAAGGAAGATGTGTTTGGAGTTTTGCTGACCGCATATGGCGAAAGTTTAATCTATCAACTAGCTCTGCTTCACCTTCTTCGTTGCTCTGGTTGGTTGTAGCGCTATCCTATTGCGTGCAGAGGGAATTTGAAAGACAAGATTGAGATTGAGCCCTGCCAATGGTGTGTTCCCAGACCCAACATCTTGATGTGGGTCTGTCTTGTCAGGCTACATCACTAAACTACTGAGTGGACAATGGACCTTTTTCACCTGCAAAATTTGCTCAACTGTGCCTTACATAACATTATTGCATTATTTTAAAGTAAAGTTCTCCACACGGCTGACATTATATGTCCACGGACTGCCTCACATCTGTCATATTTGCTGATTCTGACTTATCTGGTATAACACTTACACTACATGCAAAAAATTATTATACTTTATCATGTGGTTTATAGTGATTTTGATCCCATGTATCCGACAGACCGACACTCGTATTAAACAAATCGGTTGCCTATGGTATTCCACATTAGCACAGGCCTTCATCAGCATGTATTAGCAAAGTATACTACATATTACCATCTGTGTGTTTTCCACATGGCCTCAGCGGTCTGTGGGCATGATGGGCAGGGTGCCAGAGGTGAAACAGGAAGGAGATGTGTTCTTGGAAGAGATTGTGACAGTGTTGGCTTCCAGACCTCTGAAATTCCTCTTTGTAGATGAAGCGCCCTTTTGCACTCTTGTTTATTTCCCCCAACTTCCATTTATAGAGACCGAACACACACGCACAAAAAAATAAATAAAGAAAAAGACAGAGCCTGAACTAGTAATCTCAGAAGCACCATCAAAAAGTTGGAAGATCTGGGCGTTCATAGTCAACCGTGAGATGCTAATTAATGGGATCCACCGTACACTTCAGTGATGTTTCTTTAAGGGCATAAAAGTGGGGCATGGAGCCCAGAGCTCAACGGGCTTGAAGATCTTATATTTACAGCAGGAAAACAAATCGCTGGAATGAAAGGAAAATGGATGGTTCCCTGTGCCCGCACAGTCACAAAAACATAAGATAATAAGTAAGGCTCTGTGTACGTACCACAGGGACAGGAAGCAGGGGTGGATTCAACTAGGTGCTATGACGCTTACACCACAATATGCTGTTGCTACAGCATTACTGCCGCCTACTCAGATAGACAACATGCACACAGGTTAGAGCTGACAGGGAAACTCTCCAACTACTGTAAATCACACTTTGTCCCAGTAGCTCAGGCAAGGGATGCAGCCAAGCTTGACTAGCCAGCCACCCAGAAAGACGGAGAGAGAGAGTGAGAGCGGGAGAGAGAGAGAGCGAGAGAGACAGACAGACAGAGAGACAGAGAGAGAGATAATATGAGGGGGTGTGAGAGAGAGTGGAGGTGGTATGTACGCGGCTGGGGGGGTTTAAGAAAAGGGATGGCTTTTTTACAGTGATACCGGGTTGACAGCAGCTTGGCAGTGGCGCCCACGGCACTGCCTGCTTGGATCCAAGCCTGTCACTCAAGACAAGGGCACTAATCAGGATTGGTCCCGGTTTCTTCCTGAAGAATGGGGGTGGCAGTTTTGCAGCCATTATAGCTGGAGAGGAGAGTGGGGGATAGAGCAGTGGCACAGCAGGAGAGGCTAACCTCATTTACATGCAGGTCCTGGAGGAGAGGGAGCTGATTTCTTTTCCAATCTCCATGTTAAACGGTGGCCGGGGCGGCCGATGGTTAGCATTGCATTGTTCGGTCCTAGTGCTCTTTGTCACGGCGATAGCCATCTCGCTTTTCCGAAGGTAGAGACATACAAGCGAGATAACGTCGACGACACCCACATATGACTGAAAACGTGCTGTGTCAAAAGACTAAACGAGAATAGTTGTTCACCTCTCCCCTTTCATTCGCTTCATGTCAGTGTAACCAGGTGCTTCTACTTCAACCTTACAGTATCTGGGTGACAAATGATTGCAAAAAATATGATCACTATGACAACCATAACTGTGCCTTTGGAGAGCACAGAGACAACATTTTGTGCCTAACCTTAGTGCTTTGTTTTAAAGTATCTGCATAGAAGACGACAAAAAATGACAACAAGGGTAAACTGTGCCCGTACGAGTGTGAGTGAAGAATAATGAAAACACAGTCCACTGTGCGTGCCAAATGAGAACTTCTTTATAGAGAGTATTTGGGCTAATCTATAAAACCATAATGAAGAAATGCATAAAGATCTGCAGCTGAGCAAACAGCAGATTTATAGTCTGAATCAACACCATCCAGTAAAGCAACTCATTCACACTTCAACACGGCCAATCAATAGATTCATAAAATGAGGACTGCACCAATATTGAAATTGTGCTACTGATACTGATAGCCCAACAATAACTGATAAAGGGCTGATATTACAAATATTAGATTAAAAGAATTACTAACTGAAACACAACTAACTTACAAATAACTGAAACAAAATATGTTAAAGTTGAAGTAGTAAAATTACTAACAAAATAAACTAAAAATACATTAAATAAAAATGAAAGCTAAATAGAAATATTTAAAATATATATAACCAATATAAAAAATATATAACAAACAGCGTTGGAGCATAATCGGTTACGTCTTAAGTGAACGTAAACATGAAATTTGACACTTGCCAGTCATTTTCACAAGTTTCATGGCCCACACGATATCTTGTGTGAATATCTGAACATGCAATATATCAAATATTTGTATCAACACTTGAATGTGGGTAAGTTTCATGACAAAAAAGCAACATTTTGAACAAAAAGCTGAGAAAATTGTTTTTGTCAATGACTACATACAGATTGGATTCATAACGATGATCAAAACACAGATCGAGTAGATCGAGTCCATCAACACCCCTAAAGCTTCACAGTCCTATACCTCGTCCTGGGTCGACATTTCATTCAATAACATAGCCGTTTTGATTTATAAGCTGTTTAACTATGATGATTGCGTTATTTTACATATGCATTTGCTTATATGAGATCGCTCGTTTCTGCTTCTTCTTCGCCTGGGTTTTGATCAGGAGATTCTGTACTCATTCAAGAGATGTGTAATAGCGCCCCCTACCATATAACAGTGAAAACATGGAAAGTCGGAAAAGCTTGTCAATGCCAGGGAAACGTTCTCATAAAAGACAAGATAACAAAACACATAAAAAAATTACTCACTGCTCTTGACTGAATAACTTTAATAAGGGTTAATCTATATTTATACAGTGAAGACCATGAAGTGAAATTTTACATTTTATTACCATATCTGTTGCCTACCTGAAAATAACAGTTTTTCATTTGTATGTTTGTTCTATTCTATTTATGTACAATGTATGTATATTATGCACATACTGTATTATATATATACAATACCAGTCAAAAGTTTGGACACATCAATGGGAAAGTGTGTCAAACTTTTGGCTGGTACTGTACTATAATATACACTTAAATAATATCAGCCGATATATCGATATCAGACTTTTTTTACTCCCTAATATATCGCCCCCCAAAAAAACATATCGGTCGGGCTCTAGTCAATATGATCGATTACAAAAACGCTGTATAAGCGACGTTGCCATACTAGCCATTAGCATCTGCTCTAGAGTTTTGTTTTGTTTGAAACATGACAGGAGATTGAAATGAACATAAATAATCGATTACATCAACACGTCATTCCAGCCCTGCTAAATGTATCTTGCAGCACAGGCTGAAGTCAGTACAGTACGGCAAGATTTTGAACAGCATCATGAGTCTTAGCTAGGCGCTGCAGAAAGACACTGACTGGCACTGCTGGTGTGCGTACATTCATAGAAAACAATCTTGTTTGGTGTGCGACCCCCTTTAAGGGAAAAACCTCTCTACCACTTCCTCATAAAGGTATCCAGAGGCCAGGGACAGCTCTCCCTCAGCAACGGGAGTATGGGCAGGGCTCCAATCCATCCCCTCAAACTCCACAAAGACACCCACTGGCACAGAAGATGTTGCCGGCTCTCGCACCTGGTCAGACTTATTTCTGGGCTCTTGATCTGGGTTGATGATGTGCTTTGTATTCAGCTCCATTGTGGTTTTCGTGGTGAGCTCAGTCTCTCAGTCTGTCCATAGGGGGCGAGGCTGAAGATCGTCTGTGCTCTGGGTCTGGAGTGGAGCTGGTGATGTCCTCCTCAGCTTAACAGACGGTGAAAGGGGAGCCACAGCTCACCAGCACCCAGTCCACAAACACTGCGATTGTCCCTTTAGGATCATCATCGGGCAGGCATGCCTTTGTTAGCTTGTTGAGGCAAGCTTGAAAAAATGCACACAAGGAGCGATCTGGGAAGTTTGTATGGCACGCCAGATCTATTTTCGTGTGGTCCTGGATTGTTGCTCCTGCTTCAGGCAGAGTAAACGGACTGCAGGTAAGTCCATGACGTTATATTAATCCTTTCTGTAGGTTCAGAGTTCTGTCAAAAATGGGTGGTTGCAATGAGCGCAAGGAATATCAAAAGCACAGTCTTTGATCACAAGTCCAACCAGGAACACACAGGAGATAACTGGAATAATAATATTCGAAAAACAACCACGTAAAACACTCAAATTTAACACCAAACAAAGAACTAAGGGTATGTTTACAAAACAACGATATACTAGAAACAGACGACAATGTTGTCAAAATGACATCCCCATTCGAAAATGACTAAAAAGTCTTTATTATTTATGCCAGGCCAGTAGTTGGAGATGTTGCTTGGAGAAACACCCTGCTAACATGTAACACGAATGCGCTTGACGTCACCGTTTTCACAGATTTCCCGTTTTTGTGGTTTACATGGAGACAGTAAAGGCATCGTTTTCAAAACCTTGCACTTTGACACCCGTTTTCAAAGCTTGCATTTTCAGGCCCCCAAAACCGTGTTGATGTGTAAATGAACGGCCAAAATGCATAAAACGTTTTCCGTTTCTAGTTGAAAAAGGTGTCGTGTAAACATACTCTAAGGCCACATCCACAGCTTTCCCTATCCAATCTTTTTTTCCCCTTATCTCAAGAAATATCTGCGTACACACGAAACCGACTCAAAATAATGCAGTATACAAGCCAGACCAGTATGTGGCACTGTAATTCTGCCACAGAAATACACTAAAAACGGAGAAGAAGAGTTGTGGCTAGAAGGGGTACAGCAACAAGGGTGTCGGGTTCAGATTTATCCACTCTGAGACCCGGTTTCAAGAAATATCGGTTTCAGGCTCCTAGAACGCTGGATCCGTCTGGACGAAACGCTGATACGATACAAAATGTTTATGTATACAGCAAAACGCGTCTCCGTGTGGACGGGGCCTAAGAGAACTGAAGGCTTAAATACTCAAGTGAAGCTAATCAACAGAAACAGGTGTGTAACAATCAGTAACCAAGGAAACTAACTAGTGAATGCATACGGGCAGAAAGACAGGGCAAACCAAACTAAGACACAAACTGAACATAAACCTGACAAATATTTTGCCTAAATAAAATAAAGATAAAAAAACTAAACATTAAAATCAACCATTTTAAATGAATTCTGAAATAACATCATCATCAATCATAACCATTATACAGCAGGGATTGCCAAACTTTCTTGTAAGTCAAACTACTCCCTGAGACTTTAAGTTAATATTTTAATATTTGAACAAACATGTCTGTTAATAGTCAGATGATAAGCAGGTAGACAAATAGAATATTTCATCTTTTTAGTAAGCATTTTATTTTGATATGAGTTTTTTTTGTATGTTTTTATGTAATTATTAGCTTTTTATCAACTCACAAACCCCCTGCAGTTTCCTCACAAACCCCAGTTTAGGAAACCCTGATGTACAGTGAGAAAAATGGATAATCATTATGAGATTTGCTAAAGATTACATTTAGCAGTGTTATTACAGAACTAGTGTTTTAATTAACTTTAAGTGCACTGCAAAAAATGATTTTCTTACTTAGTATTTTTGTCTTGTTTTCAGTCCAAATATCAAAAAAATCTTACATTAGGAGCATTTACTAGACAAGCAAAAGTTTTTGTCTTGTTTTGGGGGAAAATAACTCAAAATTAAGGGAGTTTTGCTTAAAATAAGCAAAATAATCTGCCAATGGGGTAGGCAAAATAATTTTTTTTTTTGGTTTGAATTAAGATTATTTTGCTTACCCCATTGGCAGATTATTTTGCTTATTTTAAGCAAAACTCCCTTAATTTTGAGTTATTTTCCCCCAAAACAAGACAAAAACTTTTGCTTGTCTAGTAAATGCTTCTTAATGTAAGGTTTTTTAGATATTTGGACTGAAAACAAGACAAAAATACTAAGTAAGAAAAGCATTTTTTGCAGTGTGAGGTGATTTAAAGGTGCTCTAAGCGATGTCACACGTTTTTTAGGCCAAAAACTTTGTCACATACAGCAAACATCTCCTCGCTATCCGCTAGCTGCCTGTCTCCTGAACACACTGTAAAAAAACACGGTCTGTGTAGTCCGCCTAAGCTCCACAAACTGCAACAAAAACAAACTGGTGCAGGTTGCACCACGAAGCACAACAAACAGTGCTCCAGCCAATAGCCGACCAGAATTATTTGGGGGTGGAAATCATTCTTGTCGGCTATTGGCTGGAGCACTGTTTGTTATGCTTCGTGGTGCAGCTTGCACCAGTTTGTTTTTGCATCATTAAACATGTATTATGGGCCAAGATTGATACATTTAAAAAATATTGATGATCTGTTTCTGATAAATTGTGCATCCCTTCTTACATACAGCAACTAACTTTGATATACACCCAAGCACTGTTAATAGACGGTGCTCTTTAAAGGTCCCATGACATGAAAATTTCACTTTATGAGGTTTTTTAACATTAATATGAGTTCCCCTAGCCTGTATATGGTCCCCAAGTGGCTAGAAATGGAGATAGATTTAAATCAAGCCCTGGGTATCCTGCGCTGCCTTTGAGAAAATGAAAGCTCAGATGGGCCAATCTGGAATCTTCCCTATATGTCGTCATACAGGGAAAGGTTACCTCCCCTTTCTCTGATTTGCCCGTCCAGAGAATTTGGAGAAAATGGATTCAGTTTATTTTTTACATTTAATTCAGTCGCAATGGCAGGCTTTACAAATAGACTTTTACGATATGGATTCGAAAGCACCGCCACAACAGTAGGTACCAGTGTTCATTAATGCCTGATCTGTGATCAGTGATTTCTGATGTGTAGCTAATTATTCAAGTTCACGCAGACTTTCTTTCTAAATCATTTAATACTGTTCATGAATCAGTGAATCAAGCCAGTGACTACACAATCAACATTGTTTCTCTAAGTAGCATGAAAACAATCTGTTATTTAAATTGTGATAAAACTACAGAGAGCAATTCGAGCCTGTTATGCTGCACAACGAACCTCTTACTGTCATATCGATATTGTGTTTGCTGTTAGTTGTGGTGAAAGCATTTTGTGAGAGAAATAGAGTTGCAATGACGAGATCACTGCATTCACGCGATCAACAGACTGTCTGTGTACTCAATCCTCATCACTGCAGCCTTTCATGTGATGGGAAAGCATCTAAAAATAATGCTATAATCAACACTTTCACGATTCATTAATCTCGACAGATATATAATAGTAAAAAAACGTAGTAAAAGTATTCCGGAGGGGTTCCACATTACACATTTCAAATGCAAAGATGTCAGCCAATCACAACAGTGGGCATTTACACTGAAGTCTCACATCAGACACGCCCCTTCAAACAGAGCATTCAAGCCAGAGGGCTAAAATCAGGATAGAAAAATGCCCTTTATTTCTAAATTATGACATTTTATGATGTAAAAATCATACTAACAATATAAGTTCACCTCAGGAAACATTATAAAATAATACAAAAATCCACATCATGGGACCTTTAAGGATTACACAAAAAAATCACAGAACTAAAACTAAAATTAAAATGAAAAATAAAACAAGAACAAAAGCTTTCGTTTCACTTTGTACAAGCTGTATATGTTGAAATGACAAAGCCACTCTGACTAGTCATGTAGCTGATGCATTTTTTTTTTTCAATGTACAAACCTGCAACCTTTCAGTTGCCAACCCACACTTTTAGCCACCAGGCTGCACTGCCCATTCACTCAAAGCCTTAGCTTAGTGCATGTAACAAGCTTTAACAGTGAAAGAACAGGTAGTACCTTAGCTCCCCACCAGCATCCAGCTACGGGTAGGCTAAACAGACCAATACTAAACAGCTACCCCGACCTCGTCATAACAACTAAACATGAATACCAGAGCTTTGCATCAAGGTCGGGAGTAATCAAACATACTGTGAAGTCATCTGCAGATGCGAAGGACATTTTTTACACGAGGGGCTGAGCAAGTCTCAGACACTCACCTACGTTTTAAGCCTTGTAAATCAGCGTAAGACATAGTGACAATAGCTTTCACAGAGATGACTTCACATCGTGAATATAATATCTCGCCTTTGTAAAGCAGCCAAACACCTCTACACTTGCCGATGATATACCGTTTTCCTTGGAGGCTGTCAATACCTCAGGGTGCCACTACTCTGTGTCTGTTTCCTTCCTGGCACTTTTAATCTTCTCAGCTATAAAACAGTCCCGTCTTCAGAAAAACCCTTGGAACACAGCTGCTAGTCCGATAGTTAAACTCATTAACATGCTTATGTTCTCTGTGCTGGATAGTGTAATCTATCTTAGAGACATGATATAGGTGAAGTTAGCCTTGTGCTTGGAGAATACCAAAAGTTCAGACCCTCATCAAGTACTTGAGAATGGAGGAAAATGGAATTTGACCGAATTTTGAATATAAATTAAAAAACGCATTTAAAGTTTGCATACTAAGCTCAACGAAATCCCGACAAGCATATAAATATCACAAGTTCTGTTTTGAAAAAATACATTGGTGTCCCAATGTCTCTTGATGCTAATGATCACAACGATAGTAATTACCATCATTATTTTTGTTGTGTAATTACTATGATTATGATCGCCACATAATTGTGAAAGTAAATTGTTTAGTTGAGTCAAACTTGCCATTTTTGGCACTACTTTGTTGGTGTGGAATCAGTCTCCCCAATCACAACAAGAAAGAAAAAAAAAATCAAGTAGCCTAGCCCTAATGGTAACAGAACTGATCAGGATTGGGAACAATCTATTAAAGCTGAACACACTCAATAAAGGTGGCCACATGTAGTCTATTTGAAGGTAGAGAGAAATGGTCCACTCCATTGTACATTACTTCGCTCTGTATGAAAAAGAAACTGGCATGGCCAACTTCATAGCTTCAAGGAAATTGTAATCAAAGAGATCAAAATACTGGCTGCAAACTAAGTTAATCAAAATAATCAATGATTAAAAACAAAACAAAAAGGCTGTTAATAGTCTGTATGCGCTGTATGATTCAAAACGAATAAATTGCACTTTATTCTCTCTTCTACTACACATGGAGCACACATGGGGCTTAAGATCAGCACAGTTCGCCGTTCACGTCCAACAAAATATTGAGAAATGTATTAAAACTATTGTCATCTAGACAAAATAAATACTTAAAGGGATAGTTCACCCAAAAATGAAAATTACCCCATGATTTACTCACCCTCAAGCCATCCTAGGTGTAAATGACATTCTTCTTTCAAATGAATACAATCTGTTATATTAAAACATGCCCTGCCTAATCCAAACTTTATAATGGCAGTGAATGGGAGCCCAAAATTTGAAGCCCAAAAAAGTGCAATAAAACATACTGTGAAGTCATCTGCAAATGTGAAGGAGAGTTTTTACATGAGGGGCTGAGCAAATCATGGGGTAATTTTCTTTTTTGGGTGAACTATCCCTTTAATAAAGAGTTTAATGTCAAGCAATTCCAAGTGACAGTGAGGAAATTAAGACAGAAATATAGTGCTATTGATGTATTATTATTAAAGTGTAAAAATGAAAAAATAAAGGTACACTTACACTATATAACTTTTTTGTTGTTGTTCAAAGTAAACATTTAAATAATGAGTCAATACATCATCAATTAATCTTCCAAAACGTGTTTTTGACTTGATTCACTATGGCCTGCCTATTAGAAGTGTTTATATTTTAGACCAGGCAGGATGGTGTTTGTGTCTCGTCATATATGTAAATAGAGCAAACTTGCTCCAGCTACTTTGGCAAGTGTATAGTGTGCGAGTGGCATAGGTCAGTTGTCACAACGAGAGATAAAAGATGATATTGAGCACGCTAAATTTCAAACCTTGATAGAGCTTGTAATAAAACAAGAATCAACATTGGCTTTTCAGAGGCGAAAACTGAAGGATTTGAAATGTTGTAAAAGTGACATGGAGATGGCATTTTTACTTCTCAACAGGGGCCTTATTTATAAAACGTTCCTTAGATTTCATCCTAAAAGTGTACGTATGCACAAAAGCTAGATTTTGCGTACGCACAAGTTTTCAGATTTATAAAACCATGTGTATGCCCGAACCTGTGCAAAAATCCCTTTATAAATCCTAGTCAGCAAAAGATTGTGCGTACATGCATCTCCACCCTGTCTTCTCCCCGAAATAACCATATATGGAGCTTACAACGCCTTGTTTTACTATGCATAACCTCATCTGCATATCATTCCACGCATATTCCCATCCACGTGACACCATGTTTAACACGGTCAAAGGTACAAGATATTGAAAAATATTAGATTCTAACTATAAATGCCATTTGTGCCTTACACATTACATTCTGAAAATCATTCAATACCCTTTTTATGTTTTAGAATAAATCTATCAAAATATCCATAAAAAAAAATATTCATATATATCCAATATCCATAAATTGTATAAAATACTACTCAGATAAAGTTTTTTTGAATAGGCTAGTGTTGATTCATTCATTTCCACGGACCAAATTGTATTTTTAATTCAAAATATTTAGTGAATTTTAAATAGTATTCAGTTCATTTTAAGCAATTCAAATCAAATCAAATTCATGCAGTTTTGCTGGTAATGTGAACATATCTTTTAGGATGTATAGGCTATTTTTAATGGAAACAGGCCTATTTATTGCAGTGTTAATACAATTGTCTGACTCTGTGCATCACTGACAAAGTATTTTAAAAAGGGAATGTGGAAATTACCGTTACCTTACCGTTTGCTGTATCCTTCAAATACAGTGGTATTTTTCATAATTTTGAAGATTAATGAAACTGGAACATTAATGTAAATGTGTAGGTCAAAATGAAAAGTTTAAAATTGTTCTTACTTCATTACTTTTCTTACTCTAGTAAAAGAGTTTGTACGCATGGGTCAGAGTTTGTGTGCAAGTGCACAAATTTTCCCATCAAGTTTGTTTTTAAATCACAACCTATGCGTCGGAATGTACGCCTCTTTCAGGGCCTGTTTTGTGTGTACGCAACGGTTATAAATGAGACCCCAGGTGATTAAGGTAGATGAATTGCCATATGTAGCTCTCTAACAGTGTTGATTGTAAAGCATTATCTTTTGTGAAGGGTCATTTCATTATGGGTTGCTGTAGCGCGGTGCTGGCATTTATTTTCAAGAAAGTACAGTGTCTATTAATGGGTATAGCTAGCTACAGCAACGTCTTCAGCTAGTCAACTCGAGAATCCTTTCCATCTAAACTGGTTATATCTCTTAAGCCTCATAGTTAATGTTTTATGAGCAGTAGGATAATCTCCCTCTCCATTTTTAGTTATGAGAAAGAATCAAATTCATTCACAGTCACTCACTCTCTCTCTTTTTTTTTGTTATGAGAGTCATATTCATTTCATTTCATTTCCATTCACTCAGAGTCGAATCCATGCAGTTTTTTTTAACTGCTAGAGGGCCAGGAGTAACATAGTGTACCTTTAAAATATGTAATATAATGATATTATCATTATTATTATTAATATTATTATTATAGTAACATCCATCCATGCTCCAAACCGCTTATCCTCTACAGCAGGGGTATTCAAATAAAGTTCCAAGATATTCCAAGATATTTCCTCTATATTTCCTTCCCAGCGGAGGTCCGGACAAAACTTTTTTGGAACAGTTATACATTTCCATTGGGGCAGCCGTAGTACTTTGTAAAATGAAAAGTTATTTGATGACTCAAAACAGCCATCAAAGATAACAATCTTGGGCGCCGAGAGCCAAAGAGTGATGTCTACCAATTTTTACCAAAAAATAATGATTTCTCCCAACTGGATATATATAAAAAGGTAAGATCATAAGATTTTATCAGGCTATTATTATTATTATTATTTATACATAAGAGAAAACATACTGGGGTGCAGGGTTAAAAGTATGGATCATTTTTATTTTTTGCACAAAGCAATAAACTACTAAAACAAATAACGTACATAATCTATTAATCAAAACAAAAACAAAGTTACGTTTTTTGCATCTCTAAATCATTTTCATAATTATAACATTGTTTTTTATGAAATGCTCTTAATGTACTGAATAATGATGCTAAATGTATGAAAAAAGGCACCACACGTTAAAGTCACCAACCTGGGCTGCGTTTCCCAAAAGCATTGTGAACTATGCTGATCGTAGAGAACATTGGCAATGGTGGCCCCATTCACGATCAGCTTGGGCTCACAATGCTTTTGGGAAACGCAGCCCTGGTTTAGTTAAACAGTCAGAGTCATCTGTATGACAGATAAAAATTATTATTTGCTGCATTCTGGTTTTCTGCAGCGTTTTAGCAAAAGTATCTATTTTGCTGCTCACCGTGTTTCTGCTACTATTATTAAAATAACGTGTCAACGCTTTACGTCTTTAGTGGGAGAGTGAAGCAACGCACACTGAGCGGAAAGGTTTTGAATGAAACACGGTTGGCTCTAACAAAATTAGAGATTGTAGCACCAAAAGATCATTACCGTAAACGACCCTGGGCGATTGTGGTGCGAACCGCTCTGTTGTTTTGAAGCGCTGCTCACTTTAAACTATAAACGGTAAAATGCCACAATTATGTCCTGGTACACCATTTCAATACTACTGCTCTATAGAGTCACAGGGGTTCTGGAGACTTATGGTGCGTTCACACTGAACGCGAATGAAGCGTTTCACGCGCGAGTGATTTACATGTTAAAGGGTTAGTTCACCCAAAAATGAAAATTCTGTCATTAATTACTCACCCTCATGTCGTTCGACACCCGTAAGACCTCCGTTCATATTCGGAACACAAATGAAGATATTTTAGTTGAAAGCTTATGGCTGAGAAAGGCTTCAGATAGGCCTCCATTGGCATTCAGTACATTTACACTCCCAAGACCCATAAAAGGCACTTAAAACGTCGTTACAAAGTCCATCTCACCACAGTGACTCTACAATAATTTTACGATGCGACGACAAAAGTTTTTGTGCGCAAAAAAATCAAAATAACACCTTTATCCAACTTGTTCTTGTCTTCCGTGTGTGCCTCCACGACGCATGCGCGAGAATATGACGTAGCGCCAGCGTTCGGGAATCCATGAAATGCACACTTAAGCCCCATTTTGAGAACTACGCCGAGACCTAAAGCACGATCAATGTAGAATCCAACAGCTTAGACACGCGTGTCTTCCTCTGCTTGTAAACAAATCCCTTCTGGGTCATGTGTCCGAACGCCGGATCTGCGTCATATTCTCGCGCATGCGTCGTGGAGGCACACACGGAAGACAAGAACAAGTTGGATAAAGGTGTTATTTTGATTTTTTTTGCGCACAAAAACTATTGTCGTCGCATCGTAAAATTATTGTAGAGTCACTGTGGTGAGATGGACTTTGTAACGACGTTTTAAGTGCCTTTTATGGGTCTTGGGAGTATAAGTGTACTGAATGCCAATGGAGGCCTATCTGAAGCCTTTCTAAGCCATCAGCTTTCAACAAAAATATCTTCATTTGTGTTCCGAATATGAACGGAGGTCTTACGGGTGTCGAACGACATGAGGGTGAGTAATTAATGACAGAATTTTCATTTTTGGGTGAACTAACCCTTTAAGTAGGGATGAAACGGTATGGAAATTTCACATCACGATTATAGTGACCCAAATTATCACGGTTATCAATATTATCACGGTTTTGTTCAAATGAGATGAAAGTGTTCAAAAATAACAGATTTAAAAGAAGTTTTATATTTGAAAATCAACAAACAAAAAACAAATCAAGCAGCTCTATGCACTTTTTTAAGCTAAATTCTGTGGGATTTCCTTCCTTATAATGGCCGTCGTCAATAGCAACGCATAAATAATAATAATTTGGTGTAAATATAATCTCTAATATTATCTCTGTAAATATATTATCAAGCAATATTCTCATGAGTGTTCAGCAATGATGCATTTAAATCTAGCATATTTTGTGTAAGAGCCCAAACAGTATCCTAGTGAAATAATGCATATCCATATTTCCATATGATTTGACAGTTTATTTTATTAAATATCAAAATGTGTGCATCATACCTGACACCTAGATGAACACTTTACAGTCAGTTTTATGACTGTCATTCCCTTCAAATGCTAGTGAAGTTTGAAACGTGTATAACGTTACCAATGTTGTATGTAACTTTAGAGACGGTCCCTAAATTCGCCAACTTTATGCCAGTCATATCAGATGTGATTCTGCTGTGTTTTTTTAAACAATTTTCGCTGCTGAAATAGAACAAAAACAGTCAATCACTGTATGATGAATGAATCTCCTGCGTACATCGCACGTTTATCTCTGCTTTGAGTGTAGATTTCAGCGAGTGAGAGCAGCGCGTGCTCTGAACAAAACTCTGGCTAATCTGAACGCCTCTGATTATGAGACATTGCATTCATAAACTCAATAGACACGTGTAAGTGGTTATAATGCGCAACGCGATTATAACAGATGACTTTTGAGAAGACTATAATAAGTTCAACCGCCAAAGTGGCTAGTGTCGTGTGCAGCCGAAATAACGTTACACCCGAAAATGGCGGTTGTTAATGTCAAGCCAGGGCTCCAGAGTGCGACTAAATGGTCGCATTTTGCGACTAAAATTTGAGAGTGTGCGACTGAATTTTACGTCCAGTCGCATGTACGCCCCAGTAAATTTGCCTGCTGTCGGTACAGGAGAAATTAAGAAAATACACTTACTAATTATAATTGATAAACGTTATTTCTGGCAAATTCTATCTTTGCCAGCCGTTTCTATATGAGATAATATTAAATAATTTGTCCGTGATGCATTTTTGCCATTCGCAATCCAGAAGAGAGAGAAAGCGAGGGAGCTACAGCGAACACAACACCACAGTCAGCTTAATGAGTGACGATGGCCAAGAGATTTACACAGAAGTTTAGTCTGCTTAAACTTTAGGGATGTGCTGTGATATTAATCTAATTTTATTTTCGATTTTGGCTTCCAAGAATTATAAAAAGAAGATATATGAGGTAAAACTATTCCTATAGCCGTGTTCCGTCGAGTTCATCCTTCCCTTCACAGCTGCGCCGTCATTTCTCCCTAAACCTAAACTAATCGTCAGAATCAGTGATTGTTGTAAACTGCAGTCTCTACTGTTGCTAAACTGCGGGATGTGTTTGATAATAAAGAGCTATTAAATGCACAATAATCCGCGCAAGAGACGCTGTTTCCAACTTCAAGGCTGCGTGTGTGCTGCGAAATGGACCGACTTGCACTTAATATTGTAGGCTTCATGTGCGCGTCTAAACCATCAAATAAACAACAAATAGCCGGTGTCAAATTGACCGGATTGGAGAGTAGTTATTTTTAACAGTTTATATCTTAAAGGGGTGGTAAAACACATTCTTTTGAAGGCTTGATTGTCTTTGTGGGGTGCACTGTAACATGTGTTCATGCTTCGTTTTAAAAAAAATTGCCTTATTTTTCATATATTTGACCTTTATTCTACACTGCTCTGTCCCTCCTTGTAAAACGGTCTCATGCTTTCCGGGTTGTATGAAGCCAGTCCCTCAAAAATACGCAGTGGGCTCTGATTGGTTAGCTGGCCCAGTGTGTTGTGATTCGCTAACCGCCTAGTGTACGTTTGTCGGAAACGTCACGCCCCTTACCGGAGGCTGTGCTTTGGTCATAGAAACAACGGCGTCAATAAAACCATATGAGCCCGAATCAGATCAGTGAAGATGATCGAGCAGAACCTGTTCAGTCCTCAAGAGTAAAGACTGCGGGTCTATAGTGATCGCTACTGAATGGCACTTTAACTTTTGTATTTTTAGAACGATTATAGCCAAATATCTGTCGCAAGAACTAACCCAAAACGAACACTAAGCACTGGCTTTAACTAGTAAGTTAGCCAAATCACACACAGAACCATGTTTAGCATGCCTGTAGATAAACAATACATCAAAGCTCTAATCAAAGAATCATTTACACTAATGTCAGGTTCGCTGTTGAGATTTTAACGTTAGTGTTTGTAACGTTAGGTGTTCGTCGGATAACGTTAAGTATGAATAAGCATTTAACAGACTGGTTTGCAGAACAGTGTTGTCATCTGTTTACTTCCCTGCTACAACCTATTACAGGAAAACACATCGATGAAAAATAAATCAGACTTACAGGTTGTGGCCCGTAAACAGCTTCTGTTTGTAAATCCAGCTTTCAGGACAAGCCGTGGTGCATATCCTGTATTGAACTCGCGAAGTTTGTGGAAGTTTGTGTTGTCCTCCGTGAAATGTGCAGCGCGCACGTCGTGCATCCACACACTGGCAGTGTTTTTTTCACGCAGCTGACGTTGTGCAAATCTGGCATTGAAATCGCGAAGACGGTGGATGTTTTCCTCTGTTAGATGTGCTTAGATGTTAGATCTCCTCTGCAGGGAGCCCTGCGCGCGCCTGATTCCCCGCTGACTCAAACACACGTGCAACAAGCTGTATGTTAAACGCTCTGCAACGCACCCCCGTCCCAAGGAAGGCTGAACAGAGCAAGTACCCCAGACCTGCAATCCGGATGAAAATAACAGCGTTTCCTCGGCATCGCGGCAACAACACTCCAGCCTACTATACCACAACAGCGCCGCGATACAAAATGGCCTCACCCCCCCTTATTTAATCTTCTCGGAGGAGGGGTTTATGTAAATATTGAGCCTGTTGATGTCACCAACCCTGGAGGAATGTCTGTAGTCGCCTACTGGCCGTTTGCTGTAGTTCTTAGAAACTGATTTCTTTAAAAGCAAATATCTCCCTTTGCTTTAAACTTTGAACGTTGTAACTTTGCAGATGTTGTTTATGCTCAAGCAGCAACATTACACGCTAGCTAAAGTTAGAATAGTGAAATCGTGGTTTACCACCCCTTTAAATGGGCGTAAATAGTTTGGAGAAATAGGAGAATATGATATTATTAGTTCTACATTCGAATGGTCTTAAAGGGGCAGCGTCTAATAAACCTGCTGACGATTGAGCCATTAATTCGAATCGAACAAAAGGCAAATAGAAAATATTCACATCTCTTGAATTAATAACTTTAGCTTTTATAAGCATTAAAGGGGCTATATGCAACTTTTTCCCCAAAAATAAACGTAACAATAGCCTTTTTATTTTACATTTATGACTCAAACATCTCCTGATGAGCATACTGACACCTTGTCCGCTCACAGTGGGTGCACCTATAAGCCTGTATCCTATTTTTCCTTTTTTCTGGCGGGTCGTCTTTTCCCGCGCTGTCTGCGGATGTGACGCCACCACCGCTGCGAGAGCGAGCAGAAAATGAGAGCAGTTCTGTTTTTTGGCCACAGGTGTCAGTCGCGAGTTTAAATTTCAGAAAAACGCATATAGCCCCTTTAATCTATCAATTTATACAGTGAAAACTATGCAGTGTTATTTTACATTTCATTACTTTATAAGATTTCTTTGTAGGTTTGTTCTTTACTGTAATATTGATGTTAGCAGACCTTCTGAATGCCTGCACACTGGTCCATTTACACATAGATGTTTTATATTTTTGTTCAAACTTTGCGGTTTCTTTTGCTATATATATTTTACTTTTCAGATTATAAAGCCATGTTAATTATGTTCTTAATTATGTTTTTTTTTTTTTATATATATATAAAAAAAAAAAAATTATAATAAAAAGAACCGGTAAGAATACTGTTAAAGTACCGGATCGATAAGCAGTATGGGTAAGAGTAGTAATACCATTAAAACCTTAACGATACCGATCCCTATTAGTAATACAGTGGAAATTAGTAGATTTGGTTAGCATGTTGATTTACGGTGTGCACCCCTAAAATTTCTGGTTGTGCCCCTAAAATTTTCAGTTGGGGGCCATTGTGCTCCTAGTGAAAAAAGTTAGTCTGGAGCCCTGCAAGCCCTGATTATTTTCCCTTAAATGTCACCCTAGTCTTGTCTGAATTTCTTCGTTTGCTTCACGTTATTATTTCCCAGACGTAGTTTTGGTATTGAGGTCAAAGTCCACTTGCCTTGCGTTCGTAGTTTTGAAGTGTTCCCCCTATTACAGCGACTTTCTTCTGGCATGTTCTGAAGACAGGGTGACCATCTTCGATTAAGTTTCCCTCAGGATTTTTGTAAAATATGACCACCACAATCGCGTGAGCTGAAAAATCTGAACTTTGGCGGATATTCGCGCCACGTTAACCAATCAGGAGCTTGCTCTGGTAGTGACAACAATGAGGAGAAAATCTGGTTTAAATTAATCATATATTAATATCAGTTTCAGACAAGTGTGCATATGATTATCACTGTGATAACATTAAATGACATGAAACACAACCCAGTCTCTTTTTGTTAAATGCAAGTTTATGTATGATCAATAATTCAAAAGTATAAGTAAAAGGTATAATAAGCTATACATGAAATAAAGCAAAAAATTCAGTCAAACATTTAAAGTCAGTGCTAGTAGGCTACAACGGTAACATAAAGTTAAATAGCCTAAAAATAAAAAAGTAATGAAACTTCACTTTGCCCTAAGCCTAAACGATTTGCCAGGGAACCAATTATAGATCCATGAGACCAAAGATCGACCGTTACATATACACAAGACGAATTATAGCTCGAGACACCATAGAGACATCAGAGCCAGCAGCAAATGTCTGAAGGACTAGCCGTAGAAAGTCTGATCTCGCCGGGGTTAATGAGCGCTGAGCGCCTGGATCTCACAACTCCGAAAACGCCAGATAAAATTTTCAAATAGGGACTCTTTTTATAAATAAACCACACATTTGAGCTTTAAACAACTACATTATTGCCTGAAAAAGTCTTAAAACTACGTTTTGTCACACATTAACAGTAGTATTTTAACAAAAAAGACGTGTAAACACAGCCCATGTCAGCCATTTCTCAACAAGACGAGCCGGCTGGCAGAAGCCCCTCCCATGACACGAATTTGCGTCTGTTGTAAATTGAATGTCTCGCGCGAATGAAGCAAGTAAACTCAAAATTTTCAAGCATCCAACTTTGCGCGAATAGCGCAATTTATTTGTGTCATTTGCGTCCGGTGTGAACGCACCATTAGTAATATATATTTCTCCTAATTTATTAATAATATAATATGGTCACATTTTATATTAAGTGGCCATAACTATGTATTTAAACATTTGATACAATACACGGTTACACTATTTTAAGGTGCTATTGTTACAGTGTAATTATATATTTAAATACTGAGTAATATTAATTAACAACATGTACTTACATAGGGTTAGGGTAGGATTAGGGTTTGGTTGGGGGTTAGTTGCATGTAATTATGCATAATTTACTATTTTTACGATACACATGTAATATGCAACAAGGACACAGTAAAATAAAGTGTTACCCAATATACTTATTAAATATGTACATTGTATGGTACCATGTCTGTGCATGGTATTTACATTTAAAGTACTTCCATTTCATTAACATTTGTTGTTACACTTTTAACTTTACCCCTAACTGTAACCCAAACCCTTACTCCAAAACCTAACTCTAACCCTTACTCCTAAAAATTGCGAAGTTTGAAGAATACATAGCATGTAGTTACACAGTAAATACATAGTCCTGCAGGCCACCTAATATAATGTGTTACCTATTTAATATAATATAATATAATAGGTTCCAAACAACAACAGTGAATTTAATGTCTTCATGTTCTTTTTGCCTTGAGAAAAGAGAGGTTACATATTATTCATGCTACAGACTTTATTTTACAGTTGTTGACAAAACAATCTGAATAGGATTTTTTAACTAAATCATGCAACCCTAGTTGTCAGTTTTCTGTGGCTCTTGAGTGATAAGGCATGTGGTGTTTACCGCTCAGGCAACTGGCGCTAAAAACGAACCACAATGAGCAAAGATGGCAGCAAGCAGGTCCATTACGGGGGGCCAGTCGTGCAGCAGCCATTCAGATGAATGGGAATGCTAACGTATATCTTTCTTCGGGTATTATTGACCTCCTCGCTTCCAAGGCCTCCTCTAAGATATGACAATTCAAAACTACTTTTAAAAAATGACAGCGGCTTGCCTCTTCTCATTCCCTGTCAACTGAACAGACTGCTCTTTGATTCTGCCCAGTAAGCCTCATCTCATCTTAAGACAGACCCAGAGTACTGACTCATAAATCAAATCGCAGTTTGGCATAGCTCTGCAGCACGGGCCTGCGTCAGACCTGTCTGTTCGATCCCTTGTGCGGTGTGGCCCAGTGTTAGCAGCCTGTTAAAGGTTTGTCCTGGAGGGGATGGATGCACTTGTGTGGTACAACAACACAAGAAAGTGCCTGGAGCTCTCCAGCAGCTCCCCCCACCCTTTCCCCAGATGAACCAGCGAGCTGTTCCTTATGAACCACTGCCAACAGAATGCCTGCTATGAGCTGGTTATTACTCAGTGCTGGGCCGCCACTAGCCAAAGGGCTGCTCTCCGAGCTGTAGATCTCCATGTTGTGACTTGTCAACATGCGGAAAATCGTTACCGAGCTCAGGCACTTTTATTCCACACAGGCTTTGATTGAGACTTGGGTGGGTAAAACATTGTGTTCGGAACTTCAGACTTTTTTCATTCAGAGTCTATCGTGCTTCATGTAGCAAAAGGTGTGTGTCGGAAAAAAATGATTACCAAGTGAGCATGTTGAATTAACTATGGGCTTAGAAAAAAAAGATGGCCAGTTTCAGGGTACAAAAGTAAGGATTTATTTTCTGCTTGCACTACCAATGTTTTTACTGATACAAACATATGTGGGATAGGTAAGATTTTTTATAATTTTTTGAAGAAAAAAAAATACAGTAAAACTGTGAAATAATATTACAATTTAAATGAATGTTTTCAATTTTAATATATTTTAAAATGTAATTTATTCCTGTGATGGCAAAGCTGAATTTTCAGCATAATTAATTTTTTTTCTGAAATCATTCAAATATGCTGATTTGCTGCTCATGAAACATTTCTTTTTATTATCAATGTTGAAAATAGTTGCGCTGCTTAACATTTTTGTGGAACCCGCAATAAAAAAAAAATGTTCTCTTTAACATAAAAAAGCACTGACTTGAAATATAATTTTTGTAACAATCTAAAAGTCTTTACTATCACATCGGATCAACTTAATGCATCCTTGCTGAATAAAAGTATAAAAAAAGTTTGACCTCAAACTTTTGAATGTCAAAAAGCATTTCAATTAAATATTATTTTTAAATATTATAATTTGTTAACACATACATATGAAATTAATTTAATAGAAGAAGAATCTGCATTCTGCAATAATAGCCGGAAATTATATAGTTAATATAAATAAAAAAACACCAAGAATTCCTAAACACACATGATGAAAACATTACTGAGTGGCTTCTTACATTAAACCTATTCTTACTGACGCTACCAACCAAGACTATCCAAGTCGTTCTTATAATGTTGTCAAAGCATATGAACGATAAAAAAAGAAGTAAGATATAGCTCTGGCCCAAAAGAGCAAGTGATCCTTCCCATTGAGACCATTTGTTTGTTGGCTCTCAAAAATGTGCAACGCTATCACAGACGAAACCAGGCTACATCGTGGCTGGTCATTTTAAAGATGCAAATTCTTTAATAATACATTACACATGAATCTCCCACTTGATGAGCCTATAGTCCGTTACAATCATCGAGCCGAGTACAAAAATTGTCTTAATTATGTCACCACAGTGCCTTTGACTGAGCACTCGCAGCTAGACTACACCTGTGATGAAAGCCAGGCGATCCAGCAAGCCAAATTAATCTAAATGTTCTGGTTCAGTATGCCTGGCTGAAGCCCCTTTCTGTATAAGCACTTGTTCAGGAGAGCATCCACCACCCTTCCCCTGCCCTTTAATTCATTTCTGAGAGGAAAGCCTGTGTATCATTATTCGCTTGAGCTCAAATGGGCAGACACCGGTGAGAGAGCCTGATCAAGTTGGTGGGGCAGGGGGAAGAAAGAAGAGGAGGAGGAGAAGGAGGGGGTATTCTTGGCAGATTTTCCCTACAAATCAGATGCCAAGAGCGAAATGGAAACCTCCCCTCATTTTCCTTTCCCCTTAATCCAATGTTTTCAAGCCCAGGCCCAGCCAAGGTCATTATAATCATAGATGAGTGGAAAGGAGCCAGTGACCCACCATTACAGTAAGGTGGAGAGCCACCCAGTCGCACACACTCTGCCATCGGTGTGTAATGGAGAGCTGAAATCGGTGCAATGCTCCAATTCCTCCATTTGCAAATGCAGATAACCTTAAAGATCATGTGTGTATAATGGAAATGGCCGGCTCCCATAGGGAGACATTTTAGCTGATGGCAAAGGTCAGGGTGAAAGAATGATACGGGCTATGTACTTGCACAAAATGGAAGCCTGCGAGTAAGACAAAGAACAGCAGAAAAGGAGAAAAAGAGGTAACCTCAGTCGACCTCTACACCTCGGAGTGGAAATCCGACGAAAACTGCTTAACGATGCAGGAACGTTTTAACCTAGGCTCCCTTCTCGCGATTAATTTACAGGAAGCTAGGCGAACTGTGACCTGAGGTTTGAACAAAATGTATGAATTCTGGAAAAAGGAGTGTGCATCAGTGTTATAAGGCCATGGTTTTGTAATCCCAGTGGTTTTCATTGTAGCACTAAAGCCAAAGGTTATATTTAACTGTCAAGAAGATCATCTGACTGTATCAAGGCCTTAATGCCCTCTTGCAAGTCTTGACCCGTGCACATTGTGACGCAAGCACTCCTGAACTCAGCTATGCCTTCTCAAGAAAGGGAAGTGAAAGATACACTTGCAAAATGATATGTCATAGCCGTAATGTTCACAAACACCAGAGCAAACAAGCAGTTTCGGCACAACAACAATTCCACCGTCCTGGATATTTTCCACTTTTTAAGGCAGTAGCTAACCATGAGCAAATGAGATATATTTAGATCAAGAATGGTTCTAGTCACACGCCTATCTGCTCACAGGTGTTAAATCACAACGAGCGCAAACAGAAAGTAATGAAATGTGACATCACTCCTCCATGGCTGAATGAGAGGGCTGCGCTCGGGGCGCCACCAAACTTCAGATGAGCTTTTGCTGAGTGGGTGATTTCGATACGATATCAATCAGCAGTGGGACAAATGGCAGCAGTTCATAAACATTGATGGCTGAGAGATTATAAATGTTATGAAAAGAAAAGCCGCCATTAGTTATAATATGGTGTTATTATAGGTTTATAGAGCATTCCTGAGCTTCAATTAAGAACTTTTCCTCACTGTTGAATTTTGTGAAACACCCAAATAACTTCATAAACATCAATAATCCGACATAACCGCCCAGTACATTTTGTTACACTGTAAATTAATTCACTAAAACCCACACACACAAAAAGTTGAATTTGCTTTATTTTTTAAGTCAAATCAAAGCAGATCCAAAGTAACAACTTTGAATTGAATTACTGGTGGTCATGAAAGCTCAGTTCTTCTCTTAAAACCGAGCAGTCATTACTATTGTAAGTTAAACGGATGTAAACAAACGTGCTATAGCATTAAGAAGAAAACATTTTGCAATGCAGTTAAAACACAAGCAGGACATTCCAGAGAGCAAAAGAAATTATCTCCGACTTTGAAAAAAAGGCACCGTTTCGCTGGAGAATGGCATCAGCAGTAAAGATGCATTCTGAGCGCTTGCTTTCTTGCACTTAAAGCGCCACCGTGCCACATTTCGCCAATTCCTCTGATCGATGTTTTCCACACTCTACATCGTGTCCCCTCTAGCGGCCGGCACACGCAACTACCGCCGTTATTAGCGAGCTGATAAAAGCACAATGTTAACATCCAGCTACACAGGGTCAAATGGACAAATATTGCGATTAATTCCAAGCGCAACCCGTGCAAAGCAGCCGAAGCCGTGAGATTTCCCTCACACAAGCTTCGAGGCGAGAGAAAAACGCGTTTCGCCTTTGTACGTTATTGATCGCAGATTGTCTGCAATGAATGGCTGCGTGAGGAAGGAAAAAACCCTGAACTTCAGGTGACCGACCATGGCTTTGACACAGGCAGCCTGCAGACATGAACCCCACTGAACTGGGAGGGGTGGAAGAACATACCTCAGCTTAAAAAAATCCCGCTCGACAAACGAAAGAAAAAGTCGCGCACACACACACATACGACCGCGGAAGGCGGAAAGTTGGACGGACGTGTTTTAGGGCGCATTTTTAAGTTGCAGGCTGCTGCTAGATAGCGCCGGAGCTAAGTAAAGGCAGGGGCATGGATGGAAGGCTGAGTCTGGCTCTCAGTCTGATCCGACTGACCCTTCATTTTATTGCGGCCAGATCCTCAGATCCTCCCCTTTCCCTTCCGCGCGTCTCTGCCTCGCTCGCACGGACACATATAAGAAAAGACGCGCGACCATAAGCGCCAAATAAGCAGCGATAACGCGAGCTTTACTGGCCGCAACCTTTAGGCGGAACGGGACCTTTATCGATTATCTGCAATTAAAGGCACCGCTAGTGCGCTCGCTCCGCTAGCCCCCTCATCGCCAACATGGCTGCCTAGCACAGACCTAAAAAAGGAGAAATAACCTCCGCCGTGCCTTTGTCTGTTTCACCTCTTTAACCCTAAACTACTGCGCAAAACACACGGAGACGCTCTAAAATCGCGCCGAATGAGAAAAGGACTTACGTGAAGGCAGGCGCTTGGGTTGCTCCTGTTTCCTCCTTGGCATTTTCCCCCTTTTATCACATTCTCCTTCTTGTTTAGGGATAAGAAGAAAAAAGGTCTTTTCCCATTGAAATTTAGCGAGGGAGCCTGATGGCAGGGACTTGTCGTGCACCTGGCTGTCCTCGGTTAAGTGTATTGTTGGGAACAGGGAAGAGTAGAGGAGGAGGTGCTGTTGTTGTTGCCGTGTCTTGACTATGGCTGCTCTCTGTAAGTGTGTGTCTCCGAGCCCCTAACTAACACTAATGCAGGGATCAAAGGGCAGCAACAGCAGAGCACACACACACACATACACACTCGCGCGCACACACGCACACGCACACACACACACACACATACACACATACACATTCACTCACTCACTCACTCACTAACAGAGAGAGGAGCTCGCCCGACACAGCGACGAGAAAGGGACAAGGTGCCCCCAAGCTTTCAGGGTGTAGCCTATACTTGAATGACCACGAAGGATTTTTTTTATATTCATATATAAAATGGATTCGGACTGATGAATATTTAAAAGGCTTGAAAAATATTTTTCACAAAAACAAAACGCTTTTTTGAACAAAATACAATCATAAAATTAAAATATGACTTGAAACATATATATATATACATATATATATTTTTCATAAATGCATTTTATAAATGTTTGAATGGATCTGAGTTTACATAAACACCCAAATCAGAACAATTCGTTTTAAGTTTGATGTAATGTTATTTACATTTATAATTTACAGTAACACTTTAAAATAAGGTTCAGTTTTTTAATATTAGTATTAGTTATCGTGAAATAACAATGAAAAATCCTTCTAATGCCTTTATTAATCTTTACTAAAAGTGGAATCTGTTTATCATTCACAATGATTAACAAATACTGTAACAAATGTATTATGCATTCATTTTAGTTAAGGCGTTAACTAACATTAAATAATAGGACCTTAATTTAAAGTGTTAAAAAGTACAGTTAATTATCATATTTTCTCATTTTAATATATATATGTATATATTTATATATTATCAAAAGTGTTACCAAATGTCCAATTAAGAATATTTTCTCATTTTAAGATTTTAAAAATATATATATTATTATGTTATATGTATTGGCTAGCAATTGAATTACAACAAATACTGTTACAAATGTTATTGCCCATTGTTAGTTCACGCATTACCTAAAATTAAATAATGGGATGTAATGTGTTACTGAATTTACAATTAATTATTATATTTTTTATTTAAGTTTTTTGTTATTATTATTATTAATATTGTATAATCATTATACCTTCATCTATAAATGTGAAATGTCCTGGCTAATAGTTGAATTTTATACCGAATCTGAGTTTCTGTATAATTAATTTAGTAATAAATAGGTTATTCATATAGTACTGTAATTTTTTTTCTTGTAAGCAAAAATCTATCAAATCTATCAAATAATACAAATAAAATAATTTTATTTAAATTTAGTTTTTTTTTTCTTTTTCATTTCACTTTATTGTATGGTGACTTGATTAAAAACCAAACCCCCCTCCATCCCCCATCCCACACACACACACACGCACACACAATATTCTGTTCTATGCATAGCACTGAAGCAGCCGGCTGTTCCCCACTCAGGGCTGGACTCCAGCAGGCTGCATGCTGTTGGACAAGTTAGTTCTTTCACACCTCTTTGGTGTTAGGAGGACTGTATCCTCCCTCATGCCATGCTGCCATCCTCCTCACAACCATCCACACGTGCAGCTTGTTACTGTGGCAATTAGCACAGGCCCAAAATTAGCCCACTTCGCCTCTGCACAGGTGACTGACACACACTTTGTAGCTTGCTCATTAGAATATGGCTGCCTCACCATTCCTCTGCCTCTTTGTCACCTCTTAAAGTCCACGTAACGGCTGTTGAACTGTAAAAAATGTTGGACCTTGGTGGTAAAAGTGATGAAAGGTCAGTACTTCTCATTGCAGTCCAGTCCAGTGTCATTATCAATTTGTTGTGTTTAGATCTCAATATTTGCTGGTCCAACAGTATGTTTAATGTGTAATATACGGAAACATATTTTATGGTAATCTTAGAAAATATCCCCTGCATGTGTGTGCGCTGCTTGTTATTGTTTAAGATTAGTTTAGTCTCCATGGCGAGGTCACGGTCTGTTCTGTAACCCCGCCGATGCCAGGCAGCTGAGGTAATGCGTGCAAGCAGACAATTTGCTGATAGTAGTCATGGCAACAGCAGCATGACCTCACACTTGGTAGCAACCTAAAGGTCACCTAACAGACATCACGTTTTGATGGGCACCGTATCAACTGAACCTGACAATGACAAACATCTGCGAAAGAAAGGAGACCGTTTCCATTGACATATCTGTTTCCATTTGATACTTTAACCCTTTCATTCACATTGCAGTGTTGCTTTACAAATTACCCAGAGACCTCAATTTATACCACATGTAAAAGCAGCATTTTCTTGGGTTATAATGTTACATCCTTTTACATTCATCTGCAGTGCAGTTTATGTCACATGAAAAATACTATTTTGCTATTAAACATTCAAAATTACTTGCAAAATTGTTAGCCCCAGACTGTCCATCTAATTATATTTCTTGTACGGTATTGATAAGCATGATTGTTCTGCAGGTCTTCGAAAGCAACTCGTTTTGTCTGTTGGCATTATTACTACTTATTAAAATGGCTCCCCTGCAGCAGTGCAGGCTGTTAGCGAGCTAAATGAATTTCAGGTGCTTCAGTAGCGGATAAAGGAGGTTGGATAAAGAGGTATATCTCTCCCCGAGGCCAAGCATAGTGGTGTGGCTTACCTCTTTTTCAACTCGTTGCAGCCTCTTCCTCTTTGTTAGGATGTTGCAAGATTGTGTTAGGAACACTGAGTGGAGCGGGTCATTAGAGGACTAGTGACATGGCAGGATTGTGTGACGGGTGAGAGAGGAAGCTTGAATAACAGAGCTCGAATATTGTAAATATCACTGTTAACTACTGGGGTGGTTTCTAAAAATGATTTTCTTAGTCCTCTGCCCTGCATAGTCATACACTTACCATGCCATAAAATAAGTGTTGCTTTAAACATTTCACCTCATTGTAATCGTCGTATATTTTTGGATGTGATGACCTGTGTTTCATTAGAAGGTGTTCATTTAAACCTTAGTCAATAAACAGAACCCTTGATTCATGTAAAGATCGCCGTAAGGAAACGTATCATCTTATTATTATGGGAACGTTACTTTTGAATGTTATCTGAACCATATGAAAAAAGTAAAAAGTAGTAATGTTAAAAAAACATTAGACTAACTTTCAACTAAAATGCTTCAGAAAAACGTTTCAAGAATGATGCATAACATAACATTTTTGTGTTAATGTTTTGATATTGTTATTAAAAACAGACAATTTTCAACTTTGTTCTATTAATGCTACTGGAAGAATGTTTGATCATAATCTAGCCAAATTTCTGAGAATGTCCCCTGTTAGCATAGCCTGGTCCTACCAGACTCTCGTACATTTCATTTGTACAGAGAGTCTGGCCACTCTCCATTGACAAGCGTTAACTTCCTTGAAGGCGGGAACTCTGTTGAAGTGTAAAACTATTGGATCTGCCCAGAGCCACTCTGGATCTGCCACAACCAATCGCTAACGTTTGGTCGTGACGTATGTCATCTCAAACTAGCGCACGACATCGACGTCATCGTTCTCAGCCACTCCCTCTGTTCGCTGATTGGACCGGTAAAAATTTGAAAATTGAGCGGACGTACGTAGGAGGGCGGAGCCAGGCTACTGTTAGCTGGGGTGGTGAAATAAATTTAAAACTCTTTACAGATTTTATTTAGTGAACAAAGAGCGAGTTCAAATAAAGTTGATCATTTTTAATATGGAAAAGAGCATTCGATAATATTTTGATAATTTACTATGCGTTCATTAACAGTATTTAATGCAAATAATCTGTGTAAAGGTGCAGCCACATTAGTGAAATGGTGTGTGCACAAAGGTCCCATGAGTGGTACGGTTTCGATTGTCAGAAGTTGTGAATGGTACAAAAAATACAGAACTGTACTGTACCACTTTTTTGGCACCCTTCTGCTGGCGTACCTAGCACAGTAGTCCGGTACTAAAGGGTGGAGCTAGACTCACTGCAGAAAATTGATTGGTTGACAGAGAATCGTCACTTGCGCATATACAAGGGGAATGACAGCACAAGAGGCGCCGGTTTTTAATATATAGTTTTTTTTTGTCTTGTGACAAACAGCCACATGACGAGAAGCAAGAACAAGATCTGCTGTATGTCCTACATTACTGTTGTGTCACTTTCTTCTTTGTGCGAGAATGACGTCAATCGCTACTTTCCGGCATTTGCATGCCTATCAAGTAAGGGTACTGTTGGGGGTGGAAATGGAAGCCGGATCAGGGTTTACCATCCCGAATCATACTTTACTGTACTGTACCGCTCTGTGAAAATTAGCCATTAGTGTAGTGATGTATGAAGCACAGGTCTCAAACCAAAAGTCACCAAAAGTCACTTTCAAACCGAACACCTTTCTTAACGCAATGAATTCATGCAAACCCTTTGCGTGTGAAAATCTTTCACCCTCACGTGATATTCCTGATCTGAAATGTCTGGATTTTGCCCATGAAAACTCGCAGAACAATGGTAAATGTGACAAGGGTTTAAAAGGGTTAGTTCCACCCAAAAATGAAAATTAGCCCATGATTTACTCACCCTCAAGTCATCCTATAGGTGTATGTGACATTCTTCTTTCAGACGAACACAATCGAAGTTATATTTAAAAAGTCCTGGCTAATCCAAGCAATTATAACGGCAGTGACTCTTGCTCTGTTTTTGAAGTCCATAAGAGAGCATCTATCCATCATATAACTGTTCCACACTGCTCTGGGGGGTTAATAAAGGCCTTCTGAAGCGAATCGATGCGTTTTTGTAAGAAAAATATCCATATTTAAAACTTTATAAAGTAAAGTTTCGGTCGGTAATATAACTCTGAAAGAAGAATGTCATAGAATGTTATCATCTCTGTGTGGTGACGTTATGTGAGGGTGTGCGCGTGACCTCGCTGTCGGCCGGAGTCGCTGCGGTTACGCCCACTAAGTGGCAAAAACACTGAGTGGCAGCATTGGTTTTCAATGTAATACTGAAAAAACTCACAAAATACATCTAAAACAGGAAAGAGCTTTGAGATTGACTGTACAAACAGATTTGACAAGAAATCTGAGATATATTTTTACAGACTGCCAAAAGCAACAGAAAAGACAAGAAAATGGATAGGTGCAATTCATAGAAACAACTGGACTCCAGGCAGCAAAACATGGATTTGCAGTCATCATTTTTGTCTCAATATGTTGAATTTTGGGGTAAAATCATACCCAATAAATTGCATTGTTATATATTGTATTGACAACTCATCAATTAAATATTTACTATTGTATATTCTGCCTAATTTATGTTTTTAAATAACCACTGACAAAAACTAAACAAGTTTTAGGGCTGGACGGTATGACGATATAACACTGATATAAGTCACCCAGATTTAGACCTATACCTTATTTTGTATTATATAAAGCATTCACAGGCAATTTTGCTTTATGTATTTCCCCGGCGTCGAAATCAGGCACATATAAATGTCAGGAAACACCATTCCTGGCTGCATGTCAATATCCATGGATCACTGGATGTTGGGTATGTTGTAAGGAACACTATATCGAGTCCAACCTTTAATTTAAACAAAAAATCGATTGATTTACTCGCGTTTTCGCAGTTTACCCTACCCTTAAATGCATGACTGTTTGGCCAAAAATTCTTACATATTCAGGTCTTTGGCGATCCGGAACTATATCTAACATGGATAGATCTATACCTGTCGCGATAATATATAAAACTCCTGATATTAGAGTAACAATTACAGAAGAATAAAATAAAGCATATTTCTTTACCTTTTGGAGCTTGGAAGGGTTCAGTTTGAGCAGATGTTTCATACCATCATCATGAATATGCATGATTAACAGTTTATGGTTGAATCAAAACTAATCAACGTTCTTAAACATGGTCTGCAGGACGAAGAAGAGTAGCCTCTTTTGTGAGATCCGTTCCAGTGCAAAAGGTCAGAGAGCAAGTACAGGGGCAACCACCTGCTTCTGTCACACAGCTGGAAGAGGGAGTGAGAAGAGAGGGAAGGGAGACAGGTGGCATGCCGGGGACAACGCTGGCACCAGCTTTCCGCTGTAATAATCTCTCGATTTCAAAGGCAGTTTGAGTCAGAACAGACCAACAATTCTTCATCTTGAAACTTAAGATGGTGACCTAGAGCTATGCCATACCTTACACTCCAAATAACTCATTTTAAATTGTAGTCAGCGATCTACTGTGTTCACAGGCTAATTAGGAAGAACTTTAATACAAGAAGTGTTTACTGGTGTTAGATGTGTGAAAGACCTCGTGTCCCATGTGGCAATAATAGACTATCCAGAAACAAGTGCCCTCTTAGTTTTTAGAGCGAAGTGTATTTTGAATGCAACTACACACAAAAAAAAATAGATAAATATATAATCTGTGATAATTAGTTTCATGATTAAACGAAGCATGATTGTTGATGCTTAAATTTTTTTTTAAAACGCTCTGACAGAAACCTCGCATTTACATGTCTAAGGGTACGTCTACATGACAACAATGTAGCCTACTGAAAGCAGAAAAGTTTTTCCTTTGTGTTTTTTGCATACAGATGACAACGTTGTCAAAAGTATCCCCATTCACTTAGATCAGTAAAAATGCTGTATTATACATGCCAGGCCAGTAGTTGGCGATGTCACTTTAAAGAAACACTACGCGTCACTTTCCTGCCGGAACCATAGACCGTAAAAACAATCACTAAAAACAACGGGACGTTCTAAAACGTTTAACATGAAAAACACTTTATGGTGGGTTGCACCAATAAACTTTCAATTAAGTAAAGTTTAACACTAATCTAGGATTTGTTGATATTGTTGAGTTGTTGCACCACTTAATTTTAAACAGATTAATTATGTAGTAAAAGAATTATAGAGCTGATCAAGCAGCATAGGTGGAGGCTGAACCGACACCAGGCTAAAGAATCCTTGTGCAACCCACCCTTAAAGTGCCGTAATGTACTAAAACAGTGATAATAAAGGGGTACAACTCTCATGGTTAACTAATCGTGAAAAGTGTTGCATTACATTTAGATCTATGGCATTATATTAAGATCATGGCATGAAAGGTTGCAGTGATGATCACTGTCGGCGATCACACACATGTTGAGCTCATGAAAGCAGCGATCTCGTCATTGTAACTCAGTTTCTGTACACTAACGAATGCTTTCATCTTCACTAACAGTGCAAACCTGATATGTTGAATAAAACGTCACTTGCAGTTTGATTGACAGGTTCAGCGCGCGCTGCTCCAACGATTGCAAAGCTTTCTTTGATCACTTTCTTTATAGAATTGAATCACTTTAAACAGATTATTTTCATCCTACTAAGAGAAAAAACGCAAATTGATGTTTAGTCAGTGGTTTGATTTACTGACACACAGACAAATAACATAATCTGACTACATGAATCATCACATTTCAGATCAGGCGTTAGAATTAACAGTTACTTACATGTTGCATTACTGTTGAACCCAGTCACTGCACAATATTTTGTAATCCTCAATGGCATGTTTATATTGCTTTGTAGCTCGGAGGTATAACACTAGGCCTATGTTACATTGTGCGAATCGGTGGGCGGGGCTAAACAGGCAGTGATGAAGTAGGCGTTGATATTCTTCTGCTGAGGGGGTGGTTGTCTCCCTTTGACGTCGTTTGCTGGGCCTGGTGTCTATAAAAGCTTTTCTTTGACTAACAAGGAAGTTTTCAGCTCTGAAACTTACAGGATATTCTTATATTGCCGTGACCTTTTATATATCAAAAGCTCAAGGGAAAGTTGATTTCTCAATTCATCACCAAAATTCTGTTTATTCAGGCTTACTATATAGAGGCGCGTAGATGATCCAAGAATATGAACACACGCGTTTTGTTTATAATGGGTTTGGATGGAAAAATACACTTAGCGAGAAATCTTGTGTTGCACTAATATTCTGTGTTCATCTGCTTTCCTGTATAAAGTATGCATCATCAATAAGGTGTATATTGAATTTGAAATACTAACAACAAACCTGGTAAAAATGACTGGCGGGCAATGGAGGAAAGCCATGTTTGCCATCCAGGTAGGCGTTCCTATAAGCGTGTGATGTCATGTGAAAATTATGAATTGGAGCTGCTAACTGGAGCTCTTGAAGCTTCACCCTATTCTTGAAAGGGGGCAAGGGGCAGCAGTGCATTTGCATTTAAAGGGACACACAAAAATTAGTTCACCCTCTAAAAGGGACAATTTTAACATGTTATAAAAAATTATCTGTGGGGTATTTTGAGCTAAAACTTCACATACACACTCTGGGGTCATCAGAGACTTATTTAAAAGTCCCATGGCATGGCATTTTTCTATTATTTTATAATGTTTCCTGAGGTGTACTTATATTGTTAGTATGATTTTTACATAAAAAAATCATAATTTAGAAATAAAAGGCATTTTTTCTATACAGTTATTACCCCTCTGGCTGAATGCCCTGTTTCAAGGGGCGTGTCTGCTGTGAGACTTCAGTCCACTGTTGTGATTGGCTGACATCTTTGCATTTGAAATGAGTGTTAGATTATGTTGCGGAGGAGGCGTGGTTTAGCGAGGCACTGCACGCACTGCATGCATGAGAGAGAGAGACTGACTGGGCACTTGTGAACCACGGAGAGCTGGAGGAAGTTTTATTGTACTGAGTTGTTAGCGCAAGCTTATTTGTATCTGAGAGTTCTGAATAAACAGTCCCAGTCACGTCGACTCTGTCTTCTTCCACCTTATTCTACAAACTTTGTAACACATGTAATGTACAATTACAGCCGTCGAGATGAACGAATCGTCAAAGTGTGGATTATAGCATTATTTTATGATCTATTCCTATCACATGAAAGGCTGCAGTGATGAACATTGAGTACACATGCAGTCTGTTGATCGCGTGAATGCAGGGATCTCGTCATTGCAACGCGTTTTCTCACAAAATGCTTTCACCACAACTAACAGCAAACACGACATCGACAGGAATACAGTAAGAGCTTCGCTGTGCAGCATAACAGCATAATTCATTATAACGGGAGTTTGGTCAAGTGTGCAGATACACTTGTCAAGTGTGATTGACAGCTCCGGACATTATAACGAGTGTTCTTTGATCGCTCTCTGTAGTTTAATCACTTAAAAAAACGGATTTGTTTCATGCTACTAACAGAAACGTAAAGCCTGTGCTGACATAAACCGAATCCATTTTCTCTGAATGCTCTGGGCGGGCAAACAGATGAAGGGGAGGTAACCTTTCCTGGTGTGACGTCATAACAGGAAAATTCAAGATCAGCTCGTCTGAGCTGTCATTTTCTCAAAGGCAGAGCATGACAGCCAGAATTCGGTTTACACCCATCAAAAATTCTAGCCGCTTGGGGACCATATACAGGCTAGGGGAACTCATATTAATGTTAAAAAACCTCATAAAATGAAATTTTCATGCCATGGGACCTTTAACATATTGTGATAGGGGCATTATAGGACCCCTTAAAATCAAGTAACTTTACCTTATTAAACATGAAAAACAGTGTCAGTGTCTTGTTTCATCAAAAGTACAACTTCATTTTCAATTATAAAGCAGCCCTCCCAGTGTGCTCATGTTTTCATTCGCGGATGTCTGACCTCGAAGGACTGAACAGTAGAAATTAAGCAGAAGAGATTTCCACGTGAAAGGCGGCAGAGCCTACGTGCACACCTAGCTATTACGTAATCGACATGGACCAATTACCAGCCATAGCAAACTTTTCCGGAAAGTTCACTTTAGCAAGCTGTTTCGAACTCCCAAAGCGAGCTCCAAACGAACTTCGTTTTGGTCTGATTTTGTTCGAAATTACATCACATCAGTTCATTCTCCGATTTCACTTAAAGTATATTGGGGTATTTAGTTCACCCAAAAATTAAGGTGAACTTATGGGTTTGCAACAACATGAGGGTAAAGAAATGTTGGCAAATTTTAATTTTCGGATAAACTCTCAACTTTAAAGAGGTCATAGAATGCCATTTTTGTACAAGTTAATATGATTCTTTAGTGTCTAAATGAAAAGTTTGTAATATACTTTAATTAAAAATTCTCATTAGTATTGTAAGAAAACACTAATTTTACCTGGTCAAAACCAGCTCTGTTTTCAGCAAGTCATTTCAGTGCATGTGACTTTAAATGATAATGAGCTTTGCTCACCCCGCCCCTCTGTTCTGTGGGGCGTTCGGTTCGACCCGACACAACACCACAACACACGTGGAGTGTTGCCTTGACAACAGTTGAGGGTATTTTTTCGAGAAATAATGGCAACGGGAGTCTCTGAGGACACATCTGAGCAACCGTATCAATTCGGGTCAAGTCGGACCAGGAACAAGATGACGAACCCAACGAAGTTCGAACAGGACGTTTCTGAATGGTTGGTTAACGTCATGTCACTTTGATCTATCTTTGTACTGGCAGAGTAGCATAGTGAGATACGAATGCTATGTGTTTCCTCATGTATATGTTAGTTCATTGACAGATTGATGTTATGTTATAAGATTTTTTTTTGACGTTACTTCTTAATCAGTAACAGACACCGTTATAAACCATCTACAAAAGTAAGCTTAGTGTAGTGTTACCACGTTAACTTTATCACCCGCGTACACAGTTTGTAATAACAACCATAACGCGTTGTTCATTATAAACGTGGGATTATGAATTATATTGAGAACGTCATACACAGAAAGCATGCCATAATGTAACTTACCCTGTAAACTTTAGCCTCATTCATCGTGAAGCGTGCAAGCGATTTGCAAAGATTAATATAAAGGTTAATAAAACGTTACACTCACTTCTTCCTGAGGTGCAGCGGGAACACAATCCTTTTTTCAAGAGCAGCTTATTAGCAAAACCTGCTTTATACTGACGCTCGTTTATAAAGCAGTCTGCTGAGAAATGATTCGCGCAAACATTGACGTTGATCGGGGGGAATATTCCCTTCTAAAACAAAACTCAGCAGCTGTGTCTTCAGCGGTTCGGATTTAGGAACATCAAAATGACTGCTGTGTTCGTTATTACACCCAACAACAGAACACCACAATCGCTTAGACGCCATTCTGCTCCAGCGTATCAACAATGGCGGACTGATGACAGCTCGCTCAGGGCGGGTCTGTGTTGAAACGCTGCTGTCAATTAACAATCGTGGGAGGGGCGTCCAACCGTGTAACGTCACACGGTCATACGGCTCGATTTGAGACAGGGGAAAACATATAAGGAGATTAAAAAAAAACACTGGATGTATTTTTATCATTTGGGATGGTTGTGTACAGGCACTGCCAACACACATTTCCGTATAATCAACTTGTAAAAGTGCATGTACATTATATGACCCCTTTAAGCACTACTAACTTGATGGTTGATGACCCCCAATAATGAGATCTGCTCTGAGACTTCAAGAGCAGATCTCCTTTTTTCCCCTTTCTCCTGATAAAGTACGACAGCCCCTTTTTCTTGGCTTTTGACACTTTGCTACCTCAGGCCACTAGCATATTACGTGCTGGTGCTAAGTAAAAAAAATGATGGACTTTTATTTTTATGCAGGTTGACAGGGTATTTAGAGCACAACATTTCTGTCTTTGAAAAGTTACATTTTCAAGATCAGCTATTGATAAAATATTTTAAAATGATTGTCAGATATATGGAAAGAAGAGTAAATGGTTATATTATATTTGTTATATATTAAATATTAATGATGAGATTTATACATTTTTTATTGTGGATCCACCAGCACATCTAGGGATGAAACTAAGTTAATATCACAGTACTGTTCATCTAAAATGACCTTTTAATTTAGTCCAAGGCCTCTCTCTGACCTATTCCTGTTGCTCTTTAAAGCCTTGTGACCAAGAATAATTTTATAAAAGACAATTAGTTTGAAGTCATTTATTCTACCTTATAGAGTGTGTGATCTCAAAGACTTTAATTGCCTTATTATTTGATTACTGTGCCGCATTTCATGCTTCTTTTGTCTTGGAAGCTTTTTTCAGGTGGTTCTTCCGTCGCTGAAGAAGACATACCTCAACCCAATCAAACCCATACCTTACCCCGAAATCACCCCCGATTACATGCTCAAACATTGTATGTAAGTGCATTTAGTGTATGTGTCAAGTGGTAGTACACTCATTTAAATAATTTCACTTTGATTTTTTATTTTAAATTGTTTTTCTTTTTTTGTGTGTCTTTTTTACAGTATATGTATATATTTAGGGGGGAAATCTTAGTGAAAAATTCCTAAATATGTGTATTTAAGGGGAAGAAGTAATTCTGTCATGTAGAGCTGCTGTAGAGCAAGTACGAGACTTGCTACTGCCAATACTGCACATACACAACATGATGCTGTGAGCAAGACAGACATGCCGCTGGTGCTGTACAATATAGCATACATGAATTACCCATAACAGATCTATACAGGTGGAGCTGGGGAAGGTGAAGGGTTTCCGAAAGCGCTCTGCAACTGTTAGAGCAAATGCTGACCATGTATTCGAAGGTTGAGCAACAAGCTCATTGGCTACAGCAGGAACCAATCAGCTGTGCCCTAGAATGATGTGATTGCAAGCAGATTGAGTTAAAGGGTTAGTTCACCCAAAAATGAAAATTCTGTAATTAATTACTCACCCTCATGTCGTTCGACACCCGTAAGACCTCCGTTCATATTCGGAACACAAATGAAGATATTTTTGTTGAAAGCTGATGGCTGAGAAAGGCTTCAGATAGGCCTCCATTGGCATTCAGTACATTGACACTTCCAAGACCCATAAAAGGCACTTAAAATGTCGTTACAAAGTCCATCTCACCACAGTGACTCTACAATAATTTTACGATGCGACGACAATAGTTTTTGTGCTCAAAAAAAAATCAAAATAACACCTTTATCCAACTTGTATTGTCTTCTGTGTGTGCCTCCACGACGCATGCGCGAGAATATGACGTAGCGCCAGCGTTCGGGAATCCATGAAATGCACACTTAAGCCCCATTTTGAGAACTACGCCAAGACCTAAAGCACGATCAATGTAGAATCCAACAGCTTAGACACGCGTGTCTTCCTCTGCTTGTAAACAAATCCCTTCTGGGTCATATGTCCGAACGCCGGATCTGCGTCATATTCTCGCGCATGCGTCGTGGAGGCACACACGGAAGACAATACAAGTTGGATAAAGGTGTTATTTTGATTTTTTTTTGCGCACAAAAACTATTGTCGTCGCATCGTAAAATTATTGTAGAGTCACTGTGGTGAGTTGGACTTTGTAACGACGTTTTAAGTGCCTTTTATGGGTCTTGGAAGTGTCAATGTACTGAATGCCAATGGAGGCCTATCTGAAGCCTTTCTCAGCCATCAGCTTTCAACAAAAATATCTTCATTCGTGTTCCGAATATGAACGGAGGTCTTACGGGTGTCGAACAACATGAGGGTGAGTAATTAATGACAGAATTTTCATTTTTGGGTGAACTAACCCTTTAAGGACCTATCAGCCTGCGCTATCTAGAATTTCATGACAGAATTTTTTATATATATCTATATGTAAATATATTTTATAAAGATCTGTTTTTAAAATGAACATAAACACATAAAGCTACATTTTAAAATGTTAGAAATACATGTCTCTGTCCTAAAAAAAGATTCAATTGGCAAATAATATTTTTGTAATCCATTTATGAAGAGAATGAGGTTAGCAGATCTACAATAACTTTGCTGTCTTTGCTCTTTTCTTGCGCATCATTTGTACACATTCTCATTGGTTGTTTTGCATGAGGATAATTTCATGTGCTAAAACTGCTCGCTCAAGCAGAAGAACGATGTACTGTTTGCCTTGTTTTGTGGCAATATGGATTACAAAGTAGGCAACATAACCTTTACGAAGATGGATTATAGAATGAATTTCATATAAATAAGGTATAGGAAAAACCACCACTCGCCACTGGTTCACAACCCATTTTACTTCCGTCATGTGACATTTTTCTGAGTGAAAAAGTATATTCATACATTCAAATAATGTATTCGCTGAATTGGATGGGAGGAGTTATAAGCTGGCATGGTGACCTCATCCCAAATGAAAAGTTGTTTCAGAGGAGAAGCAAGTTTTTTAAATGAACGATTGCATATATATGTATATATATATATATATTAAATAATATCATACGCTTATGAATCATTCACCGTAAGCTTTTAAAAAAGAAAAGATATAGCTATTTCATGTTACATTTTAATTTAAGCATATCTGTTTATGATCAGCTCTCAGTTCTCTCCCTTATTACAATCGTCTGTTCATAAATTTCTTCAAAATCTTGTTATTTTTATAAATCTTGAATACATTCTTTGATGGTGGAAAGCTTCCCAACTGTGGATCCATAATACTGTAAGAAGCCCATGAAACACACAGCACTGACATTTAGCAGTTGAATGGAGGCTCTCTACAGGTAATTATTTTAGCATTTGCTATCCTTGTATCCCTCTGGCTTTAGTGAGTGTACTGCTGAAATGACATAAAATTAATAGTATTTGCAAAATAATGCTAGCATGACATTCTATGAAACAACTTGGCGCGCAGTGCTTTAGTACTGCGTTGCAGTGCTATCAGTGCTGTGTGTGAATTATAGACTTTCCTTGATTTTTTATCTGACCATTTCTCCAACACTTTTATGAAAGTCATTGACTGTTCTCGTTTTGCATATGGGAAATACTATCGGTCGAGCCTATGGTGATTACAGTTCTCTTTTGATCCACGCACTGTAACATGAGCCCTCTGTGCTTTTGTGTGGCTATGGCTTTGTCTCTGATGGGATTTCTGCCCTCTCTCCATTTCCCTTTGTTTCTCTCCTTTTCTCTCCCTCTCTTCGAGGCTCCTCCTCCTCTTCATAGGGCCCACCAATGAGAGACACTTCAGGTGCTGACCTTATCAGGTGGAGGTCAATGCCAGGTCAGGGATCTGTTGCTAGGCTACCATCAGATAAGTAGCAGGAAGACTGAGCACTGGGTTGCGCTGTCATTCAGTGCTTGTCATGTAATCTCATTCATTTGCTGACAATTGCCTGTACGTCACAGAAGGTTATCGAGCCTATCCTGTCATAATTAAACACATTAAAATATTAAACCAACAAAGCCAAGTGCTGGCAGCTCTTCTTGGCTTATGTGGTAACAAAGATGGCCAGCTCAACAGCATAAACATGAAGTTCTTAATTTAGATTTGGTTGTGCTGGATTTGAAATGAATGCCATCTGAACCATGAAAATGAACTATGAAAATGAACCAGAAAACATGAGGGAATTGCACGTGAGAATTCCATCAAGCAGGACAAATACTGCATTAGCATAGATTAAAAAAATGGTTGAAATCAAGATTTAAAGGAGTAGTTCCCCCAAAAACTTAAAACCTTTTGTTTTTCTGTGGAACACTGAAAATTAAGCCATTATTCGCTGATAATGTTCCCCACAATTGGAAGGTTAACTGTTGCAAACAGATCACTGAATCAGTGGCTGTGTCCGAAATTGCCCCTATACCCATAACCCTCTGGGCCTCTTTGGTCAAAGTAAAAATACCTGAATTTTTGTTGTTGAATAAATGTTGTTGGCTTTATCGGAATTGGTGGAAACTTAGTGACTTTTGTCGCATTAGCTATGTGAACACACAAAAAATGATGGTCATGATTTATAAAGGTCGGGGGGAAAAAAGTCCCACTTCTTCTTCTAGAAGCGTATTTGTGAGGTCAGACGCTGATGTTGGACAAAAAGGCCTGGCTTGCAGTCTCCGATCTAATTAATCCGAAAGGTGTTCTATTGGGTTGAGGTCAGGACTCTGCACAGGCCATTCAAGTTCCTCCACACCAAACTCACTCATCCATGTCTTTATGGACTTTGCTTTGTGCACTGGTGCACAGTCATGTTGGAACAGGAACAGGTCATCCCCAAACTGTTCCCACAAAGTTAGGAGCATGAAATTGTCCAAAATGTCTTGGTATGCTGAAGCATTAAGAGTTCCTTTTACTGGAACTCAGGAGCCAAGTCCAACCCCTGAAAAACAACCCCACACCATAATCCTCCCCTCCACCAAACTTTACACTGCACAATGCAGTCAGGCAAGTACCGCAAGTACAAATAACTCAAATAAGAGGTTGAAATCAGATCAGACCCAGATTGATTAAGCTGTGATAAAACATATTCCATAATTTTTGTTACATGTTAATTGAATTTTGATTTTATGTGTAACAAAATGTCGTCCTCTGTGTTAAGGTTTGACTGTAGTAAAATTAATGCAAAAACTGACACTTCAAATCAACAACAAAAAAATAAACCTTGACAAAAAGTAGTTTTTGACAATTTATATGTATAAATCCAAATTCACAACTTAATACAAATAAGTATTTATGTCTAAAAAACACTATAGAGAATTTATAAGCCACTTTATATTGAACTGTATATGATTCTGGTTGTTACACCATGGCATTACATACATATTTTTACTCCCACCAGATGGCACTGATCTACCTTAAAAAATTGGATTTTAAATACTGTGTCTCTATTTTAAAGCTGCAGTCCGTAACTTTTTGCGCTCTAGCGTTAATAAACAGAACTGCATGCGTCTTGCGGAAGAACATTGCATCCATCCTTTTTCCAAACCGCTGATCCAGTGTGGGTACAGCGTAATATCATACAGTTATACATTTCTTTTTAATTGATTATTAAATAGTTTAATTAAGGTTTATACATGCTAGTTTCCCTGCCAGAGTTCAAGATAAATCTTTTCATTACTACTGGAGCTGCGCTGAGTGAAAACTCTCAAAGTTTCAGTCAATCTCATGTCAATCTTGAGTACCTATAGAGTAGTACTGCATCCTTCTTATCTCCGAAAAGTCTTTAGTGTTATTATATTTATAAAAGAAAGATACGCTGTACCGCGAATAAAGCCGACCGACTGGAGGCATATCGTGTGGGCGGAGCTAAAGGATCATGAGCGCGCAGCTATTGCGTTGAGAGTGTCTGAAAGCTGTGACATCTTTAAACGTGGAAAAAACTTTATACTAAATAAACCATGGCTATCAATCACATTCAGCCATACATATATGATCCAGAATCAGAAATTGAACAGGAGCAACAGCAACAACGACTACAGCAGGACGTCTCTCTGTGGTATGTACTGTAACTGTATATATTTGCTAAGCGGATTGTCATGCGTGAGTTACAACATTTGTGTGTTTACTCATGGTTTATGAGGACATCATTTGGTTTATGTACTATTGTATGCTATTTAATGTTAGCAGTAGCAAGCAGAACGGTTTAGCACGTCAGACTAGTGCGTTTACATAGAAAAACAATGGAATAGTAGCGCATTTGAATGAACGTGTCGATAGCTAGCAACACAAAGACATTTGAAGCAGTTTTACTCACCACCTGCTTCCAACATACGACCGTGAACCTTAATCGCTGGGACTGCTCCCTCTTTCAGCATTAGACAACCTACAAATCCGGCGTCAAACTGGGCCTTGTTTATAAACCATCGTTGCCGAAATGCAAGGGACAAACAAAAACACTTGCACAACTCCGTTGCTGCTCCGGAAAAACAAACTACATCCACTGTCCCATTAACGCTGGGTTATTTGGGAAGCTGTGCAGGGTTGTCTTGCCCTGACAACCAAAAACACACTTCTTTGGTGACATTGTTGATTTCGTGAAGTCCTGTGACCAAGCAAAGCGTGTTTATGGGCATGTATTTGCTCTCTCGCGTGCACACTCTTCCGCCCTTGTTGACGTCACGCAGACCCATACTCAAAAAAAACTTTCCGAAACTTCGGACAAACCGGAAGGAGTATTTTTGGCACAGAAATACTCCATCTAACCTCCAACTTATTTTTTTCAACTTTGTACCCCCCCTTAACGTGCCAATGGCAGATGATAATATTATCTGTAAAAAACAATCACTTTGCCAGTAACTACTTTCAGTTTGTAACTACAGCAGTTTGTCTGTTCTTCATGCAAGCTCATATTCATTTTTTTTTTTGTATTTTCAAATTTTGTTAGTACAAAAAAGAAAGAACAAGAAAGAACCCCCCTTTATTGTGGGATGTGGTATTGCAGAGACATTTGTTCACATCTGACCCCATGCAAATGATGATGCATTCTAGCATCATATCATCTCTGTAGGTCTCAGTAGTCACTCTGTAGGTCTTCACCATGACAGACTCTTCTGTCACTGTCGCTCTGAGTCCGGCGGGTTAACGGCAGGTCAGAGGATTTGGTGATCAGTGGTTCACTGAGCCGTGAGCCCTGCTGGACAAGCACTTTGATAAGGGTACTGCTGCTTCTGTGCTTGCCCACTTCTGAAGCTTGGGTGAGACTGGCACGTTCTGAAAGGCTAAGTCTCAATGTCTGGTCACTTGCCAGCTGACATTCCACTGAGACAAGCTGAGAGAGAGAGAGAGAGAGAGAGAGAGAGAGAGAGAGAGAGAGAGAGAGAGAGAGAGAGAGAGAGAGAGAGAGAGAGAGAGAGAGAGAGAGAGAGAGAGAGAGAGAGAGAGAGAGAGAGAGAGAGAGAGAGAGAGAGAGAGAGAGAGAGAGAGAGAGAGAGAGACCGGGGCAGATTTATTGAGGCATCAGACTTGCCTCAGGAATGTTCTGTAAAACACCATTCCTGTGAAAAGAATAAAGAAAATAATGTCAAACATTGTGCTAAACTGTTTTCTTCTCGTATATCCTGAAGCAGTACAGTATATGTCGATATCAACTTGTTGAATATATCACTACATGACATAATTCAGGATCAAGCACAGCATGTCTTCACCTATTCTGATGAATATTCAGCTAGCAAAGACCACTATTTGCCTGCCTCTGAGTCACAACTCCTCTGTGGTAGGGAACACTAGTGGTCAAAAGGCAGAGTGGGAGTTTGTGTATGTGTGTGCTTGTGTTTATATGAGAAGGAGAGATAGAGAGAGAGACAGAGAGAAGAGATCCTCACCCGAGGAGAGAGTGTAGGATTTGAAAGGCTATAGCTTCCTGGCAGCCGGGAGTTTTATCTCTTTTTTAGAACAACCACTGAGGTGTTTAGAAAGGAGAAACCAGCATACCATAGCTATGTTAGACTCACGGCTATAAAAGCAGAGATTTGTCTTTCTCCTCAGGGCCTAATGCTGGTACTAACTGTTTAAAAACTGTCACAAGAGACTAGCATTCGTATTGCTGTCATTATTCCATCTCTTAAAGCGATAGTTCACCCAAAAATGAAAATGCTGTCATCATTTATTCACCCACCCATGTCGTTTCAAACCTGTATAACTTTCTTTCTTCTGTGGAACTGCCCATACAGTGAAAGTTGGCGGGGTCCAAAACAACATTGACTGTTATATGGACATTTTTGTATTCAAATTATATTATTTTATGTTCCACAGAAGAAAAAAGCCATACAGATTTATTTATACTTTTATTTTGTTTTGAGTTTTTAATTATTATTCTTTTTTTTTTTGTAATTCTGTTTTTGTTTTTATTTTTTGTGCTTCAGCTTCAACTCATAGTTTAGGTTTTTATTCATACGTGACCCTGGACCACAAAACCAGTCATAATAAATAAGCTTTCCATTGATGTATGGTTTGTTAGGATAGGACAATATTTGGCAGAGATACAACTATTTGAAAATCTGGAATCTGAGGGTGCAAATAAATCTAAATATTGAGAAAATCGCCTTTAAAGTTGTCCAAATGAAGTCCTTAGCAATGCATTTTACAACTAATAATACATTTTTTTATAAATTTACGGTAGGGTTAGGGTTATATTGACCCATACAATGTATTGTTGGCGATTGCCACAAATATACCCGTGTGACTTATGACTGGTTTTGTGGTCCAGGGTCACATATTGTATTTTATTGCGGCTTCAGTTAACAAAAATGTTTTCAAAAGTTTTAGTTTAAGTTAACAATATTAACCGTGGTTTGAGATTTAATAAATGATGAACTATTGCTATAAATACATCAATTCATAATTCTCTGCTTTGCAAATTGGCCAACCCTTTACTGATACAGTAGGCTATATATGCACCTTATACTGTACATATATATATATTTTTTTTTAACAACAAATATTTTTTATTATTTATTTATTTTTGAAGAGCAAACCTGATGAACAGACAAGACTTGAGAAACTGTATGTTACAGGATGCTAGCTGAACTCATCATGAAAGTAGAATGAGGGAGCTTTGTTCCAAATGTCACGATGCATATTTATAGATGTGAAGTGCTCCTTTTGTATATGCTCAGCTCCCCTGTCTTCCAGTCGCAAACATTTCTCCCTACATCACTGTAATGACACATGCAATCAAACCAGAGATCCGCTTGTACAGTGACCCAGCCATTTCCACACTAGCATGGCCTTTTAGAAAAAGAAGAGAAAAAGATCTCAAGCAGCAGGGAAACCTGGTCCAGAAAGCAGGGACACAGATTACGACTTTGTTACATTTAATGACATAAGTAAGGAAATTGAATTCATAAACTATGGCAAATACAGGTGACATGTCAAGTGCAGGTATTGCTCAGCTTATATCCAGAGGGGTTTTTATTTATTAACTCTGGCTGGGATATCCTGCATGGCTTGCCTGGCTTTGGTTCCACTCACCTAATGGAGTCATGCCTTTTGGGTGAGTTTTGAAGTTCCATGTTTGGTTGAGGAGTCGGGTGCTAAAGGTGGGCGTATGTAGTGGTCTGAATGTGCTGAACCACTGCTAGGCATCAGTCTTGAACATGAAAAGACTTTCTCTCCCTCTTCCTCTAACATGCACACAGATGAATACGCATTGCCCGCACAAACAGTTCAGCAGGAGTTCATGTGTAATGAATCAGATACAGTGCATCTCATTGTATAGAATTACACAGAAATATAAATAACGCAACATTTTATTTCTACTATTAAATGTGCTATTTGTAAAAAAAAAAAAAAAAAAAAAAAAAAATATATATATATATATATATATATATATATATATATATATATATATATATATATATATATATATATATATATATATATATATATATACTGTTTGCATAAATATTCATTCTTCACATTTTAACATCTACCAGAGCCATATAGACAGTAGGTGTTTCTCAATGTCAAGGATCCTTCCTCTGCAGGACTGGTCCTTCCAAGTCACTTCCTTCAGAGGCGAGGCGAGGCTCCTCTTTAGCATTCGGAGAACAGGTAAATGGAACAGGCTAGCAAGTGCACGTCATTGCCTCATTACGTCAGTGAAAAGATCCGTTAGCCATCAATAACGTGATTTGTATAATATCAGTACGGTAGTAATTTTTACTGGCATTTAAACGTTAAAACGTTAAACGTTTACTTATATTTACTACGGTTATAACAAATGTTTGGTAATGTAAATACTTACACTTGAAAGCACATTGCCCCGTTAACGCTCCGACTCCGATATTTTGTATTTTTTGAACAAGATAGCAAAGCTGCGCGCATAGGATTGTGGGTGATTTGAGAGCGTGAAGTGCGCGAAGTCTACTCGTATGCATCCTTTCCTGTATATGGCATATTTTTCGAACGAAGGACTCAGACCTTGGTTGAAATTCCGAGGATCCTCGACATTGGAACAGTCCTTCGATGGATGTCGATGACGTAGCATCCTCGGAATTCTGGCTTCCGAGGATCCTTCCTTGACATTGAGAAACGCCTAGTAAAAATGTTATCCCATTATTATTTAAGTTGTGAAACTGAAGGAAAGCTATGTAAATTCCAAAGAGGTCAGAGATACAGTTAAACAAATACATAAATTATGAAAAGCATACTGAACAGTATTCCAGTGGATTTATCAAAAAGCTGTTATAAAACAATGGATGTTGCATAGAAAAGCTTGTACCCCATAAACTCTCGCACAACCAAAAAACAATTTGTGTTGTAAAGCTTTGAATGGAGTAAAGGTGCATCTGTCCGCCATAATAAAAGGAATAGTCCACCAAAAACATGAAAATTCTCATAATTTATTCACCCTCATGCCATCCCATATGTACTGTATGGATTTCTTTATTCTTTCTGTGGAACACAAACAGAGATTTTTAGAAAAATAATCCATCACACCAAGCGTGAACTCATGAACCCATGCTTGACAGCTGCCTGGAAGCGATGGTATCGTTTCACTTCAGAAGACATTGATTCATCAGATGGGGTTGTATGGATTACCGGTGTGTTCGTTTTGCGTGGTTTTTGAAGCGTCACTTTAAGGGACCCATCCACTTCACATCACACGGATTATAGGTGGACTCTTTTTCTAAAAATCTCCATTTTGTAGAAATAGAAGAAAGTCATACATCTGGGAGTGGAGTATCCCATTAAGAGCAACACAATTTCAGTGTAGAACATGTAGTCCAATAAAATGAGAACATTGGTTAAGGGTCTGAATACTTATGCAAGGCACTGTATATTAGCCACGCTCAAAATGGCGGCGCACACAGAGAATCTAGATGAGGTTCATTAGCTTTAATTAGCAATTAGCTGTTTAATTAGCAATTAGCACCTATACTCCACAGCACATGCAGACATTTCTAATAGTTCACAACACTTGAGGACTGTCTGTCACTCAAGATTGAAATGTTCTTTATATCTCAAATGTTGTGAGAGATTTTTTTTTTCAAAACGTCTGCAGATATCTTTTTCTAGAAAGATGATAAGATTGAACCAATGTGAAATATGTCAAAGCAAATACATCTAACAAATTCTTAAATCTCATACATTGGCTTCAGCTCATTTCAAGTAATGTATATAAAAATGCGAATATAAGGCAGCTCTCCTAAATCATTTCAGCTAGGTGACAAAGGTCTAGAGGCTGCAGCCAGTGCCTGGAATCGCATTGGATAACCTGGCCTGCAGTGGCTGCATGCACAGATATATTGGGCATGAATCTGGGTGTTAGAGGAGGTGACTAGGTTCCACTGCTCATTTTTGATCAAGGCGACACTCCTCCCATCATTTCCACACTATTACCACCATGCAGTGCAGGGATTAGGGAGCGGGAAGGGGAGGAGAAAAACGACACGCCGGCAGCCAATCTGGATTTCATTTGAAAACTCCCTTGAGGTTTTTCCATTATCCCCCCTCCATATCCAACTTGACCCTGTAGAGAAAGCCCTGGCCCACAAAGGTCAGCCTAGTCTAGACTCTCCTCTCCTCGCCCCTCCGTCCTGTTCCTCGAGAAAGCCTGCGGCAACCGAGGGATCCCCCCTCCCCTCGCATCTGACACCCCTCAGCCTGACCCACCCCCCAACCCGGTTGAAGCTGCCTCTGTAATCTTTTCATTTTTCCTCCACTCCCTCTCAGGTCTTTGGGGGCTTAGAAAGGTGAGACGGGTTGTACCAGCAAATCAACTGTGCCACTGTCCATCTGAGCTCACCAGCATCTTGAAGGCAGGGTGAAAACAGTCCCATCTGGCATGGCTGGGCAGCTATTACCAACACGTTACTGTTTTCGGAGGAGCTGTGGGGTTATTCCAAGGCTCGTGGTGAGAGTGGATTGTCTGCGCTGAGTAAACGGGGATGCTTTTTTTGTCCCTAGCCAGTCTGCACTATACATTTAATGCACATTCACGTCAGTGTACAAAATATATAGATGAAAACGTTTGAAATACAGGTCAGTGAGGTTAAATTGTCTTCGTTTGTGATGTAGAGTTAGACAGAAACATTCTTCGTCCTTTGCCAAGCAACAGGCAAAACTGTGAAGAAAAAAGCTTGTGAAATGCTTTCTGTATCTGTACCGCTTGTTTTTATTCAGTATCATTTAACAAGCCAAGCAATTCGTGCTTTTCCAGTAAAGTCAAGAATGTGCCTTAAGTGTGTGTGTGTGTGTGTGTGTGTGCGTACGACAGCTCTTTGCCTTATCAATCTATATTTATTTACCACAGAATAGGCATGTATTGTATGCTACTACTGGGAAATCTGTTAACCTGTTCGATTTTTTTCTTAAATGAATGATTGCTTTGATAGAAAAACACATTAGATCACATTTTCCCCTCTTAACCCTCCTTTAGAATGTGAACTCAGGCAACAAGGGAAAAAATACTCATTGAATATTCATTAACTTGTGCCTAGGTGTGTACACGGCTCTTAACCACACTTGTTTATGACTTAAGGACTTGTAGCGCTGACCTTAGTTTAACACGGCACCAGATACCAAATTAACCTCTAGCCTCCTCAGGGCTACCAATGCCCTGCTAACAAGCAAACTGTCTGGATGCGCCAGAAGTGCTTTATGATTCTGTCTCTCAGGTGCATGGCCTCTTCTGCCTGTGAACAAAAGACAGGTTTTTCTTCCCCCATCTTTCTTTTTGGCTACTCAAGATATTATTTTTCATATGTATTTTAGTCACACCCTAACTAACGGGGAATGTTGTCAGAACATTTCGGCAAGGTTTTCTCAAACATTCTGGTCTTAAATAATGTTCTCAAAGCACAAACACATTTATGAATTGTTCATAGATTCCCCCCCCCCCCCTCCTGAATAAATTAATTGGACAGTTGTAATTTTTTTAAATGTAATAACTTATGATAAAATGGAATGCTCCCTTAACATATACACATAAAGAAATAAAAAACATTTAAATGGATGTTTTGAACATTATGGGAACATTTAGAATGAATTTAATGGGCACACTTAAATCTATCTATCTATCTATCTATCTATCTATCTATCTATCTATCTATCTATCTATCTATCTATCTATCTATCTATCTATCTATCTATCTATCTATCTATCTATCTATCTATCTATCTATCTATCTATCTATCTATCTATCTATCGATCTATCTATCTATCTATCTATAGGCTACCTGTCCATCCGTCCGTCTATGTATCAGTCTAATTTCCTACAAATGGTTCCTAAACGAGGCGGTAATGCACACTAGAAGGAGACAACAAAAACGAATCTTCCCAGTCTTCACTACCCCCGTCGATCTGGCTCGTTTTTCCCTTACGCATTCTTTATCAAAGGAGAAAATGGTTCCTCCGCGGCTTCCGTACGCTGTGTTTTTATCGAAGCATCCGATTGGCTGCGTGGTATAAACACCATGGAAATAGAATAAGCGCTTCAGTTCATTGGTCAACAGTCACTCAGTCGAAACGTGCGGCAAACGTTGTAAAACAAATTAGGTGAGTGATTAGTTTATCTTCTATAAATAAACAATTGTATTTGACCTTTGCGGGGGTGTACATTATTTCCAGTACTGTAGCGCGTGACATGTATAACGAGTTCACTGTCTGTATCACATTGGATTGTAATGCTAGGCTAAGTTAGCTGCTCATGCTAAATGTACACCGGTAATGTCCAGATATGCTAAACAGCCCCAACCTCTGCACACTACAGCGGTTTAGTGGTTGACTGTTTGGGCGACATTAAAATGTGTTTAACACAGTAAGTAAGCGATACACTAATGTTACGAGGCTCTTCTTTTTACGGTGTTAAACACATATTTGCTAACAATGCAGGCAGCGTACAATTTCTTGTATCTGTGATATATTGTAATGTAAGGTAGTGAAATGTTCTCTCTATTTTCAGTGAAAATGAGTCTCCGGAAGCAAACACCAAGTGATTTCCTGAAGCAGATCATTGGGAGACCAGTGGTGGTGAAGCTAAACTCTGGTGTTGATTACAGAGGTAACGTTAACCTACAAGTACAAACATGTCTTTGTTTTTTCAGTGTTATATTCTTTTAATCAAGGCTGTATGTTTGGTTTAAAGTTGGTGGGGACATCGCGAAAGAAGGCAGGGCTAACTCAGATTAAAAAAACGTAAGACCTTGATTATATTCAGAATGTTGTAAATAATAATATAGGGGGAGAAGGCAACATGATTATCTCTTATCAGTGTCATATCTTATATATTTTCTGTTGCATCATATTAAATATGACTCTGCTGACCTATCCTGTTCTTGATCTGAGGCTTTCAGTCTTAATTCTCACTTTACTAGTCGTACAAAGCTTTAACATTTTCCTTTATTACAGTAGGCAACCTGTTGTGTACGACAATATTCGAAGGCCCCATGATTTTCCCTATTTCTTCCCAGTGATTTACTGAATAAGGATCTTTAATAGTATATATTTAAAAACATTTAAATTTCTACCTTCTAAAATATTTCAGAGCTTGGCATAATTAGAATAAAAGAGTATATTTATTTAAAAAATGGCCATTGAGTTATTAACTTTTACTTAACATGACATTTAGAAATCACTTTTAAAATTAGGCTAGCTCATATACCCAGTGGATACTCTGTTGAAGGTGTTAAATATCTTTTTTTTTTTTAGATTAATAATTTGGAATAATTGTAAGTCATCTTAAAGCCCTCCCTTGGAAGTTTTCTGAGAACAACTGCTCTAGTAAGCAGCGGACCTGGTCATGAATGGAAAAACTTCATCAAGGAATGCTACTCTGCAAATAGCTGTCATAGACACTGCTTGACTTGTCCATTTTTTTTTTTTAAATGCCACTGTTACTGATACACATCCACTGAATACCAGATTCAACTTTAGTTTATGTAAAAATGCATGTGTGGTTGATTAAATTCGAGCTTGTGACTTCTGGCATCTATGGAAAGAAATATTTCCCTGAGCCACATCAACTCAGTTTAAACCTTTTCTAAACTGGAGCAGGTGCATAAGTGCACCAATTCCTGCCTGTGCCCCTGATCTTCTGCAAAAATTCTCCAAAAAGGCATTTTTGAAGTGACGTCATGTCTTACCCCACAGGAGTCCTGGCCTGCCTTGATGGCTACATGAACATCGCTGTGGAACAGACAGAGGAGTATGTCAATGGCCAGCTGAAGAACAAGTATGGAGATGCATTTCTCAGAGGAAACAATGGTATGTAATGTCTGTATGTTTGTTGGTTTTCATAGTGTTTTCTGTTATTGAGAGCTAATGAATATAATGTTTTTATAACTTTTAACATTTTCTAGATTTTTTGTATGTATTCCAAAGTTAATTTTGTTTTCTTTGTCCTCTAGTGTTATACATCAGCACCCAGAAGAGGAAGATGTGAAGCCATTTGACATGTTTCTTTATTCATTGTTAGATAAGTGAATTGTTTAAAATTCATAATCCTTTGTTAGCTGACAATAATGTCGAAGTTTGTTTCATGTTTTGTAACACACAGTGTGATGTCCTTCAGAGTGGTGCAGTAAATCATTTGTTTTTCGACAATAGATCGTGTGTTTTCCTGATTTATCTGTTCCTGAGATGCTTCTATGAATATTTAAATAGTGATAAATCAGTCATAAAGAATAGCTGATTAGCACTTTCAAGACTGGAGGCCGTTCAAGGCACCTTTATCTACATATTTCATATTCACCGCTTAAATATACCTGCTGTTTCACATTTGGTCTACTATAGGCCTCTATTGCATGGTAATGTTACTCGTTTTCAAATGAATCAATAGTTTTTGTACCCTGATATCTGCTTTCTCTGCTCCTTTCTAACCTTTCTGTCCACATTAGGATGCCCTAATAAATGTATAAACGATCCTGGCACTGTGATACTTCATTAGGCGAAGGTAAAATAACGATAAACGTATGATGATTCATTAGGTTCCAAATGAGCTGATTGGATTCACTAGTGCTTTGTTTTGATGCGGAAATGTGTGCTTGGAACCTTGTTTCTTTTCTCTCTGTATCCACATATATGCTCTTTGCCCTCGTTTAGGAGACAAAAGGCTGCCAAGGTCGGCCCTGAATGCAGGATGAAGGACACAGTATTGATTAAATCTTGTCCGTAACCGGAGTGAGCGGGGGCTTTCTAGCAGGAGCTTGGTATCATTATGGCGACCGCAGCAAATGCTTTCCTATTGTAATCAAAAACCAGAACCCCTCTCGCGACGCTACTCTGCGCTCGGAGATTAATTAGCTCTGTTCACAGTAATGACCCAATGACTAAAGAGTCTCTGTCTTATGAGGGCTGCTCTAATGACCTAGAGCAACAGCCTGCAACATTATAACTGGAGACAAATGCTGGCTTCAAAATCTGTGTAGAGGTTATTATCACCATGTTGCATTTATTGTATGGATACACAATAATCATATAATTAATTGTGGAATTGTAGATGTAATAATGGGAGCTCAGATATTAGAGGTTGTCTATATACTTGCACTTTCACGTAATGCTATTTTGGTTGTGAAAGGATAGGCACGTTTGCACTTTTAGGCTTTTGCTTTTTATTAGACTGGATTGTGGCTTTAATATTTATGTGAGTTTAAGGTCTGCAGCTCCACCAGCAGTTGGACCCTGACATTGCAATGGACCAGATATTTGCCTCAATTCCTAAATACTGTAGTGTACTGTAAAACTTCACTGTTTCTTTTGACTTATGGTGTTATTGAATGTCAAAAAAAGAAACTGAATTATCAAAACCTTTTGTAATGCTGCTAAATGTAGTACAGGATGATGGCATACACTACTGTGTTTGGGGCCAGTGAAATTATTATTATTATTATTATTCTTCAGCAAGGATTCATTAAATTGATCAAAAGTAAAAGTGCAGACCTTTACATCTTTAATGATATTTCAAATAAATGCTATCATAAACATTCTATTCATAAAAAAAAAAACATGGTCTACAAAAAATGTAAGTAGCACAACTGTTTCTTAAGCACCAAATCAGAATATTAGAATGATTTCTGAAGGATCATATGACACTGAAGACTGGAGTAATAATGCTGAAAATTCATCTTTGACATCACAAATAAAATGACTTGTATATTAAATAGAAAACGATCCTTTTAAATTGTAATAGTTAACAAAAGTACTTTTTTTTACTGTAGTTTTGGGCAAATGTTGAATAATTGTATATATCTCAGATATAGTTGCATAGATTATTGTAGCTTTGAGTATTTTGATTGTGTTTGGTAAACAAATGTACGCCTGGACTGTAATATGAGTGATTCCATCTGAGGAGGAATGAACCATTCCCCTCTAACCCCTAGAAGTAATACAGACGTTTCTAGTATTTTTGCAGCAAAGCCAGCAGAGTGTGTGTCTAGGGCAGTGCCATACATCACAGTGTGTGAACCTGATCTGGAGAGACTGCTCTGCCAGAGAAGATAGAAATGAAGGGATCACCTTTCAGTCAATTTTTTTGCGCACCATTTCAGACAACATACTGTTGGAGCTGTGTTACATGGGTTATCATTGTATGCAGTTTTATTTTTATTTAATTTCTCTGAAACTTTTGACTTAAGACAGAAATCATGTATATGATATACAGTTGTCTATACTTAAGCTTATGTATATAAGCTCCCCCCCCCCCCTTAAGGTTAAAATAATGGAAAATAAGGTCTAATGGCTTTAGCCTTACACTATGTGAAAGAATATGTGGGCCATTTAAGCTCATAGGCTGTTGTTCACTAGCATTCTACCACATGCAGACTCTTAATTTAGACTCCAATACTGTCAACCTTGGCCTGGAATGTGCTCCCTGACCTTATTATCTGAAAGGAACTGTTGTGGATGTTTGCAAGAGGGGGTTGAATGATTTATCCGGACTAACCTACAAATGGCAAAGTGAAGCTGCTTGGCTGAAAGAAGTGGCATTCATTTTGGGGGGGAAAAATAAGCCCTGGGGGTATGTTGGCCCTGACAGCAGTGCTTGCTAGTGTGTATATCGACCTCTTGTGGCTGTAAATTATACCTCTGATGAAAACTGATTACTTCAACTTATGGTATAAAGTGTGCTGGAGCAATGGGAGTCTGTTCATTGATTTTCGGAAAGGTAGACATTTCTCTGTCGCTTAATGGTACAATATGTAAGATTCTTGCATTAATTTATCCAAAAACTATGGAGCCCCTAAGGGGACATGGTGGTGGAAAAAATATGAGATGGGAGGAAAAATAATAAGTCAATGCTTTTGCGTTCGCCAGCAAAACTGTTGCATTCTTTGCGAGTGAGTGCAAAGTTTAACGGGGGAATGCAAAAGCATTGCCAAATAATTCTTCCTCCCATCTCATTTTTTTTCTTCTTCACCAAGACCCCCCAAGCTACGTAAAAAAATAACTTGAACAATGTTGTATATTTTGTTGACTCATGTTATATTATCACAAATGTTACCAACAATGTATAAAGGTGTGTACTTGTACCACATGACTGCTGTACCACTTGACCGCTGCAGATTCATTTAGGCTTTGATAGTGGTGCCATAGAAACGCATAATTCCCAGTCCGAGGACATGAACAAATCCGTTGTCATCTCAAAACTATGGTAATTATGACATGCGTGAAGCATAAATCAAGACACGGCCCAAGTCATTGTGTCATCAATGGCATCATATCCCCCCTACCCTCAGCTGTAGGTAGAAACTATGGAAAAATATAGTGTGCTTCCTGAAAAAATTTGGAAGTAGTAGTAGTGCCAAAGCAAATGATCTCTGGTAACTTCTAGCAAGCCACAGTTGTTTGTTTTGCACGTGATGGACCACAATTATTCATTATCGTTTGCTGCAGGTTCTGTTGCCAAAGGTAACCCCATAAAGCGCAAACTGCTGTGGAGGTTAACACGACAACTCCCATGATCCCACTCTCTGTCACTGTGTCTTCATTGTTTTGAATAAGCGGCCTCTGTGAAACTTAAGCCGCTTTTCCACCGTTAGGCCGAACAGTTCTCATTGCGTAACCGTTCCATTCCGGTTAGACAACTGTGCCGAGAATTCCGAGAACGGTTTGCAATTGTACCGTACCAGGCTTAAGTGGAAACACAACTGGAACCGCTCCTTACCATTCTAAGAACCGTTCGGCCCAACAGAGAAAAAACGGCTTTGAATACTTTGGCTTTAAGAGAATATGGCCTCCATTTATGCCAATTAAAGAAACATTCACACTATGACACAGTTTGCAGTACATTCCATTATTTAAATCACATAGAGCATTCAAATATGTTTTTCAGGTGTGTGTGTGTGTGTGTGTGTGTGTGTGTGTGTGTGTGTGTGTGTGTGTGTGTGTGTGTGTGTGTGTGTGTGTGTGTGTGTGTGTGTGTGTGTGTGTGTGTGTGTGTGTGTGTGTGTGTGAATGTCAAAAGACTTTAATCTAGACCTGTGGTTTTCAAAACCTTTTCAGGTTTGGGGTACAGGCCCATATACCTTACATTTACAAACTGCTTTTTGTTCTTATTTCATTGAAATAAACTTAACTGATACTTTTAACCAATTAACCTAAATGAGCCACTAAGTCCAACAACTGAACCATTGCAAAGTGTAGAAGTAGCTAGCATACAGTTAACTAATTAGCCTGCTAGCTTAGCATATACCCTATGCAAATGCTTGTTTATATGTTTTTATATGTATATGTTTTTTTGATTGAGCAGGGGCTCATTTTGATGAGAACTTAATAAACAGCCAATATGCTTTAATTTACATTGTAGCTCTGACCCCCATCATCAGCAAATGCTTTGAGAAACTAGTCAGAAACCACATCTGCTCTGTTCTCCCCCCCTCACTGGACCCACTGCAGTTTGCATACCGCAAAAACCGCTCCACTGATGATGCCATTTCATCAACAATTCACACTGCTCTCTCCCACCTGGAAAAGAGGAACACATATGTGAGAATGCTGTTTGTAGACTACAGCTCAGCATTCAACACCATTGTGCCCTCCATACTTGACATGAAACTCCGGGCTCTCGGCTTAAACAGCCTGTTATGCAGCTGGATCCTGGACTTCCTGTCAAACAGACGCCAGGTGGTCAGAATGGGCAGTAACATCTCCTCACCACTGACTCTCAACACTGGAGCCCCTCAGGGCTGTGTTCTCAGCCCACTCCTGTACTCTTTGTACACACATGACTGTGTGGCAACCCACAGCTCCAACACCATCATCAAGTTTGCTGACGATACGACGGTGGTAGGTCTCATCACTGACAATGATGAAACGGCCTACAGAGAGGAGGTGCACACTCTGACACGGTGGTGTCAGGAGCACAACCTCTCCCTCAACGTCAGCAAGACCAAGGAGCTGGTGGTCGACTTCAGGAGGAATGAGAGAGAACACCGCCCCATCACCATCGATGGAGCACCGGTGGAGAGAGTCAGCAGCTTCAAGTTCCTCGGTGTCCACATCACAGAGGAACTCTCATGGTCCGTCCACACCGAGGCCGTTGTGAAGAAGGCTCATCAGCGCCTTTTCTTCCTGCGACGGCTGAGGAGGTTTGGAATGAGCCGCCACATCCTCACACGGTTCTACACCTGCACCATAGAGAGCCTGCTGACTGGCTGCATCACCACCTGGTACGGCAACAGTACCGCCCGCAGCCGCAAAGCCCTGCAAAGGGTAGTGCGCACGGCCAGCTGCATCATCGGAGGTGAGCTTCCCTCCCTCCAGGACATTTATGTCAGGCGGTGTGTGAAGAGAGCTCAGAGGATCATCAGAGACTCTAGCCACCCGAGCCATGGGCTGCTCTCACTGCTGCCATCAGGCAGACGGTACCGCAGCATCAGATCACGCACCAGCCGACTCCAGAACAGCTTCTTCCCACAAACAATCAGACTCCTTAACTCTTGACCCATCAGGATCATAACACACACTGGACAGAATATCACTCAGCACAACCCACTGTAGATAAACACACATTATATACACATTTATTTATCATACAGCATCTATTGCACTTTGGATTTCAATTTTTCAATCTGTGAATAATATTTTATACTGTACATTGTATATTATTATTACTATTATAGCGTAATGTATATTGTTTAGTGTATATTGTTTAAAGTATATGTATATTGTAAGTATGTGTATATTGTTTAAAGCTGTGAGAACTACACTCACATTGTGTAAATTATTTATTGTTTATTGTAGAGTTTACTGTGCTGTGAGTAATTGTGGGCGCATCAGTGTAATCTGATGCTGCTTTAAATGTTGTACATGTCATGTCATGACTACCATGTTGCTCGGAACTGCACCTAAGAATTTCACCTACTGTTGCACTTGTGCATTTGTAGAGTGACAAATAAAGTGATTTGATTTGATTTTGATTTTGATTTTGATAGCAGGAACATGATTTACTAGCTATTGCTAGTCAGAATTGCATCTGTTTTCCTGGAACTATACATTTTATTTATATGTAACCAGTGTTGGGGAAAGTTTCTTTGAAAATTAATGCATTACAATTACTCCCTTAAAAAGTAACTAATTGAGTTACTTAGTTACTTTTTAATCAAAGTAATGCGTTACGTTACTTTTACGTTACTTTTTCTCACCTGGGTTGGGCTTATTTTTTAGTGCAAATGTAAAGACTCTTTCACACCAAAATTGAAATAATAAGCCTCAGACTGAGGTAAAAATGCAAATTCACGCGTGTGTACAGTAGAGGACGCAGCTAAAAAAGAACCTTTCAGCTGTGCTGCCATTCTGGATAATGGAAGAAAAGGTCGCAGGAGAAAAAAGTTTAACACTTACTTCTCCAACAAAAACAAAAAAATATTAAGTCATTTTTGCTCATGGTTTAACTGAATCATCGAAGGTTAGCAGAAAGACATTGGTCAATAAAGGTAGATTAAAATATTTGTTTTATTTAATATTTAATTATTGGAGGTTTGCATAGTATTCTGATTTTGCATTTCACTGATTTTATTCATTTTGAGGAATATTGAATCTTTTTTTGAGCAAGTGAGATGAATAAATGCTCACATTTAGTCTAGAACTACAATAACACGTTTACACACAACACCTCTGCACTTAGGCCGCGGGTCCACCAAAGCGTTTTTTCACGCAGCTGGCTGGCCTATTCAATTGTTTTTCACTATGAGCGTAACAAGGCACTGAGCGAGTATTTCACGCTCAAGCGCTGAGCGTTCAGCATTTTTTACTGGTCGCCGAGAGTTGAAGAATGTTCAACTTTGAGTAAAACGCAGCGCTCATCACTGTCACTTACAAATACAACACAGACCAACCGCCACATTCTGCTTGTACTGTACAATGTCAACAGATGCAACAAGCAGTATAATAACGGAACAAAATTATTTAAAACAAGAGCCAGATCAAATACTTTACATTGTATCAGCATTTTTTATATAGAATCAATATAGAAACAAACTATCCGTGAAATGAGATACTAGTAACACTTCCGCGGATATTCCGTATCATAACAAGCAAAGAATCTCAACTGAAAAAAAATGCTGCGCTGCCAAAACGCTCTCAAGCGCCCACAGCGGAGAACAGAGCGCCTAACGTTTTATGCCAGCTAAAAATGCTTTGGTGGACACGTGGCCTTACTCTCGATTTTTCTCAACATGGGGACAGGAGAGCTGTCAGGCAAATAAATGTGAAAAAGTAACTTGCATTACTTTTTTGAAAAAGTAACCGCCATCTTGTTTGGTCAATGGCAAAGAAATAGAAAAATATCTCAGATTGGCAACATTTTAGGCACCTGAGAAACAAATGTGTTTCTCAAATACGTAAAGCAAAATTTGATTTTTATGTACATGAATTATGTGATAGTTCAAATTTTGGAAAGTTATAAAATCCATTTCTTCTGACTCTCGGGATGCTGTACTGCCAAATATATTGAAGTTCAATGATAAAATTATTACAGATAGGAAAAGTATGCTAGATTCCCTAAATCAGCACTTTATATCTTCTGGGTTGTTGTTTGAGCATGCAACACAACAACAGAGGAGACCAGAGGACTACTCTTTGTTTAGGGAAAATGTACCAATCAATTTTGAACTTGTTCCTATTTCGACACAGGAGGTATGTGATGCTCTTAGAGGGCTAAATGTTAAGAAATCTGCAGGTCCGGATGGGTTGGATCCCTACTTTTTAAATATTGCTGCTGAACATATTGCAGAACCTTTGACACACATTTTCAATCTGACTATTGAAACTGGATTAATACCGAGTGTATGGAAGTCAGCATATGTCACTCCTTTATTAAAGAGTGGGGACCGATCAAATCCAAACAATTATAGGCCAATATCTAAGCTATCAGCTTTAGCCAAGGTTCTAGAAGGACTTATAAGTGACCAGTTGAAAGACTATTTAGAAACAAAAAATATTTTAAATGATTCACAGTCGGGTTTTCGTAAAAAACACAGTACCGTTACTGCTACTATGAAAGTGTTAATTGATTTTATAAGTGCTATTGATTCTAAAGAATATTGTGCTGCTCTATTCTTAGATCTTTCAAAAGCGTTTGATACAGTTGACCACTATGTTCTGTCACAGAGATTGGTGGATATTGGGATGTCTTCAAAGGCTGTCAAATGGTTTGGCAACTATTTGAATGGCAGAACACAAAGTGTATATGTTGATGGTGTGTCCTCAAACTCATTACTTATACAAAAAGGTGTCCCCCAGGGGTCCATTTTGGGTCCCATTTTATTTACTATTTATACAAATGACTTGTGTCAGAATGTAACAAAAGTAAAGTGTCATTTTTATGCGGATGATACGGTTTTGTTTTGTTCTGCCCCGTCCTTGAAAAATGCAATAGAACATCTGCAATCCTCTTTTATAATTATTCAGAAGAATCTTAATAAATTGCGACTTGTATTAAATGCAGATAAAACTAAAATGATGTGCTTTTATAAATCAAGGAAAATAGAAGATGCTTGTCAAATTGTTACACTAGATGAGAAAGTAATTGAACGAGTATCAGTATATAAATATCTTGGTTTCCTTTTAGAAGAAAATTTGTCTTTCAAACAGCATATAGAGTGTTTAACAAAAAAACTTAGAGTAAAGTTGGGGTTCTATTATAGAAACAAAGGCTGTTTCTCTTTTAGTACGAGAAAAACACTTATACAAACAACATTTTTGACAATGCTGGATTATGGTGATATTTTATACATGCATGCAAATCAATCTTCTTTGAAAATGTTGGATTCAGTATATCATGCAGCACTGAGATTTGTAACTGATTCAAATTTCCGTACTCATCACTGTAGCTTGTATGAGAGTGTGGGCTGGCCATCTTTGCACAATCGCAGGCTGGAGCACTGGTATACTTTTCTTTTTAAGGCCATACTTTGTAAATTGCCTTCTTACTTATGTACTCTTCTGACTCCAAAAGTCACTGCGAGGAATTGTAATCTTAGATCATATGGGCAAATCATGTATGATATCCCACGAACGCGAACTGTTTTCGGTGAAAGTGCTTTTAAAGTTTTTGCACCTTTTTCCTGGTATACATTGCAGAAACAGCTCAAATTTGAGTATCTACCGACAATGACACAGTTTAAAACTAGGATAAAGGACTATTTGAGTACTAAATGCACATGTGATGTTATTGAGTGCTGCTGGTGATTTTGTTGAGATGATGTTAAAGTGTTAAATGTCTTCCTTCGTCTTCTTCTTTTTTTATTTGTGTGTATATGTATTTTATTTTTCTGCCGTCTTGGCCAGGACTTCCTTGAAAAAGAGATTTTGAATCTCAATGGGATTATTTCCTGGTAAAATAAAGGATAAATAAAAAAAAATAAAAAAAATCAGATATTTTGTTGTAAATTTTAAAAGTAATGCGTTACTTTACTAGTACTTGAAAAAGTAATCTGATTACTTAACTGAAGTTACTTGTAATGTTTTACCCCCAACACTGTCTGTAACAATACATTTGTCAGTGTTTAGGTGAATACTAGTATATCCACCTTATTTTTAGCAGGTGTGGCCATTTGTAACTTGCATGTGCGAGGCTTCCGGTGTCGTCCTCTACCAGTTATTTTAGCTGTATAAAAACAGTCCATTATGCTGCTTGATATTGCAAACTGGTATTTGTTATTGTATTACTTTAATTAGCATAATCATCATAACACGCGTGCTTGTAGTGCAAATAATTTTACAGTAGTGCAATTTCTTAGTGGCTAATGAATAGGAAGTCTCAAATTTTCACTGAAAATAGCTTGCTTCAGTGTGGCAAAATAAGATTGATAGATAATATCAGAGCTAATAGTGTTTTAATTTCACTTGGTCTTTAAGCATTGGCTCATTAGCAAAATCCTCATGAATAACATTCTCCTGCACAAGAAATGTCAGATCACAACAGCAGACATCACCAGAGGTGTTCTGGCATTACGCTCATCGCCGCATCTTAGGACACGATAGACATTTGCGCCAGCCCATCTCCCTGTGCATTTCGCGTCTCATGAAATACAGACTAACCCTGCACTCAAGCAATTAGCCCCCTTCACAACACCATTTTGACTGCCAATTTGTCTACCATGGAACATAATGCAGAGAGTTGTTGGCAAGCGCCCAGCATGCTAATGGAATTGCCAGAGTGTTTTGTTTCTCTGCGAGTAACCACGGTGGCTTTGTGCTGTCAAGTCGCGGAGATAGCCAATGGTAATTGAGTGTGTCCTGTAGCTGCCACGTTTAGGAATCACTGAGCACCTTTGGCCTTGCACATTATGACATCAAGGGCGCAACTGGGATTCATAGTAGAATGTGTGCAGATGGGACAGACAAAGGGGTGGATAGAGAGAAATAATAGTAAATTAAAATCACCTTTAACAGCTGGCATTTTCCTGAATCTTTGTTTGATCTGAAATGTCCGAGGGTTTCATTAGTATGAATTATGACTAGAACTGAAGAGCACAGGACAGCTACATCAATTTCTCTGCAAATCCATGCACTTTTATTTTATTTGTCCTGGAGTTAATTAGAGTCAAAGGGTACTCAAAGTGCTATAATAGTTCAGTCTGAGGCTGCTGCCACAAATATGTGCAAATGCCAAGTTGCATGCACTCTCGCTGCTGTCAATTACCGTCTCATAGATGTTTGGTTGACATTTTAAATTCACGCTCTCATGCAGCACCACTTAGCCATTGTATGTTCATAGTTACTAGGGAGATTAGGTACTTTATTGATCCCTAAGAGAAAGTTTAGTGCAAATCAGCAGCAACTGCTAACAGAGAAATCACAGCTATGCCTATATACGGACGTTTCAACCAATGCTGCTCATACACTAAATTACTTTCTAAGTTGTCGGATTGCTGATATTGTCACTTTTTTTCAACCATCCATCGTTGGTTCGAGTCTAAACACATTTCACTTTGCTGGACTTGGATCTCAGGCATGTCTATATATTTAACCTGCTGTATATTTTTTTGAAAATTCATATATAGTGATCGTCACTCATGTTAACAAGCACCAATTTGTCTCAGATTTTGGGCTTTTGTTGGCAATCTCCATTAACTGTCAACGAGTGTGAAATCAGGGCTAAAATGTGTTGTGCGTGGGCGGAATAAGGACACTTTTAGCCCTGTAGCGTTTTTGAAGAAAAAAAGTCTCTAAAACACACTTTTCAAACTCTCATTAGTAATTTTTTTTGTCCACTAACAATTTCCGACAGCTCCAACAAATCATACATTTATTTTTTTAAATCATGAAAAAACAATAATTTCTAAAATGTAACATTTTCTATCTTGTTTAATAGCATTTTGTGCTGAAATTACAATCTTGCCAAGGCTAATTTTGAATCATTCACATTTTTGAATCAGATTTTGACAAAATTACAGCAAATGAAATGGCGCACAATAAAAATAGTCTGTCTACAAGTGATAATTACCTGACTTTTCTTTTCTTGTTTTTAAAAACAAAAAGAAATCTCATAAATCTCATATTTCATCTCAAGCTCTGGACTGACACGGTTGCCTCCTTGTACACTTCAGAAGAAAGTCAACCCTCATTTTTGAACAATTTATATAAACATTACAATAAATATTGCAATTGTTCAATTCACTATTGATTTAAATTATGATTGACCTCAACTCATAGTTTGATAAAACTATAAGGACCAAACAATAAATAAAAGGCATTTGAAAAGTTGCATCAATTAATTATGAAGGCATGGTAAAAACCATTTAAATGTGATCTTCACATAACACAAATAAGTTGAGATCTTTTAGTTATAAAAATAAACCCCAAGTGCCAAAGTTGAAGAACACCTAGGCTATACAGAAAGTAACCGTGTTATAGGAAAATGACAAGAAAGTATAGTAGGCATGAGTGGTTGAAAACAAGTTTGTCTGACCATTCAGACTCTATATTGATTACAAAAACAGAGACAATTTCTATTGACTAAATATTCCCTATATATACTGCTCAAGGGTAATGAAGTCAGAGAGCAGAGTTATGACTGGGGAGTGTCACACACACAATCTCAATCTTGCCATCCCAGGAGACCAGCCAGGATATTTCCATAAACATAATTAGGCTGAATCAGTAAAGCATCGTCTTGCATGTCAATCGCAGTGTGTTTGCGCCATGGAAGATGCACAAAGGCTATAGCGAGATGAGATTGTACAGTTAGGAGCTGTTAGACTCAAAGTGACATGGCAGGTTGAGCACTTACGTCTGCTGTGCAGTCACTTTGAGAATTTTATCGACCGGGATGTCAGGGGAGAAGATAGCTGCTCGTTGCTCTTACTAAAATGGATGCTGTTAGCGAGCTACCAAAACTATGTCGCCATGGCGTGCACACTTGGGAGGGGAGGACACTGATAAATAGCGTCAATGAGAAATACAGTGTTTTTAATGTGTCAATACACATTCCATCATATTGTATCATTGCCTTTTATCTATTAGCTATTTATATAAGAATATCAGGTGCATGTGTTTCTGGTTAGCATTTACCCTGGGCTCAATGGCAATGAAAAACCTTAAAACTGGATAACTATTCGGCAGGTTGCCGCTTAAAAAGCCAGTCAGGTTCAGAGATGGCTCTTCAAATGTTCTGCAAATGGCAAGACAGTTGACAGGATGGTAAAAGCTTGTATTTCATGTTTTTATAGGGGCTAACTTTCTCATCAGCACTGCAGAGATCTGAGGCATAAAAAGATAAAGTGCACGCTCATCTAGGCATTTATAACAAAAATATGATGCACTGACACCATAGAATTAGAATCAAGTTGAAAAATTCAGGGTGATCCGTATGGTTCGCCTCTAAGAATGCTATAACTGATCACTTGTTTGTAAACCTGTACAATATATCAGGATTAATGGAGACTTAACACATTTATGCTTGCAGTTTACGTGTTGACAAATGTAGAATAATTGAGGCTTTAGATCTGTGGAAACCTCAGTAATGGTTTGATGCAGTCTTCAAGATTCACTGCAGTGATTTTCACCAGTGACATCTCATATTGTTCTAGGAATAGCAAGCTGAAATACAGTAGCTCATCATTAGATAAGGAGGTCAACCTTGAAGATCTCTGCCATCAAGTGGTCAAATTGTACCATGCACTTCAGGCATAATTCAGACTCCAGGCAATAGTTTGTGAATTATTATGGATAAATCCTTAAATATGTTTTAATGTTTACAATATTAAATTATTTAATCAGTAAATTTATGCCACAAACATGGAGGTGAAAAGACCAGTTTGTTTTTCATTTTTTCACACTTCATTTTGGCAAGGCAGATAAATGTTTTTTGTCCCAGGTATAAAATGTTCAGCTGTTCACCTTTTTTCTTTTTTCATCTTAGTTTCATAGCATTTTGTGGGTTTCTTTACAACAGTAATTCCCGATATTGGAATATCATCAAGAGCAGTGATAAATTGGTGTGTTCACGTCAAGTCGGAAGTAGGCCACCATAATAAAATTCCGACTAATAAAAAAGCGTTCACTTTCTCCCTTTTGTCATTTTATAATAGGCTAACAGCCATTTCGACATGACGTTATGCACCTTATGGCCCAGAAGCACCAGGACTTCTTCATCGTTTGTTCTCCGTTTACGAGATCAAGGTAGATTGGCAGCCACAATTGTTTTTATGAGTGAATCATTGAATTATTGACTCAAACGATTGATATAAAATACTGATTCATTCAGGAAAGAAACATCGGTGTTGCTCAGAGACGGTCGTTTGGAACTTTTTTCGTTGGAAGAACAAATAGATGAGGTAAAATCAAATAAATATCACACTCACAATTAACAATGTTTGCAGTTAATTTTATTTAATGTAGCTAGCTATGTTTTAAGCTAAACAATTCAAATACACAGCTTATTTATATTGGTTATATTTTGTTTTATTAACATTGTAAACCCCACAATGGTGTTACATACAAATCTAAGACAGAGCTCTGAAGCAACCTTTGACCTTATTATAATAATAGCCTTTCTGGACAAAGTTACGGCAGAGCAGTTCACTTTTTCACACTTCCGTTTATATCAGCATGTTTAATTTTTTTCTTAACCGCTTGAATAGAAAGGCTAAATGACACATATTCTGGCATATACACTGGCTTAAAGTTAGCCTGGTCCTACCAGACTCGTACATTTCATTTGTACAGAGAGTCTGGCCACTCTCCATTGACAAGCGTTAACTTCCTTGAAGGTGGGAACTCTGTTGAAGTTTAAAACTATTGGATCTGCCCAGAGCCACCCTGGATCTGCCATAACCAATCGCTAACGTTTGGTCGTGACGTATGTCATCTCAAACTAGCGCACGACATCAGCGCCATTGTTCTCAGCCACTCCCTCTGTTCGCTGATTGGACCGGTTAAAATTTGACCGTAGAAAACCAGAGAATATACCGCAATCCCAGACGGAGTACTGAAGGAAAATGAAAATTGAACGGAAGTATGTGGAGGGCGGAGTCAGGCTAGCTTAAATTCAGCATGAAATCAAAAATGAACAATTCTTGTTATTATTAGTAGCCATCCATCCATCCATCTTCTTCCGCTTATCCGGGGCCGGGTCGCGGGGGCAGCAGTCTAAGCAGAGATGCCCAGACTTCCCTCTCCCTAGACACTTCCTCTAGCTCTTCCGGGGGGACACCGAGGCGTTCCAAGGCCAGTCGGGAGACATAGTCCCTCCAGCGTGTCCTTGGTCTTCCCCGGGGCCTCCTCCCGGTTGGACATGCCCGAAACACCTTCCCGGGAAGGCGTTCAGGAGGCATCCGGAACAGATGCCCGAGCCACCTCAGCTGTCCCCTCTCGATGTGGAGGAGCAGCGGCTCTACTCCGAGTTCCTCCCGAGTGACTGAGCTTCTCACCTTATCTCTAAGCGAGCGCCCAGCCACCCTGCGGAGAAAGCTCATTTCGGCCGCCTGTATCCGGGATCTTGTCCTTTCGGTCATGACCCAAAGCTCATGACCATAGGTGAGAGTAGGAACGTAGATTGACCGGTAAATCGAGAGCTTCGCCTTACGGCTTAGCTCTTTCTTCACCACGACAGACCGGTACATCGACCGCATTACTGCAGAAGCTGCACCGATCCGTCTGTCAATCTCCCGTTCCATCCTCCCCTCACTCGTGAACAAGACCCCTAGATACTTGAACTCCTTCACTTGAGGCAGGAACTCTCCACCAACCTGAAGTGGGCAAGCCACCCTTTTCCGACTGAGGACCATGGCCTCGGATTTGGAGGTGCTGATCCCCATCCCAGCCGCTTCACACTCGGCTGCAAACCGTCCCAGTGCATGCTGAAGGTCCTGGTTAGAAGGGGCCAACACGACAACGTCATCCGCAAAGAGCAGAGACGAAACCGTGTGGTCCCCAAACCTGACACCCTCCGGCCCTTGGCTGCGCCTAGAAATTCTGTCCATAAAAATTATGAACAGAACCGGCGACAAAGGGCAGCCCTGCCGGAGTCCAACATGCACCGGGAACAAGTCTGACTTACTGCCGGCAATGCGGACCAAACTCCTGCTTCGGTCATACAGGGACCGGACAGCCCTCAGCAAAGGACCCCGTACCCCATATTCCCCCATATTCTACTATTATTAGTAGCATATTACTTAATTTGGAATATTGCAGTATTTGTATTGCTCATCATTATTTTTTTTAAATGCATGTGCCCTTGTTATCTTTAACAAAAATAACTTTCCTCTTGTAATGATCTCTGATGATGTGTTTACTCCAGGAGGGCGAGACAACCTGTCACTCACATGAGATCACAGCAAAAACAAACCACAACCATCAAACAATCTAATTATTTCTCAATGGACAAAATGAAGTCCAACCCTAAATTTTTTTCTTGTTCGAGAAACCGTTTCACACGGATATACAGTGGGGCAAAAAAGTATTTAGTCAGCCACCAATTGTGCAAGTTCTCCCACTTAAAAAGATGAGAGAGGCCTGTAATTTTAATCATAGGTACACTTCAACTATGAGAGAAAATCACATTGTCTGATTTGTAAAGAATTTATTTGCAAATTATGGTGGAAAATAAGTATTTGGTCACCAACAAAAAAGCAAGATTTCTGGCTCTCACAGACCTGTAACAACTTCTTTAATACCCCTTTTCCACCAAAGCAGAGCCAGAGCTAGATCGGAGCCAGAGCCTAGTTTCAAATCGGTTCTTTGTGTTTCCACACCCAAAGCCCTAGCTCCGAGCCAGGAAAAGTGGTTCTTAAGTAGCACCAAAACATTGCTGGGCTAGAACAGGGCTAGAAGTAAGAACCGATTACGTCAGGCGCTGGGGGCGGGGTCAACAAGACCAACACAAACTTGAGATCCGCCATTGTTGAAATAGCAGCTAATGGAGCTAACAGCTGCTGTTCGTTTGTAATCTCCGTCTATACAAATTACGGCGAACTGCATGAATGCGTTGGATTCGCTGTGTTTTCGTTGTGTTTTGATGCCGATGTAGGATCGTAAAGCCATGTGAATCAATAGTAACGCAACGTTTGCATTGTTGATGGAAGGCTTGTTCGCAGCTGTGCAGACCGATCGCAGTATGATAACGAGTCCAGTGAGAGCATATGACTCCTTATGCTTTTGATTCACTCATGCGTTTTTTATCATACGTGGATCGGTGTGCGCAGCGCCGATGCATCTTGAACAAGCCTGGTGTGTGTGTGTTTCCCGCTGCGCTGCCTCGCTAGCGTTGCTGAGAAAGATGATACGTATACAGTGACGTAAGACATGGCTCTGTTGTGGCTCTCAGCCCGTGGAAAAGCAAACGGTTCTTAGAAGGCTCCTCAGTCGAACCAAATATGAACTGGGACTAGCTCTGGCTCTGAATTAGCTCTAGCACTGCCTTGGTGGAAAAGGGGTTTATGAGGCTCTTCTTTCCTCCAGTTGTTACCTGTATTAATGGCACCTGTTTGAACTCATTATCAGTATAAAAGACACCTGTCCACAACCTCAAACAGTCAGACTCCAAACTCCACTATGGCCAAGACCAAAGAGCTGTCAAAAGACACCAGAAACAAAACTGTAGATATGCACCAGGCTGGGAAGACTGAATCTGCAATAGGTAAGCAGCTTGGTGTGAAGAAAACAACTGTGGGAGCAATTATTAGAAAATGGAAGCATAAATCTACCTCGATCTGGGGCTCCACGCAAGATCTCACCCCGTGGGGTCAAAAAGATCACAAGAACGGTGAGCAAAAATCCCAGAACCACACGGGGGGACCTAGTGAATGACCTGCAGAGAGCTGGGACCAAAGTAACAAAAGGCTACCATCAGTAACACACTACGCCGCCAGGGACTCAAATCCTGCAGTGCCAGACGTGTCCCCCTGCTTAAGCCAGTACATGTCCCGGCCTGTCTGAAGTTTGCTAGAGAGAATTTGGATGATCCAGAAGAGGATTGGGAGAATGTCATATGGTCAGATGAAATCAAAATAGAACTTTTTGGTAAAAACTCAACTTGTCGTGTTTGGAGGAGAAAGAATGCTGAGTTGCATCCAAAGAACACCATACCTACTGTGAAGCATGGGGGTGGAAACATCATGCTTTGGGGCTGTTTTTCTGCAAAGGGACCAGGACGACTGATCCGTGTAAAGGAAAGAATGAATGGGGCCATGTATCGTGAGATTTTGAGTAAAAACCTCCTTCCATCAGCAAGGGCATTGAAGATGAAACGTGGCTGGGTCTTTCAGCATGACAGTGATCCCAAACACACCGCCCGGGCAATGAAGGACTGGCTTCATAAGAAGCATTTCAAGATCCTTGAGTGGCCTAGCCAGTCTCCAGATCTCAACCCCATAGAAAATCTTTGGAGGGAGTTGAAAATCCGTGTTGCCCAGCGACAGCCCCAAAACATCACTGCTCTAGAGGAGATCTGCATGGAGGAATGGTCCAAACTACCAGCAACAGTGTTTAAAAACCTTGTGGAGACTTACAGAAAACTTTTGACCTCTGTTGCCAACAAAGGGAATATAACAAAGTATTGAGAATAACTTTTGACCAAATACTTATTTTCCACCATAATTAGCAAATAAATTCTTTAAAAATCAGACAATGTGATTTTCTGGATTTTTTTTTCTCATTCTGTCTCTCATAGTTGAAGTGTACATATGATGAAAATTACAGGCCTCTCTCATCTTTTTAAGTGGGAGAACTTGCACAATTGGTGGCTGACTAAATACTTTTTTGCCCCACTGTATATATGCCACAATAGGTAAGAAAACACAATGCAACTTCTGTTTCATGCTGACTTTAAGCATGAAATGCCATTTCCAATAAATTTTTTTTCATTTCAGTCCTCATGAAATCAAACTCGATCTTATTTACTTTGTTAGCACACATTACAGGTCTTAGGGTGAACAATTAATCCGTGCAAGTTAATACACAGGAAGAAATAGTTTGCCCTAGTAATCTTTAATCAAAATCTAAAAAGTAACTTCCGGTCTGGAATTGCGTTCCCTTTCCAATGACGGCAGTTTGACGGCTTGGGTTTGAATATCCTTAACCACTCCTCTCCAACCGTTAGTCTGCTATGAGCGAGAGATGGAGAGGAGGAGCACTGAAGTGTAACCCTGCCCTCTATTCAATATTCCGTTTCACTTGGAAATACGTCACAGCACTGAAATAAAATCAGTTGCAACTTCCGGTTCACTGGGACTTTAAAAGATATGTTTGAAGTATGATAGCTTATAATTCGTTTAATTAGTATAATTTGTTTAATTAGATTCTAGTGTTACTTTCTCCATCTCATAAAGGCACCCTCACACTGAGCACAAGTAAGCGACGTGAATGTACGACACGATGCCGCTCTCGAATTGAAACATTAGATCACACCAGGTCCAGGCATGATCAATTGTGGCACGAAAAAGGGAATGGTCCTCACTGCAGAACACTAGATCCAGGTTGGATCCAGATCCAACTCCCCCCACTTTACATATGAAAAGCGTCTCGCTGCAGCCTGCAGTGGACATCCAACCCGGCCCATTTCCAATTGTGACGTCAGAGGCCAGGTCAATGCTGCCATGCAGCTGAGCTGATTCTTAATATTCTTATATTGGTCGTGCCAATCACAGTAGGCTACTGATTGCCTACAAACACTGATCCCTAAACCTACCCGTCTCCACCCCCTGGATCTGGACCTAACCTTGCCCCTGGATCTTGTGTACTGCAGCGAGGAGCTACTGGGGAAAGGCAAGGTTTTTTTTCTTCAACCAGTGTGCCAATTTTTCCACCATCGCCCCATGAGCTTTGGATCACGTGCCTGGAGCCGTTGCTGTTGCACAAAAGGGCGAGATTGGTGGCGCTGTTTTGAAAACCAGTGTAAACAGAAGAAAAGTATTCCGGATAAGAGAAGAGAATGGATGTTGAGTTCTTGTTATCATTAGTGTCTGAGAACAGAGACACACACATTCAATCACGTCTGCTCCCGTTTATTCGTGTTCACATGGCTTGACTTATCAGCATCCAATATCAATTTTAGCTGAAAAGTGTGCACATTTGGCGAAATATTGATTTACTCTCACGTTTACTTCATATTTATTTATACAGAATATAATTTCTATTAAATTTCCACTGAATTATGATTTGATGAGCTTGAAACAGCATAAAGAGCACTGTTTTTTCTTCTGGGTGCGTCTGTGAGTCAAAGAGCGCTCATTTGCTCTAGATCTGTCAAATGTGATTTGAAAGCATACATAACCATATGCTCTCTAATAGCTCTTGCAGTACTTTGATGTCATACACAGATTGGTTTGCGCAGCCATAGATATTTATACGCAGATGCCACATTTGAGCGCTTCAAACATGTCAATGTATCCGCCATCTTGGAACGGTCAACATTTCAGATGCTGTCGACACAGTATTTTATAAATATTTTCCAAGATGCTACAACATTAAGCACTCTCTGGTAGTAAAAAACGCAGAAATGGGACAACCTTTCATGTGTTGGTTTCTGTTTTTATATGTGTTAACTCAATATCACATAATCAAAATCCATTATAAAAGTTATTACAAGCACTCGATAATGGTTTAACCATAAACTATCATCGAGCGCTTGTAATAACTTTTATAACCGATTGCAATCTAAAGTTTTGTGCAAAAACAGTAATAATCTCATAAACTGTGATGTGTAGCTTGATGCTAATTGTAGCTCTAATGCACCTGTTACCCAGCTTCGATTCTATTTTATGATGTCTCGTAAGCATTATAGATAGTTTGTTTCTGGTGTAGTCCCAAACTTTATTTATCTTCATTTACTGTTGTGCAGCAGACGAGGTTAAAGGCATAAAGATACAATGAAAAATGCATTCTCTGTCAGCGCCACCTATCGTGTAGGCGTGAATTTAGCTGAAGGAAATCTCGATCGTTTCGTGTTTGGTGTGAACGCACTGTTTGTCAGCATTTCGCTCCACTTTATCGCATCGTGCTCAGTGTGAAACAGCCTTAAATTTTTTGATTCACTGATAATTGTTGACATTTTAAATTGTGGCTATTTTCTTGTATGATTTTCAAAGGACCAAATAAGGCTTCTGAAAAAGGTTAAGCACTTTTTTTTAATTGAAAGAGTCAATGGACTACTAAGCCAACAATAAAGCAATGGACTTCTTTCTAAAGCAATCATCCAAAAAACTCTTGCTGAATCATTCTGCTCTGTTTTATTCAGGCCAGGTTTTGTTGTGTGCTTTGGGCTGCTGGAAAATGAATCTTCGACCTAAACAGATTTCTGGCTGACTGAAACAGGTTCTCCTTGAGGATTTGCCTGTATTCAGCTCAATCCACATTGCTCTCGATTCCTTTCTCAAAAAGGAATTTCTTAGCTCTCCCAAAGAGGTAGAGTCCTAGAAATGCTTAAGACATTGATGTCTGGATAGTATTTCAGTCCATTTCAGTCAAATAACTCTGCCAGTGTTAAAGCTGGCATTTTGGTCACATCACTTACAATTGTTGTCTTGTTGCTCAGATTTGTAGGAGAGCCTGTTCTTACCAGTGTCTGAATTGCGCAGTGTGCTTTTTGGCATAAAGGTTTCTTTAAAACTGAGTCACGAACCCTATATGGTGGCAGCAAAATTGATCTGCTTCAAAGCCATTGATGTTTATGGTGCAGTTAAGGAAATTAATAAAAAAGACACTTGAAAGACACTTTTCTATTTGAAACCTTCCATAGGAAAGAAACATCATAAATTCTGGCATAAAATCAAAGGCATATGTATTGAATCATCATTTGCTGCCATCTTGTGGTTGGTAATAGCCTTTATACTCAAAAGACATTAGAGACGTCTCTGATAGTGTTGTAGCCTAACTCTTGGTCTTGAGACCAGTCTTAAAGGAACATGCCGAATTTTTGGGACTTTGGCTTATTCACCGTATCCCCCAGTGCTAGATAAGTCCATACATGCCATTCTCATCTCCGTGCGTGCCCTAACTCTGTCTGGCGCAACCACCGCTAGCCTAGCTTAGCACAAAGACTGGAGGTAAACGGCTCCAGCTAGCTTACTGCTCAATAAGTGACAAAATAACGGCAACATTTTCCTATTTACATGTTGTGATGTGTATAGTTACATCGTGTACCAAGATCAACGGAAAATGATAAACTGCGATTTTCTAGGCTGACATGGATCTCATTCCTGCGTAATAATCATGGAACTTTATGCCGTACCATGGGTGCAGCGGCGCAATGATATTACGCAGCGCCTGAAAATAAGCTAACTTCCGTCAACGTGACCACCTGCTTGCACAGAGAGCGTGCTGGGGACTATTTTCAGGCGCTGCGTAATATCATTACGCCTACTGCATCCGAAAATTCTGTCATCACTTACTCCCCGTCATTTTTCCAAACCTGTATGAGTTTCTTTGTTCGGTTTAACACAAAAGTTGTTTTGAAGAATGTGGATAACCAAGCGGTTTCTGGCCCCCATTGACTTCCATAGTACTGGGGACCAGAAATTGTTTGGACAGAATTTTTATTTTTGGGTGAACTATCCCTTTTAGAAAGGGTCAACACATCCATCACATGCCTCTTCACAGAAATACCTGGCCTTTGTCCAATAGCACTCTAAATGATCCTGAGCAGGAGGCTTCTTATCCAAATGGGACGGTTCACCGTCAGAGAGGCTTTGGGGTTTCTAAGAATTATCCCCAGAACCCTGTGACCTGGACGTGATTGCTCTCCTCACCACACAGCTGAGCAAAAGAGAGGCCCTCAGGCTTAAATGGGGTGAACTGAACAAGGAAAGACTGCAATATGCTAAGGGACAAAAGGTTTATAGAGGTTGGGGGAGAGGGTCAGATCACCTTGCCTGCCCTGGACTGCCCAGAGCTAAGGCTTGTGCCAGGCTGCCACAGGCATGGCTCTAGGACTGGGGAAAGGCCATTCCTCATTTGACGACCATTAGGGGGATGTGCCAGTGTTTATATACATGATTCTGCGATACACTGAAAGCAGAAGATGTGGTTGCGGGTGGGTGTAATTCTCACAAAGTCTTTGATGGCCTGATCACAGTGGACTTTAAGCTCGGTCTGATAAAGTGGCTGCAAGGCAAGTCTTTCAGGCTGATATTAATTTTACATACACTTAAATCCTATACATCTTTTATCTGTTTCATTATCTTTTCTGTCTCTTATTTAGTATAATCTAATTTCATTCTAGATTCATCCAGTGATCAAGCAGACACCATATTAGTAATAAAAAGTCAGTGTTTCATCTTATTTCTGTCTTTATCATTATCTGTATTCTCAATCTGTGCACTGGAAATGAGAAGCGTATTACCAATGTCTTTTTATGTTGAAATACTGCTAATGCATGAATACAGACTAAATGTAACCCAGTAATATACAATAATATAGCCATTAATAGCTAGATACACAAATTGAAGTATAAGGCATAAAAGAGCACATATAAAGGTAGTGCTTATTTATTGTGCAGTTTCTTAGTTTTGGATTATACTGTTGTAAGACCATTAGACACCAACGTTCAAATGTATGGGGTCAGGGAAATTAATACTTTTATTCAGAAAGGATGCATTACATTGATCAAAACTGACAGTAAAGACTTTTAAATTGTTACAAACAAATCTATTTCAAGTAAATGTTGTTCTTTTGATCTTTCTATTAATCAAAGAATACTGAAATCAATTATGTTTCCACAAAAATATGACCAATATCACCAAATTCTAAACGATCATGCGACACTGAAGTAATGACAGGAATTTCAGGAATAAATGACACTTTAAAGGTCCCATGGCATGAAATTTTCATTTTATGAGGTTTTTCAACATTAATATGAGTTCCCCTAGCCTGAATATTGTCCCCAAGTGGATAGAAATGTTGATCGGTGTAAAACCGAGTTGTGGCTGTCTTTCTCTGCCTTTGAGAAAATGACAGGCCAGACTAGCCAATCCTGAAGTCTCCTGGTTTGACGTCCAAGCAGGCACGGTTTCCTCCCTTTCCTCCGCCCAGAGAATCTGGCACGCCCATGCAAACGCTCGTCGAGAGATCATTGCATCATTGCTTGTGAACGAGTGAACGCTGGCAGTTTCTCAGTGTTTGGATGTACAAATGAAAACAGAAGTCTTTTTTCAGTTCCTTCTGATCTGTGATCAGTGATTTCTGATGTGTAGCTAATTATTTATTATTCGTGCACACAATGCGGCTTCTCTCTCTCCAGACAGAACGGTGTTTTCGTGTTTTATATCTTGTGAGTCAGTGTTTTTGTACGTCCTCGTCGCGTCTATCGGTTCTAAAATGTGCATACAGTCATGAGTTTCTGCTCAACATCAGCAGAGATAAACCTCACACACGCCGAAGCTCGGCCTTCAACATCCCCGACCCACAGTACTGCATCTGGCCCACAGCGGAGGCACCAAACGCGGCGTGAGATTAAGCAGAAGGAGGGTAAGGGTGAGCATATCCGGGCTAGCCAGCCTAGCCCCACAATAAACTGGATTACATCCGATTACTGCTGTTGTGTCTTTGTTTGCGCTGTGTACTCAACGCGCGTCACTGACGCTTTTATTTTATTTTAAAAATAATGCTATTATCAACACTTACTTTTAACTCGTTCATCTCGACAGCTGTAATGGTACTTTGCATGTGTTACAAAGTTGGTAGAATAATGATGAAGAGACGGACTCGGTGTGACTGTTTATTCAGAACTCTCAGATACAAACACAATAAACTCGCGCTGACTGACAGCGCTCTCATAACTCAGTAGTTACTATAAATAACTTTGTTAGCAATCGCTGAGCTCAGTCTCTGATACATTAGTGATGTCCGGTTCGCGAACGATCTTTCTTTTGAACCAGTTCTTTTTAGTGAACCGAATCAGTTCACCAAATCGGACTGAATCGTTCTAAACGGTTCGCGTCTCCAGTCAGCGCTGATCCATAATTTACTAAAGTTACTAACTTTCTGACATGAGTGACAGTCCCTCCGACTAGAAATAGACTAATAACCTAAAGTATATGCTGTAACTAAAACAGTTCAGACATGCTGAGAACTGATGTGAAGTGAACTCAGGTCCATCCGTCTCCCTGGCAGACTCGTGCCTGCTCGTGCCTCGATAAACCACGCCCCCTCCGCTCATATAAAATGCAAAGATGTCAGCCAATCACAACAGTGGGTGTTTTTACTGAAGTCTCACAGCAGACACGCCTCTTGAAGCAGGGCATTCAGCCACAGGGCAAACATCAGTATAGAAAAAATGCCTTTTATTTCTAAATTATGACATTTTATGATGTAAAAGTCATACTAACAATATAAGTACAGCTCAGGAAACATTATAAAATAATAGAAAAATGCCATGCCATGGGACCTTTAAAATATATTAAAATAGTACATTTTAATATTTAAAAATATTAGTTTTACTGCATTTTTGTAGCCTTGATTAGCCATTCTTTCAAAAACATTAAATAAAACAGACAGACCTTTAAACATTTTAACGTTAAGGTATGGATTATTTATATAGGAAATAATAATATATGGATAATTATTAAAAATTCTTTATTAATCCTTTAGGTTGGTTAAATTGACTGTGAGTCCACAGTAGAACACTAGAGGGCAGGGCTGCACAGTATATGACACATTTCATTGCTTTTGAAGGCATCTCCAAGGCATCCAAACTTTATACAGATGCCCTGGCTTTTACTTTTACAGCGATATGTATGCTCTTTTTAAAGTTATCACGCTATTATAGTTAAACCTTTTTAAAGTGTTGATTCTCAGAAGCTCAAACAGTAGAGCAGGGTGCTAGCAACAAGGTCATGAGTTTGATTCCCAGGGAATGCAAGGCCTGATAAAACGTGTAGTTGCGTTGTAAAAATGTGTCTGTCAAATGCATACATGTAGAACAAACACTTAAATTAATAAATCTTAAATCACTTTAATATTCATATATTGACTTAAGATCAGAAAAATAGCAATGCACAGCAGCATGTGTGTGACTAGATATTCCTGAACCAATCTATCTGTACTGACAGACAGCTAATTCAGTCAAGGAGAACTTTGTAAATAATTGGTGTTTTATGGATAGATAGACAGACGTGTGTTGTGATGCTATTCAGTCAAGTGTAATGTTCTATTCATGTAGTTAATATTTAGCAGATCTCATCAATTGGTCTCCAAGTTCAGCTCTCTGAGCCCATGTTGAGTTGTTGATAAACTGCAAGTAAAAAGCTTTTGTTGCCTAAAGCCAGTGAATCATATAATACTCTCTAAAGACACTGGATTATATGTTGAAAGGGCAAAGCACCCCGAGGCGATGAAAAAAGATGTATATTATGGGCTCAACAGCAAATGTACCTTTTGGATTATGCAAAATACTCTTTCATTAGTACGGGCTCTCAAAAAAGAAAGAGGGCTTTTTGAAGCAATTCACAAGCGGATTTGACAGAAAAGATTCAGATAACCATAATAATTGTTAATTCTTAACTACATTAAATGATATAATGTTAATATCTATTAAATCTGATTGTTTCTGTAAAATGTCCTGATATACACTGGAAGGAAAGATGACTATTCTTCATCAAAATTGGTCTCAGACATAAAGACAGGCATTACACTAATATAAAAAACATAAGACACAACAAAAACTAATGGAAAGAGAAACTAATCAGTAAAATCAAAATAAGTGTGATGGTTTAAACACAAGCAACATCTTTTTATATCTATTATAGTTTTTACGTATTTTGAAATGTTACAGTGAAATTACTATATTGTCACGCACGCGCGTTCAAAAGTTTGGGATTTGCATTAAATTTATCAACAAGTGGCAGTAAACATTGATAATGTTACAAAAGATTTATCTCTCAAATTGATGCTGTTCTTTCTGTTCACTTTGTATTCATCAAAGGATCCTGAAAAAAGTATTACGATTTTTTACAAGATTAATAATAAGAAATAATTTAAAGCTTTTTTTTGCAGCCATGGCGAGATTGAGACCTCTTTGTGAACCATAAAAAATGTGACCAACCCCAAACTTTTGAATGGTGTTGTGTGTGTGTGTGTGTGTGTGTGTGTGTGTGTGTGTGTGTGTGTGTGTGTGTGTGTGTGTGTGTGTGTTTTTCTATTAATTCATGAGTCTGCACACAGACTCAAGGGAACTCGTGTCACCGCGGGGACCTAAATTGAGGTCCCCATGAGGAAACAAGCTTATAAATACAGAATTAGTTTTTTTTTTAAATATGTAAAAATACTGTAATGTATAGCGTTAGGGGTAGGGTTAGTCTAAGGGGATAGAATATACAGTTTGTACAGTATAAAAACCATTACGTCTATGTAGAGTCCACACAAAGATAGTGGGCCAGACATGAGTGTGTATAACTTGCAGTTCTTCTAAATGTTTTTCCAATGCTATACACAAAATCATACAGTAAATCGGTGTAATGTTTTTTAGAGCTTCCTTGTCGATTAAATAGATGAGATTGAGAGTTGCAGGATATGTACAGTATGTGTGTTTCATGCACTTATGTAAAATGTTTTCTATGCATGTTCCTGTGTGCCTGTATGCTTGTGTCATTTAACAATCATTCCAAAGCAGTGTTACTCTCTTAAACACTGCAAGGGCTGCCATATCCTGAGCTTTTATGTGTGTTCATCATGTGTGTGTATGAGTAATGCTCCTGGGCAGTGTGTTTATGGTGCTACTTTAGTGAGGCCGCCCGGGGGTGAGGCAAGCAGAGTGCTAATGCAAAGCACCATGAGATTTTCAGGAACAACGTGGTGACATTAACAAGCTGTCAAGCACTCTGACGTTGCTCTGTTTAAAAACAAAAAGTAGGATCACCTCAGGTAGCACACACATTCTCTCTTATATCTCACACGCACACCTTTCTCCCCCCCAACCCTCTGTAGTTCTTTTTCTCTCTCTGCTGCACACGTTGCACTAATAGAGCATGGTGTTCTAGCCTAATGGAACCTGAACTAAAGAGAGTTTTCTGTTAAGGTATGAAGGGCCCTCAAGGCAAGAAGGCATTAGTCTATTTTGAGAAGGTGAATTCTAAATGATGTTATTAGGGATGAGTCTCGCCACCTTTTGCTCTCTTGCTCAAGGGAGTGAACCACCCCTTTCATTAGATGGGGTTGTAAGGCATTTCTTCTTTGGAAAGGGCTACATAATGGCAACAAAGCCAATTTAGCACATAGACCATCAGCACATTTTCGTGTTGTTTGAGTTAACAAGGTTTGCCTCGAACTTGCAGCAACATTGCAATCAGAAAGGTGTACATTAGACCGGCTTTTGACCCTACTATAACATTATAGGCGATGTGAAAGTGAAACCTGAGTTAAAAGTCAATTTTTGCTCTGTTAAAATACTGTGCCCTATGTACAGAACTTTAGTTCTCAGGACCTCTATTCAAAGGAATATTCAGGTTCAATACAAGTTAAGCTCAACCAACAGCATTTGTTTTTCATAAATTGTTTTTTTGATGTCTCTCGTTTCTTTAAAAAAAAGGGCAAAAATGGGGGTTGTGATGAGGCACTTACAATGGGAGTGAATTACATAAATTGTTTTTTATTAAACTTGTGCATTATCTGAGATTTAAAGCTATTTATGGTAATGCTTTATGGCAGCAAAGTTATACAATTGTAATACATAAAAGTTAATATAAGGTAAGTAAGTTAATATAAGTTTGCATACTGTTTCATTCATTCATTCACCATTTTTAGTCGTATCCGACTCTTGGTAATTCTATCGGCCATCTCTTGCCATACGCAAGAGATTGTCCATACATTTTATTGCAGATTATTTTTTCCAGCGTAGATCGCCAGGCCCCAACCCTTACATATCTTAAAAAAATATTCTTTATTGATCTATGGTTCCATGAAGAACCTTTCACATCTAACCTTTTTATTGCACAAAATGTTCTTTATGAAAAAGGGTTCATTAAGTTATTTTAAGAACTGTTTACTTCTTAAGGTTATTTGGGGAACGCAACATTGTTCGTCTATGGCGCCGCTATGAAAACCTCCTTTTTGGAACCTTAATTTTCAAGAGTGCCTCACTGTAGCCCAGAATTTGATTTAATTTTATAAGAAAATGAGGGACCATGTCGGAACCTAGTCTCAGACTAAAATGCATGTTTGAGTTGTTTTAACTGAACGCAACTTCCACTGACATATCTTAAAATATGTCAATGCCATTGTTTTATCTCAAGAGGCACATCAGTAATGTTTTTTTCCTAAGAAAAAAAAAAATCTACTTAATTGAACTAAGGCTTAATACTTAATATCTGTGAAACCAGGCCTTGATTTTGTTCTCGACTTGAGGTCATGCCGGAAGTTTACAGACAACCTTCGATTCTCTTAAACGTTTAACTTTTTCCCCCGCAAAGTGTATCTGCCTTACCAGTGACACTTAATGCTTGACATTATCCCTAGTTTCAGTGCTGCGAGTCTCACAAATCCATAAACCCTTCCTCTTCTCAATAATTCAGAATGCAGAATTATTTATCTAATATGTATTTATTATTCATATTTAAACAAGGAGGTCGTCTTTTGGGACCAGGTCTCATTTTCAGTCTCTTATTTTGTAAACAGACAGCCACAAAAGCGACAGTTCTGCTGATTTAAAGAGACAAGCGTCTGTTTGCGAGTATGAGGTCTACCTTCAGTTGAAATGGAGTGGGATCAATATTTAATACTAGACATCATTTGCATCAACTCCCTTCAGAATCTGTACCCCAACCCCACACATCAACCCCCCCACCCCCCCAAAAAAATGGACAATGCACTGGAAGTGGGAAAAGCAGCAAGTAAATGCAGAAAATCCATCAGAATCAGCTGCACTCAGGGAACTGGGCTGTATGCGAATGAGTGGAAACCCTAGACTTTTTACAATAAGATAAGGCAATTAAACATTTAGTGAGGGCTTTCACCAGGTGTTTTAGAAATGTTCCACCTTATTTTTGGTTTGTTGTCATAGGTTAAATTTGGAAGTGTTTGTTTGATTCCAACAAGTCATTAAAGCCATTTTAGCAATTATTGTATCATTTATCAACCTGTCAGCGGCATTTGCGCACTTGAGAGAAGCTGTGATGTATCAATAAATTAAAGAGAATGTTCCACACCAACAGTGCACATGTAAAGCCATGTACAGGCAAATGTAGTGAGCCCATATAGACAAAAGAATCATAAATTAAAAAGAATTATGACTTGAATTAAAAGAATATTGCCATAAAGAATTCAAATACAATAAAAGATGTAAAAGAGAATCCCTCTTTGGAACCCCGGAACCAGTGTGTTTGTATGCTTTAGTTACATGTTTCATGAGAGAAAGTGTTTTTTGCTGCTTAAAATGATTGAAACACTGTGACTAAAACTTTTTCTTTCATTATAGAAGATCCATTCGAGATGTTAATGGTGTTGAAATCAAGTGTCAAATGGAATCAAAGGCAAGTTGCTAGCATTTGCTGCATTGTTCTGTTAGCTGGTATCTCTGCTGCATGCCGGCTTTGTCGCAGACAGACTTTTGGCAGGGGATAGATTGGAATAGGATGTGGCATGTATGCGTGAGGTAACCTGTGTCTCGGCATGCGCCCGTGCCCTCTTGTCACTTATCTCTCGGTATCCTTAATGCAGGAACAGAAGCGTGTTTCAAAGAGAATAATGCGGAGGAACGTCATGTCAACCTTTGATATATTTATATATTTCTTTTGCTCGCATTAAATTTGAAGCCGCATTCTTAAAGAGGATGTCAAAGAAAGGAAAACTGTGTTCCGACTCAAAGCGGGGAAAACAGACAGACAAAAGTTATGCAAATGAAACAAATGCGGAGAATCACAGTGAAGAATTGATGAGGACATGAAATCGACTCTGAATCTGAAGGCAGAACGAGCTGGTGGACACATGTCGCAGTGCCTTTTGGGGTGGGTCTTGCGGGGGGGTTGGGGGTTGCCTTCACGATGCGCTGCAGCTGTGTGTGTGACTTCTGGATTAATTTTAATGCCCCACTCAGCGGGTTCCGTGTCACTCTCCCCTCAGTCTGAGGACCCGTCGAGATGACATCTGAACAGGCACTCACTACGGCGCAGGGAACTCAGAGAAGCCTCGGTGCTGGAGAAAGTGTTTATGAAAGATTCATCACAGATGTCACTCTAATCTGCCATGCATTGTCAGGGAGCTGCTCCAAAGCACACATTGTAAATGGATTCTTCCTCTGACTTAAGTCATCTCTGGCTAAGAGTTGTAGATGGGATGGAGATTGTTTGGGGTAGATTGTGGAAGAGAGGGAGGGAGACAGACAAGTACATTGTGTGAGTGGATGAGGCGGAGCACTTTGTGGGCCGCATTACCGCATGTCCATAGAGAGATGGATCTTTAATGTAGCCTACAGACGGCCACCGCCAACCTCATGCATCTATGCCTTGTAGATGGCAAGGAAAAACACAAACCTCTTCCATATATATATATATATATATATATATATATATATATATATATATATATATATATATATATATATATATATATATATATATATATATATATGTATGTGTGTGTATCCTAGACAGAAATGGGATTTTTTTTAACCTAAAAATGAAAATTTTGTCATCATTTACTTATAATAATTGTCAACATGTTGTTACATACTCTTATCACTCTCTTCTGTGGAGCATAAAACAATATACTTTGAACTTTTTTGACTCTCAAAATAAATAATAAAAATTTATGAACACATGTAAAAACAGAAAACATCAAATATGTTGACAGATGTGAAACCTCGCTGGTTCTACACATCCTTTTTGGAGCTCGAAAGTTTTCATAATATGGACAATACAGCATCATCTTTTCTATAGAAGAAAGAAAGTCAGGTTTGCAGGTTTGCAATGACATGAGAGTGAGTAAATGATGGCAGAATTTTCATTTTTGGGCAAACTATCTCTTTACCTGCATGCTTCTCAGAATTTTCAGAGTGTTAGAAGAGATTTAAAATGTTGCTCAGGAATCTCAATATGAACCCAAACATTTTTTATAAAAAAGATCAAATTATCTCTTCTATTCCATCCACAGTTTAGCTATATACTTTAACTGTATCAGCAATTTTGTCTATTTTTGATCCTCTTAAGACATTGTAGGAAAAATATTCAAATGAAACATAATGAAAAGCCAATTCAATCTCCTGAAGAAAATAAAGCCTGAGAAATAAAAATCTCTGAGAACAAAAAAAGGTATATCTATAGATATGCAATATATATTATGCACTACAAAAAGCTTTGGGTCAGGGTGTTTTTATTTATTTTTTTGAAATGTATACTTTTATTCAGCAAAGACATTATATTAATCAACAGTGACTGTAAAGATGCACCGATCAGGCATATAATTATGACCACCTTCCTAATATGGGATCCTGGACCACAAAACCAGTCATAAGTCGCACGGGTATATTTGTGGCAATAGCCAACAATACATTTTATGGGTCAAAATGATAGATTTTTCTTTTAAGCCAAAAATCATTAGGATATTAGGTAAAGATCCATGTTCCATGAAGATATTTTGTAAATTTCCAATCGTAAATATATAAAAAAATTATTATTAGTAGCCTAGTAATATGCATTGCTAATTACTGATAATTGATAATTGCTAGTAATTGATATTGAAATTAGGCTTTCCTGTAGCTCAAACAGTAGAGCATGGCATGGCGCTAGCAACGCCAAGGTCATGGGTTCGATTCCCAGGGAAAGCAAGAACTGACAAAATGTAAAATGTGTACCTTGAATGCAATGCAAGTCGCTTTGGATAAAAGCATCTGCCAAATGCATAGATGTAAATGTAAATGCTAAGGGCTTCATTTGGATAACTTTAAAGGCGATTTTCTCAATATTTTGATTTTTTTGCACCCTCAGATTCCAGATTTTCGAATAGTTGTATCTCGGCCAAATATTGTCTAATCCACGTGATGTAAAAGAAAACATGATTCATCAGACCAGGCCACCTTTTTCCATTGCTCCGTGGTCCAGTTCTGATGCTCACGTGCCCACTGTTGGCGCTTTTTTTGCAATGTGTATTCTGACACCGTTCTATCAGAACCAGCATTAACTTTAATTGACCACTCCAGACCGGGAACACCCAAGAAGAGCTGCAGTTTTGGAGATGCTCTGACCCAGGCGTCTAGCTATCACAATTTGGCCCTTGTCAAACTTGCTCAAATCCTTACACTTGCCCATTTTTCCTGCTTCTAACACATCAACTTTGAGGACAAAATGTTAATTTTCTGCCTAATATATCCCACCCACTAACAGATGCCGTGATGAAGAGATAATCAGTGTTAATCACTTTACCTGTATTTATCATCAGTGCATTTATAATGTTACAAAAGACTTCTATTTCAAATACATTAACTTTCTATTCATTAAAGAATCCTAAAAAAATTATCAGAGTTTACACAAGTATAAAAGGCAGCTCAATTGTTTTCAACACTGATATTAATAAATGTTTATTGAGCAGCAAATCATCATATGAGAATGATTTCTGAAGGATCATGTGACACTGAAGTGTAATGATGCTGAATATTCAGCTTTACCATCAGAGGAATAAATAAATATTTTACAATATATACTGTATTAAAATAGAAAAGATTAAATTGTAAAAAAATCAAGAATCTACATTGAGTTTGTAGAATCAGAATTTAGGTGGAGAACAGCCTCCTCCTGCAAGAAACTGTTTTGGTGATTTATATAACTACACCTATCAAATGCGCAATGTTTTCAAGCGCTGCAATTTGATTCAGAAAATGTTATATTTGTTTCTTGAAGCATAGTATATCCTCAGAGTGTATTCAGCAATATAGAGTCTAACCCCTCAGCACTACAGCAACATTAGTCTTTCAAGCTTTTAGTGCCACTTTGAAAAATAAAATCTTGTCGAGGGGAAAAGGAAAAAGTCAGAATCGCTCCTTTCAAACACTTTGCTTTTAATGTGACACCTTTCTGATTCTTGGGCCTTTCCCTCTCCATTATCGGGGTGACAATATTAAGCATGACTTATTTATATTCTGTTTTGCGAGGCCCTGGGTGATGAAAGGGATGGAAGTGACAGCGAGGTGAGTCGGACCCGTCCCAGTACCTGGAGTCAACACTCGGCACATTTTGTTACGCTTTGATCTAAGGGCCCCTTTGCTCGTCATCCTCCTTTGCCTTCCCCTTCTGATAAGGATTTACAGTTTCATCTTTTTCTCTTTTCTCTTTCCCTCACTTTTCTCTCCCTTATCACTTTCGTATCGCAGGGGATGTAAACAAGTCATCTTCGCTTCAATGAGTGATACTGACATGCAGTAGTGTTAGCTCACTAAGTGCCTTTAAAGCCAGAAAATATGTAAATGAGTGGACTGGTTTAGGTGTGTGCACACCATTGCAGCCGCTGTATCGCATTTCACCAATGCGATTTTAAATAGCAAACATTAAATGTGGTAGGATGGTGAAATTTACCATTTTACATTAGGTTTTTAGAGGCTTTTACAGTAAGCGATTCATAAATATTTCAGATTACTGTCAAATCTTTTATTTGGTGATAGTTTTAAGACTGCAGAGCATTTACAAAATTATGCATTTTAAAGTTAAATTGTAAAAATAACAACAATAAAAATTGCTTGTAAAGCTGAAAATCTTTAATGAAGTGCAGGGCTCGACATTAAGCCTTTTCATGTGCTTGTCCTTTGGACAAGTAAATTGGTCATTCACTTGTCCGAGTAAAAAATGTGCTTGTCCGGAAAAAAAGTTAGATTTTTTTTTTTGTGTGTGTTGTAAATATTATTTATTCTGAAGCAATATTCTCACCAGTGTTCGATCAGCTTTGACATATTTAAATCTGCATATTTGTGATATTTTTATTTTTACCTTTTATGAAGGGCATTTTCCCCCAAATCATATAAAATATAGGATATGCTTCAGTTTTCATATTATATTCTTAAATTATATCTATACATTAAATTAAAATAAGTCACTATAAGGCTGTTACCAATCAAATAATAAAATGTACACTGAAAATTTACAACTGCATTAAATAATGTTATGAGATTTGTATTTTTGAATAAACAAGTAAGAAATGTTGAAATGTATGTTTAAACATGAAACTAAACCACCAATATGTGGCAGCAGGTGAGTCTTAATGAGTGAGTCATTGAATCATTCATTCAAACGATTCAAACGGCTGATTCATTCAAGAATGAGGCAGTTGTTTTATGAAGGCCCTGTCCCAAATGGCACACTTCATGTGCACTTTTGGTCTTGTGGACTTACAATGTCTGCTGCGTGCACATGTCCGTTAAGTCCACGAGACCGCAGGGTGTCCCATTTGTCATTTTGAGTCTCAGAAGGGTGCCCGCGAGCGCCCCCCTTTGAGGTCGATATGCGCCCTCGATGCGCACTTCTGCCGAGCCCGCACTGGTGCGGGTTACGCAGCGGACTTCTTCCCGGCAGTCAAAACGGCATTGCGTCGTGAAAGTGCGAGGGTTTAGGGTGCCATTTGGGACAGGGCAGAATATGTAATTTTATCTTTGATTCAACCTTTTTATTCAAAATGCTGAATCATTCAGTAACAATGTTGCTGTGAGATGCGTGTTATGGTTCTGCTGTTTGAAACTTTGTTGTTTGGAATCTTTGTTTGGATCTATTTTTGCTGCTGAAATAGAACAAAATCAGTCAATATTGCGTCTAAAATGTAAGTGACTTAATGTTAATTAATTGTTTATGGAACTGTCATATGAAATCAGTGTCATTTTCAGTTGTGATGGTATTCAGGAAAACAGCACTCTGTATCATATGTTATATATATAAAAACGTAACATTTTGAATGTTTACCGCAGTATGTTACTGAGTTTCTCTGTGTGAGTGGTGCTCATTTGTTTTCGATTTCTCCTCGAGAGGCTGCACGAGCGTCAACAGCGCAACCTTGTTACCATCAGTTCATTATATATTATACTATTATCCACTATGGATTGCCACTTACACTAAATTAAAGGGGTCATGAACTGGCTTTTTTTATTTTTTCATACTGTTGTCTGAGGTCAACTTATGATGTTCGCATGGTTTTTACATTCAAAAACATCATAATGAATAAGTAATAGGCTATTTTCTGCCCTGGTTTTGAGGCTCTCTTAAGAAACACTGGGTTTTGATGGGCGTGCCGCACTGAAGACTTGGAAGTAAACGCCCATGGCTAGGATTGGATAACAGTTTTGCATATTTAATGAGCTTCAGCTCCCCTGTGAGTAGGCTACACAAGGAATTGTTTTGAAAGCCTGTGAGAAACGGCAAACGAAATGATGCGTCCCACAGGGCTCGCAAAATGTCTTCATCAAACAAACACAATGATTTATCTCTCATCCACCCGCGATTGATTGGAATGTTATTTGTTTATTACTTGGCCTGCCCGGTCGGCAGTGGTGGAGGAAGTACTGAATCTCGGTACTTAAGTAAAAGTACAAATACCCAGATAAATATTTACTTTAGTAAAAGTAAAAGTACCACAGTGACAACCCTAATTAAGTAAAAAGTACATGATTTTAAATGTACTTTACGTATTAAAAGTAAAAGTACTTGCATAACAATTTATTCTCTTAATGTCTATATTCTAATAATTAAAAAAACAAACAAAACAAAACAAAAACATTATGGGCTGTGGCATTTGCACTAAGTTAGTTTTTGGTTAATGTAATTGTGCTTACCATCTGTGGCCCAGTTTACATTCTGACTTACAATTCTGGTTATCAGGGTGATCTGCAGAGTTAAATATCATTATTCTGAAGCAATATTCTCACTATAGTGTTCAGTGAACAGCTTTGACGTATTTAAATCTGCATATTTATGATATTTTTAACTTTTATAAAGGGCATTTTCCCCTAATCTTATTAAATATAGGATATGCTTCAGCTTTCCTTTTATATTCTTAAATTTGATCAATACATTAAATTAGAATAAGACACTATAGGGCTGTTACCAATCAAATTAAATAATTTTCACTGAAAAATTACTCCTCCTTGAACTGCCACCTTAACGTGGTGGAGGGGTTTGAGTACCCGAATGAACCTAGGAGCTATGTTGTCCGGGGCTATATGCCCCTGGTAGGGTCTCCCAAGGCAAACAGGTTCTAGGGGACGGATCAGACTAAGAGCAGTTCAAAAACCCCTTATGATGACAAAAAAAAAGGAGGACCGTGACGTCGCCCGGTACTGCGCAGCCGGGGCCGCCCACCCTGGAGCCAGGCCTGGGGTTGGGGCTCGTATGCGAGCGCCTGGTGGCCGGGCCTTCCCCCACGGGGTCCAGCCGGGCTCAGCCCGAAGGAGCGACGTGGGGACACCTTCCCGTGGGCCCACCACTCACGGGAGGGACCGTAAGGGGCTGGTGCGGAGAAGATCGGGCGGCAGTCGAAGGCAGGAGCTTTCTCCGCAGGGTGGCTGGGCGCTCCCTTAGAGATAGGGTGAGGAGCTTAGTCACTCGGGAGGAACTCGGAGTAGAGCTGCTGCTCCTCCACATCGAGAGGGGTCAGCTGAGGTGGCTCGGGCATCTGTTCCGGATGCCTCCTGAGCGCCTTCCCGGGAAGGTGTTTCGGGCATGTCCAACCGGGAGGAGGCCCCGGGGAAGACCTAGGACACGCTGGAGGGACTATGTCTTCCGGCTGGCCTGGGAACGCCTCGGTGTCCCCCCCGGAAGAGCTGGAGGAAGTGTCTAGGGAGAGGGAAGTCTGGGCATCTCTGCTTAGACTGCTGCCCCCGCGACCCGGCCCTGGATAAAGCGGAAGAAGATGGATGGATGGATGGATGGATGAAAAATTACAACTTAATTAAATAATGTTATGAGATTGTTTTAAATATTTTTTTGAATACGAATAAGAAATGTTGGAAAGAATGTTTTAACATGAAACTAAACTGCCACTAGGTGGCGGCAGGTATTCATGAGTGAATAATTGAGTCGATTCGTTCAAACAGCTGATTTGTTCAAAAATGAGGCCGTCGTTTATGAACAGGTCATTGAATCTTTGATTCAAACGATTACATTCAGTAACGCTCTGTTGCTGCTTTGTTTGGAACTATTTTCGCTGCTGAAATCGAACAAAAACAGTCAATATATTGCATCTGAAATGAAAGTAAGTTTTTGTTAATTAATTGTTTATGGAACTGTCAGTGTCATGAAATCAGTGACACATTTTCAGTCGTGATGGCATTCAGGAAAACAGCACTCCTGGTCGTTTGATGTTTTTAACTGTATTATACGTTTTAAATATAAAAATCCACATTTTGAATCAGTATGTGACTGAGTTTCTCTGTGTGGGCAGCGTTGATTTGTTTCCATTTCTCCTCATGAGGCTGCGTGAGCCTCAACAGCGCAACCTTACCTTCAGTTCATTACAAGAGGACAAGCGTTTATATAGAGCCCTGAAACTGATCAGAAAATGTAACAAAAATGTAAAGAAACGTTGTAGAAATGTAGTAGAGTAGAAAGTATAATTCCTGCAAAATGTAACGAAGTAAAAGTAAAAAGTATGCACTATTGATTCTACTTAAGTAAAGTACAGATACGTGAAAAATGTACTTAAGTAAAGTAACAAAGTATTTGTACTTCGTTACATTCCACCACTGCCGATCGGTGGATATAAGCATAGATAGACATAATAAAGGCTAGATGTCTCGTCCTCGCTGCTGGCCAATGGAGGTCGACGTCCGCACATGGCGGCCATCTTGTCACAGGCAGCTCGCTCACTCGTAACATTGTTTTCATGGGTGCTTGAACTTTTTAAATCACCATAACTTGCTCAATTTTATACCGATTTTCAAACTGTTTGGTTTGTTATAAGCGTCAGGGATGTAGTTATGACACTGCATACTTATGAAAAATTATTCATAATTTGTTCAAGCATCCATAATTATAGCCACATTAATAACGTTGGTAAGAAACCAAACCATTTTGTAAATCCGTCAAGATTTCAGTGAGATAAGAGTATTTGTGTTCGTGCAGATCACTCGCCTTACATCAGGTACCACAGAGCCCTGCCTGTGACAAGATGGCCGCCGGTGATGACGTTAGAGACTCTGCCGTAAGACATCTAGCCTTTATTATGTATATCTATGGATACAAGCGTGAACTGTGCATCACACACACACACGCGCGCGTGCGCGCCAAGTACGTTGCAGACTGCATGATCAAAACTTCTGCGATTGTATTTTTCCTTCAAATATCAAGTCAAGAGAGTGAACGCACATCAAGAAAGGAATGTTATTTCACTCTTTAAGATAGCTTATTTTGGTAGCCGTCTGAAAAACACATAGCCTCGGGACGTTGGGCTTTGCGAGCCCTAGCCCATAACGTTACATGTCCGAGTCTGATCCCGATTCGCAATGAACCAACAACACCACAAATAAAGGATTATTCTGCCTTTGACAGCGTGCTAATGTTCAGTTAGACACGTACACATAATCAATAGATATCAAACAATCTGTAACAATGCAATACTGTCACATATAAAAAACATTTTTACTCACATAAGTGTGGTTAATCTTATCCTGTCTGCAAATCCAGTCTCTTGTTTACAAACGAATCCAGTGAAATGAAAGAACAGACGCGCAATGTCTTCTAGGCCTGTGTTATGTCACGAGTCGGTGGGCGAGGCTACAGAATCAGGTGTTGTTCTTCTTCTTCTTCTGGAATATTCTGAGATCGATCGTTTGCTGGGCCTGGTGTCTTATAAAAGCTTTTCTTTGACTAACAAGGAAGTTTTCAGCTCTGAAACTTACAGAATATTCTTATATTACTATGACCTTTTATACAGCTCAAGGGAAAGTTGATTTCTCAATTCATGACCCCTTTAATGCAGAATCATTTTTGCATTTTGGTGATTCGCTAGTTATTTTTTGTTATTGATGTTTTAATCAGGAAAATTCTCTTTCACTTGCCCCTTCAAAAAATCCAATTGTCCCGGACAAGCGGACAAACGTTAATGTCGAGTCCTGAAGTGTAATTAAATCACTTACTGGTTAATTGGCTGCTCAGTTAGAAACTTTGATGATGGTTAATTACTGAATCAAGACCAGCTGGATAAAGAGACTGGATTAGATTGCCAATGTTAACTTGAAAAGAAATGACAGTTACATTCACGCTGATCCATAAATTATAGGGTGCTCTTATCAGCTCTGGCACATCTGAAACTACAAGATGTGGTTTGTGCTTTGCACTGAGTGAGTGCCATCTATAATGTCTCAAGTGTGGAAAGGAAGAGACATGCAGCCAGATGACCCAACCCCTAAAAGTGTAATGCAGGTTTTTTTTCACTTTGACACAAGTGTAATAAAAAGCCAAAACATAGTCCTCACTTTAATGGCCTGACTGAAATAAATTTCATAGACAGTGTTTTTCAGTGTTGAATGAACAAATTCAAAGGTTAAAGGGACACAAAGAATTCTTGCCGTGGATTAAAAATATGATTTTGTCTTTTGTCAAATCAAAAATCTGCATTATGGAAACATATTTTTAATAGTTTTAAGTTGCCACAGCCATGCATACTGTATATATTTAAATTGAATAGCACAAAAGCTTCACCACCAGCTGGACCAGCATGAAACCAGAATAAATCAGCATAAACCAGCCTGGACCAGCATTAAAAAGCATTTCCACTGTAAAAAAGTTGCTACCTTAAATTTTTCAAGTAAAATCAACTAAGATGTTTAAGTAATTTCAACTTAAAGGTCCCATGGCGTGAATGTTTTAAAATTATTTTATAATGTTTCCTGAGGTGTACATATATTGTTAGTATGATTTTTATATCACAAAATGTCATAATTTAGAAATAAAAGGCATTTTTCTATCCTGATATTAGCCCTCTGGCTTAAATGCTCTGTTTCAAGGGGCGTGTCTGATGTGAGACTTCAGTGAAAACGCCCACTGTTGTGATTGGCTGACATCTTTGCATTTGAAATGTGTATTAGATTATTAGGCGGAGGGGGCGTGGTTTAGCGAGGTCTGCAAGCGTTGCCAGAGAGAGAGAGACGGACTACACATGCAGTCTGTTGATCGCGTGAATGCAGGGATCTCGTCATTGCAGCGTGTTTTCTCTCACAAAATGCTTTCACCACAACTAACAGCAAACACAATATCGATATGAATACACAGTGCTTTAAGTGGGCCGGTACGCGCCGGTACTCAGTACCGCCACTTCCAAATATAGCTCTTGAGCGTACCGCCACCTCTCTGTGCGCCCAGAACGTACTTTTAGCGTACCGGTACGCTTATTTGCGAGCAGGGACTACATTACCCATACACCCTTGAATTTTACAAGTGAAAAGCGCATGCGTCGCTTTTGCCGCTGTCAGCGTCAACTCTATGGTGTCAACAACTCAACGTGGTCCGGAGAGGGTGTGTGAAAAGCGCAACCATAGCTGCTCGGTTCAAATACAAAGCAATTGTGCCGCGGTCGCGGTCATAAGTGGTGACGAGGACGAGATCTACACCACTTCTACCGATGACAACAGCCGCATGTTGTAGCTGGGTCGTTCCTGTTATACAGTGACTTTTCTGTCTTTATGATTTACCTACTCATATTTTCTATAAAATGAGTTACATATTTATAAGAAATGGCTTAAATTATAAATGTAGGTCTTCTTTATCACTTCAACAGATAATAGATATTAAAAATACTATTTTGTATTTTACACACCTTTTTATTGATATATGCATTCAATTTTATCATGTCCTCAGTGTAAAGTAATCAAATTCCACAACAACTATAAACCATGAAATGATAAAAATCTCAAAATATTTTTGATTATGTTATAGAATAGGCTAAACTACCTCTAGTTATACATATAAATCATGTGAAACTATAGTTAATTTTTTTACAATTGTCTTCATTTACTGTGTCCCTGAAGTCATCTTCCACCCTGTTAGTATGTATTTCTTGACTTCCAAAAAAGACCACAATTTCATTGAGATAATTTTCAGGAAATTACATAATTTGTTTTTCCTGCTGGTATTCAACCATACAAAATTAAGTAAGCTTCAACTCTCACCTCTACCTTTTTTTTTAGTTTTTGAAATGTTATCCTGCTTGTCCCACTCTTAAAGTTCCACCCTTTTAGGCTCTGTTATGAAGAATGTTTGTCCGGTCAAAACATTTTAAAAACATATCTGACATAGTTAGAAGGTTAGCTAGCTAAACGTTGATCCCTCAAAGAGCTACGGCTAACTTATCTTAAAATGTTCCACCCTGTTAGATTCCACCCTGTTAGATCTATAAACCTAACAGGGTGGAAATTCTAATAGAATAAATCGTATTTAGTGTATATTGCAAATTCTATAAACACGTATATGCATATATAAATATGATATATAAAACTTATATAGGTGCAGTGCCACACATTACTGATGGCAAATCATGCAGGACAATGAGGGAAAACTCATCCACTGTTATGGTCTTCCACCCTGTTAGGCGAGTCATTTTTAAATAATAATTTGACAGCAACGTTAAATGTTTTGCATACTTATGTTTTATTTTGGGAGGTGAGGATCATTAACAACATATACAATATATGTTTTTGAACAAATTTTTTATTATTTACCATCCTGTTGGCAAAAATGGGTACAAAAAGTACCTGTTCTTAATAATCAAGACATTCTATTCATCAATAATAGTTTTGTTATTGTTTCAAGAATTAAAAAAAATACCATGATGGCATAAGGGACATTTACTATCCAAGAAAAACGTTTACATTATTAACATTTTGTGATAAATATGTATATGTCCCTAACAGGGTGGAACACCTTCACGGCCCGTGTCTGAACAATGAATCTACCCATAATTATTATTTTTTTAGTACCTGAGCTTGACCAATATGTATTCCGACTAGTTAAACATGTCACCATTTTGGTAGAATGCTAAAAACATAAAAATCATGTACTTTTTTTTCAAACATTTATGAAGCCATACCAGGAATGACCCAACTATAGTTTCTAACTGTGTTGCTATTTGATTAGAAAAAAGAAAGACAAAAGTGAACATTGGCCTGTATGGTAGCCTAATGAGGTGCCGTCAATGGTCTTGCTTTGAAAATAAACCCTTATTGTAACAAATGATATAGTTAAACAATTACAAGAACTATATGTTAGTTCTAAGGCTGAGAACAAATTAGAAAGAGCTTTAAAATACGGACCTTCTTGAATTATTGACTAAACAATCCCCCCATAACCACGCCCCCAACAAAGCCCCGCCCCCTCTGGTGAGTACCGGCACTTTATTTTTTCCACTTCAAGCACTGTGAATACAGTAGGAGCTTATGCAGCATAATGGCGTCATTCATTATAACAGCAGTTTGGACAAGTGTGCAGATACACTCGGGATGTGTGATTGACAGCTCCGAACATTATAAAGAGAGTGTTCTTTGATCGCTTTCTGTAGTCTAATAATGTAAATAACAGATTTGTTTCATGCTACTAACAGAAACAATCTGAAGTTTATCGTTTAGTCACTGGCTTGATTCACTGATGCATAAACAGTATTAAACAATTTAAAAAGAAAGTCTGTGTGAACTTGAATGATTAGCTACATTAATGATCAGGCATTAATGAACACTGTTACTCACTGTTTGTGGCGGTGCTGTCGAATCCATATGGTAAAAGTCTGTTTGTAAAGCCTGTGCTGACATTGCAACTGATAAACTGAATCCATTTTCTCCAAATTCTCTGGGCGGGCAAAGCAGAGGAAGGGGAGGTAACCGTTCCCCGTATGACGACATAACAGGGAAGATTTCAGATTGGCTTGTCTGAGCTCTCATTTTCTCAAAGGCAGAGCAGGACACCCAGAACTCGGTTTACACCTATCAACATTTCTAGCCATAATTTCTAGGGACCATATACAGGCTAGTGGAACTCATATTAATGTTAAAAAAATGTCATGCCATGGGACCTTTAAATTATATTAACACGTTTTGAATCTTGTATAACTTTATAAACTGCTTAACTTATTTTGACGAGTTAAAGAAATGTAAAAACATATGTTGTCATAACTTATTGATCATATAATTTTTTACAGTGCAGCTTCCATCAAAAACATATTCATCACTGCTTTACTTTATACGGCCTAACTGCCACAATGCCAGTAAGAATATATCCTTGTCAAACACAACATGCTTATATTCCCTACTTCGTTATTCTAATACAGAATAGATATAGCCTACTCTCTGTGCTTGCTTTCCTGCTGGTGCATGTGAATTTGGTCTCTTGCTGTGCTGCAATTAAACAGGAATGAACTGGCTGTTGGTTGGAAGAGGGAAAAAAAAGAATCCACCAACAAAAAAAGTTGACGCATAATGTAGTTTGTGTGTCACATCTAATTTACTGCACTCACTGCAAATTAAACAGACTCGATAAATTATTTGAGAGGGAGGGGAAGGAAGAAAAAAGCAGGAGAAAATGACATTGTTATTCATCTGTGTCTTTGTCACTGAGTCAAGAACCAAAAGACGTGCAAAGAAAACTTCTCTCCCCAGGGCTCAAGCAACCATAGTTCAAACAAAGTAAACAACTGTTTTTCTCAGATGCTCACTTTAGTGTTGCTGCAGGCAAAAGTTGGCAGCTGGTGCTGTGGCACGTTTAGACGGGAGGGGAGACCGTGTGATTTTTGCTGGTGTGGCACAATGTTTCCGCCCCATGGACGTCACTGTGCAATTATTTGTGAAATTTCTACTTAGTACAATTTCTACTAATAATTTCTTCTGTAATCATAAAGATATAGACAGTCATGGGGGCACGTAATGCAAAAAGTATATTGTCGATTTTTTCTACATGCAGCTCAGGGTATGTGTCTTATCATGTATTTTTGTTATATTTTGTTGCTTTGCAAATGGACTCTTGCGATGGGCCGTTTCTTCACTTAGGCTTTCCCAGCATTGCGAGACTTGTTTTGATATGAATAGGATGGTGGTTTCCTCTGAAATAACAGCTCACTGTACTGTGCACCTTTTCCCATGTGGCATTATTTTCTAATACGTTTTTGTTTTACACAGAAAACAATCAACTCTCTCAGATTGTGAGAAGACCAGGGAGAGAACAAGAAAATCACCCTGGGTAACAATCTCTTTGTCGAAAACTCAAGTCTTTATTCTCTACCTGGTTGGGAAAGAGAAACTCCCACAAGAAAACACTTCAAAGACAGCACACTCTGAGAAAGACCACATTATTATAAATACTTGTATTTGTTTTTTTTTGTAATAATGCTTTTCATTTAAGTGATGAACTCTCGACTTATAGGCTGCCTGGCTATTTGTACATTATTATTTGTTGATGTTGTTATTGATTTAAAATCTTGTTCCTTTTGTTGATTTGTTTTTTCAAGTGTGCCAGTTTATACATTTAGAATGATTCATTTTTTCAGCACTTTGTTCTCAAATTTAATTGGTCAAGCAGTATTCCTTCAAGAAAAGCTTGAGTATTCAGTATTCTTTCAAGAAAAGTTTTTAGAACCATGGTTCATGTCTTGTTAAAGGTTAAAGGAATAGTTCACCCAAAAATGAAAATAATCCCATGATTTACTCACCCTCAAGCCATAGGTGTATATGACTTTCTTATTTCAGCCAAACACAATCAGAGTTATATTAGATCATATCCTGGCTCCTCCCAGCTTTGCAATGGCATTGAATACTACAAGTTTTTGAAAATCCAAAAAGCAATCAATCTATCATAAAAGTAATCCATACGGCTCCAGTGGGTAAAATAAATGCCTTCTGAAGCGAAGCGATGGACTTTTGTATGAAAAATATCCATATTAAAAACTTTATCTAAAACATTATAAACTATTATCACTAGCATCCGACAATGGCCATACACGTGTTCACAAGAGAGTCAAGTTCCGACAGAAGGGTGACCTCTGACCAGACCTAGGACGTATTGTATGATGTAGGCCAAGCGCAAGCTTAGGGAAGAATTGACAAACACGGAAGCGCAGAGGATAGAGCAAAATAAAATGCCGCTCATGAATTAGAAGTCTAAAGCGAGAAGACAAATATCAGAGGATTTCGATATAAGAGAGAAGAGGAGCTACGTCCTATGTCATACGTAGGTCAGAGGTCACCCTTCCGCCGGAACTCGCCGTGAACACACGTACGGCCATTGCCAGAAGCCAGTGATGAATTACTTTGTATCATAATTGTAATTCACGCTGAAAACAAAGTGTTACTACTAAAACCCCATGTAATAGCATATTTTGATTTAGACAAATGCTACAGTAGCATATTTTTTCTTCAAATGTAGATTCTTAGCAAGATGAACATACCCACAGCAGAAAACATACCCATTCTCATTGTCACTTTCAAATGCAAATGGGGCCTCATTAAAAAGTGCAAGTGATATTCATTAACACTCGGACCGCCAGATTTTATTGATTTATCTGCTCGCAAACCCTAATGCACCCTATGGGCAAGCGAGGTACAAAGGTTTATCTAAATGCTTATTTAAATTATATGGCTCACGGGGAGAGGAGAACACTAGCTTAAGGCACTGGCATCTGGAGAGGTAACATTTACATAAGCCTTTCTGCATGAGGTGCTTCATTATTTCAGTCATAATATCCACGCTTTGAACTACACCACAAAACAACTAGTTGGGGATGTGAGTCATGCCTGAATCACGTATGCCTTTTGTTTCAATGTTTGGATTTGTTTAAATTTACGGCATCACAAACATTCTCATCACAGAAAGTCGTTACTGAGCAATGTCAGAATATGTCCTGGTCTGTTTTGTTTTTTGTAAAGCTCTTATCACGACACATATTGTTCCAATGTAGGCAATTTCTCATAAACCCCCCACTGAGCCCAAGTTGTTTAAGTAGATGTGTTGCTTAAGGAAGAAACATTGGGAGGAACCCCCCTTGTGTTATAACATAATAAAAATAGTTGTATTAAATTCATTCTGAATGTTCTGTCTTGTCCACTTGCAAGAACATGCAGAAATACCTGTAATACAATCTCAAGTCATAATTTTAAGCAATAAGGGAACCAATTAGACCTAACCTTGCTCACAGCTGAACTGTAAAAGCCTCCGTCTCTCTTCTCAATCATGAGGATTTAGATCATGAAAAGCTTCTATCAGAGAGATTCTTCTTGATCTCTGCCTCTTTCCTGCTCCTTTTCACTCCCTTAACATCCCCTCCAGTAGAAACAAGGTGCCCCTGTGATTAAGGGCCAGTGCGGTGCCACCCTTGTCATTAGAATAAAAGAAAGTGAGCGTGAGCTCCACAGGGGCTAATGAACGCCATGCATCACGCTAGGCTTAAGGACATATCTGTGGCATCATTAACTAACAGTGCAGAAAGGCCAGGGCGAAGGTTGGCAGTCTGAAGACAGGTCCCTAATCATCAGCCAGAAACCAGTGCATTCGGACATGACTCTTTAGCTTTAGTTTTATGCTATTTGAGGTAGTTACATGTATTTCTTTAGTAGATGCTGTTCTGGTGGATCTTCTTTTATTTGGCTGAGCAGTTATTGGGTGGGTCACCAATACATTAGATTACTATTAATGTATACAATACATTATTTGATATTTGGAAGAATGTTTTGTCCATACAATGAAACTCATAGGGGTCAAACTTTATTATTATTATTAGTAGTAGTAGTAAATGACAATATAATTTACATTTTTTGGGTGAACTATCCCTTTTAAGTGCTTTTAAATGCACCTTGAAAGCTAGATTTCAAAGCAATATTATACTTTTATATTAATTCATAGTTCACTGTCACGTGATCCTTCAGAAATCATTTCAAAATGTCAATTTGGTGCTCAAGAGACATTTTAGTATGTTAGTATGCAGAATGCGTTGAAAACAGTTGTGCTGCTTTATATTTTTTGTGCAAATCGTGATCTTTTTTTCAGGACTCTGATGAATAGAAATGTATTGAAATAGATTTTCTTTTCTGTGTAACATGTCTCTTTTGATCAATTCAATACACTGTTGCTGAATAAAAGTATTAATTCATTTAAAATTAAAATTCCTCCAAATCATTGAATTCAGGTATTCCAATCACTTCCATGGCCAAAGGTTAATAAAATCAAGCTGTCACGATTCACCAGTGAGAGTGCCCGTGATTACCACCAGAGGGCACTCCACCCCGGACTGTCACTTCATCAAGGACTACATTACCCATAATCCTTTTGACCGGACTCATCATCGCTCATTGTTTACACCTGTGTCTCATTTACCTCATTTCCTCTGCCTATATCTAGCCTGTTCACCCTGTCATTCACCGCAAAGTCTTGTTAAAGCTTGGTATATACTCCGCAAGAACAAAGACATTTGAATGTTTTCTCGAGGTGGCAAGAACAAAGTTCGACATTCCATACTTCACGAGAAAAGCAGGTGCCGAACATTTCCGTTTCTCCGCATTAACCCTGTCCACTTTAAATGTCTGACCAATCACACAATAGTTCTCGGACACCCACAAGAAAAAAAGTTCTGCTCAGATGATGTGTCGACAACAAGCTGCAAGAACTCCTAAACCAGGGCTGCAAGAACAAAAGGACGTCATTCCTTGCCGAGTATGTAATGGCCTTTAGTATAATATTGAATTTCTGAGCATTCTCCTTGGTTTCTTGTCTCTTGGTCTTGGATTACTTGCCTGTTCAGTGGATTACCCTTTTGCCTGCCTCTCCTGCCTGTTAGGACTGCTTGCCTATGTATGACCTTTTGCCTGTTTTTGACTACGATTGTGGATTACTCTTCAATAAAACTGCATTTGGATCCTCAACCTTTTAAGTCTCGGAGCAGTATATTACACCTAGGCATGCAGACTGCTAATACAAACATTTGTAAAAGAATGGATCGCACTCAGGAGCTCAGTGAATTCAAGCGTGGTACTGTGATTTTCACCTGTGCAATAAATAAGTCCATTCATGTAATTTCCTCACAACTAAATATTCCACAGTTAACTGTTAGTGGTATTGTAACAAAGAGGAAGTAATTGGGAACAACAGCAATTTAGCCACGAAGTGGTAGGCCACGTAAAATCACAGAGCAGGGTCAGCGCATGCCGAAGCGCACATTGCGCTGAAGTTGCCAACTTCAATAGCTCAGACCTTCAAACTTCGTTTGGCCTTCAGATTAGCTCAAGAACAGTGCACAGAGAGCTTCATGGAAGGGGTTTCCATGGCCAAGCTGCTGCATCCAAGCCTTACATCACCAAGTGCAATGCAAAGCATCGGATGCGGTGACCGCCACTGGACTCGAGAGCAGTGGAGACGTGTGTTCTCTGGAGTGACGAATCAGTGCAGGTGTGCAGGAACTTGACTGGCCTGCACAGAGTCCTGATCTCAACCCAATAGAACAACTTTGGGATGAATTAGAGCGGAGACTGCGAGCCAGGCCTTCTCGTCCACCATCAGTGCCTGACCTCACAAATGCGCTTCTATAAGTTTCTATAAATTCCCATAAGCACACTTTAAACTTTGTAGAAAGCCTTCACAATGAGTTGAAGCTGTTATGGCTGCTAAGGGTTGGCAACTCCATATTAAACCCTAGATTAAGAATGGGATTTCATTAAAGTTAATGTGCATGTAAAGGCAGGCATCCCAAAACGTTTGGCAATATAGCATATATTCATACCATGCATAATCCTTCACCAAAATCACTGGAGAGTGATTGTGTGCCTCTTTGTGTTGTTACAGTACATACAAAAATAATAGCTTACCAAAATACAAAATATATATATTGCTTAGTTGTGTATCAAAGTACCAGACAGATGAGTCTGCCAAAAAAAAAAAATAATTATATATATATATATATATATATATATATAAGTAATCGTAAGTGAAAGTGGTAGTATTTTGCTTATTTAGAATTCATTTATATTTTAAGCTAGGATACCCTCAACATTATCCTTTGTACATAAACAACATAAACACATCCTTCAGACTGCTTTACCTGTAACCTCTTAGCTACACCTTTGAGTAGGTGTTTGTCAGTCCACAACATTCCCAGGGACTCTCTTGAGAAACCAGTAGGAAAGAATGGATGGAAACAATGTCACATTGGGTCTCCCGTCTCTCTTCCAAGCTCTGCCTGCCCCAGGAGGGTCCTGAGAGGCCCCTGGCATGAGAGCACCGTCTCAGCTCTCATTAGTGCTTCATGATGAAACGAGTTGTAACGCATGTCATCAGCACAGGCTACGCTAAGTTAATCCGACGGCCTGCCTTGTGAATCATGCATGACCCCCGTCTGCCTCGGTGCTAGTTGCAGGCCCAGAAGACTATGGTATGGAGGCGCTCACCTCATAGGGAGCATCAAAGATTTACACGCCTACATCTCTTCCTGCGAACTCCCCACCTTTCCATCTACTGACCTCTGCTCTCCTCTGGTGTGAGATCTTTGCCACCCTCGATTACACATGCTCTGCTTTACTCTTTTTACTGTGATCTCTTTTGCCAGGACTGAAGGGAAAAAATATGGCCAGAGAAAGAGAAGAAATGAATGAAAGCATGAAAGTGTGTGAACAAGGGAGCTCATGAGATTTCAGAGGTGTTACAGCATGGTGTCATTAACATTTTAGTTCCCAGAATCTCTTGCCCGTTGTCTCTATCAGTGGAAGCAGAACGCATGCTTCAGTCATTTTTCAGTATTTCCCACGACACCAAAACAGACAGGCGACAAGCATCAAGCCCTTCAGACACAGGTACTGCTGAGATGAATCCCGCTCTGCATGTTGCACAATAGCGAAAATTTGGATTTGTCTGTTGAAAATATGGGAGTACTTCTTCTATTTTTTTATATAATAAAAAAATGTGCAATAGCGTTCAAAAGTTTGGGGTTGGTCAGATTTTTTAAAAAGTATTTTATGTTGTCAAGGCTGCATTCATTTAATTCAAAAAAATAATTAAAACAATAATTAAAAATAATTATTTGATGTGAAAGGAACAGCATTAATTAGAAATAGAAATCTGTTGTAACATTATAAATTAATTTATTGTCACTTTTTTATCAAATGAGTGCTTGTTTATTTATTTATTTACTGTACAATTTAAACATCTCATCTTCATGACAACATCATATGACAAAAACAAAGATTTTCTAACAGAAAAGGAAATTAATGTTCAGTTTCAAGAAATTATAATGACTTCCTGAAGTAAAAACGGAAACAGCTATGTAGTTTAACCATTAAGATGAATTAAATGCAAATGTATTACTGAAGAATCACTCTAGTTATGTGCTCAGCTATAAAGTGCTGTGGTAAGTTCATTAAGATGGTCCTCAGTCATAACATTTAAATATCTTTAGGCGAAACATTTCTTTGCACGTCTTCTTTTTTACACCTTGACTTAAATCCTAATTCTAAGATTAAAGCCAGTTTAAGAAACCCTAATGTTATATTAAAACAGATTTAATCACCGCAACTGCTTTTGAAATCACTTACCATATATTAGTATGCAAAAAAGAATGTCTGAAATATGCTAAAAAGGACAAAAATATATATTTTGGTGGTCTGCTGAGTAGATGTGTACATATATTACTATAGGTTAATGAAACTGCAGATCTCTTAATTTTTCATATGGTTAGTGCATGTGTAAATATTTAATGAAGACTTTATGCTCCAGATATTTTAATAAAAAGGTTGGTAAGTCTGGATTATAATCAGATGGTTTCTGGGAGAGAATGAAGGAATCTAAATCTCGTGAATTGCAGAATGACCTTTTCTTTTTACACAAACTTACTGTACACAGGGATAAAAACTTCACAGACTATAGTCGGAAGCAAGTTTTATCATTTGTTGTAATGGCTGTTTCTTTTAAGTTCACTTAACTAAAATATAGTTTTATTTGATTCTGACTTCCCTTGATGACTAGAGCATCTATAAATGTTAAAGACAGTGTAGTTACTTTTTTGAAACAACGATTCTGTGTGTGAACTGTGTGACAACGAAAGTGTTGCTCTAATTATCTTCCCCCTGACTGACCTGCCAGAGTAATCTTAAAAACAACAGTCCAGTTGCAGTCAGGCCACTTTTAATTAACACAAAACGATGCATCACATGGTTTAATTAATATTTCATCACCCACTTCGCTCCCGTTTGCCACTTAGATAAGGCTAATTTGGAAATGACATACCCATAGACCATGAGCCCATGAAAAATGCACCAACCACTTAAAACCAATGCATGACCACGAGGAAGACTCTTTACCCCCTCCTTTGATTCCTTTACCAAGTCCAAGTTTTGACTTTTACTTATAGTGAAACTGGATCATATTTTCAGAATGAATGCCCCAAACTAATGCAAACGCTTTCTGCTTTGGCTCTAAAGACATGATGAAGTGGTTGGATGGTGAAACATTATCCTCTTTTGAATCTCACGCCTCGCAAGTGTTCTTCAAGCGTAATGTGTGATGAATAATTTAAAGATCACCCCCCTGCCTCCGATATGTATCGTCAGGCCGTCTGTCGTCTTCTGAAATTTCGAGGACAGTTAAAACAGGTCTTATAGCTTTGTACTCAACCCTGATACTCTTTGTGTATGTTGCAAGTGAAGCGATGGACCGAACAAAGCTCAAAGGCTACCATTGATGTTGTTTTTAAGTTGAAATTGAAACAGCGCCCAACAAGTCCAACCTGCCTATTACAGATTTCACACTGTTATTGGGATATGCAGAACGAGGCTAGAGTGGAAATGTATCTGCTGCTGAGACACTAGCTACTGCATGCAGCATACAACTCAGTGGAAGTCGGCTGTTCTTTAGCTACCAATTAAAAAATGTCAGATGAGCAACGGCTAGGTCAAGCAATTGATTGTAAATGACTTGTGTAAATGGAAGGGACCACTATAACTTTTTGACACTGAACAAAACATTAGGGAGAAGAAGCTGTTAATGTAAGGTAAAGTCATTGATTTTGACACTGAATGTCCTGAAGTATGCCCTGAATAACTATAGCTTAAAATGGCTTCATGTGAGAAAACAATACTACTATACAGACTTTTTCACAGTGTCACTTAGATGGACAGATCATAACCATTGCTAACGTTCTGAAGAAACTATAAAAAAAACCATTAGACTTTATATACGCTACTTTTGAAAAGTTTGGGGTCGGTACAATTTTGTAATATTTTTGGAAAAATGTTGTTATGCTCATGCTGCATTTATTTGATTAAAAATACAGTAAAACAGTAATATTTTAAAATATTATTACAATTTAAGATTTTTGTTTTCTATTTTCTGCTTTCTGACCCCTCCATAGACAGCAATTTAATTACCACTTTCAAGACCCAGAAAGGTAGTAAAAACATAGTTAAAATAGTCCATGTGACTCCAGTGGTTCAGCCGGCTTTGTTTTGGCCAGCTCCTGCGTCAGCATCACATGCATGCGTCGTGATGCTCACGTGAACAGCATCGGCCAATACAGAGCACTGCACTGTGGTTACAACGTAAACAGCGTAGGAGACTGACACAGAAGAGAATACATTTTACGCACAAGAAATTGTATTGTTTTTTTACGCACAAAAAGTTCTTGTGGCTTCATAAAATTAAGGTTGAACCACTGTAGTCGTCACATAGACTGTTTTAACAATGTCTTTAATACCTTTCTGGACCTTGAAAGTGGTAATTAAACTGCTGTCTGAGGGGTCAGAGAGCTCTCGGATTTCATTAAAAATATCTTCATTTGTGTTCCAAATATGAACGAAGGTCTCATGGGTTTGGAATGACATGAAGGTGAGTAATTAATGACAGAATTTTCATTTTTGGGTGAACTAACCATTTAATAAAAGTATTAATTTGTTACACTTTTTTAAGGTGTCATTGTTACAGTGTAATTATATATTTAAGTACTGAGTAATATTTAACTACATGTACTATAGTATTAGGGTAGGAATAGGGTGTTTTTAGGATTAGTTGCATGTAATTATGCATAATTTACTATTATTACTATAGTAACTACATATAACATATGTGTAACGGACTGCTCTAAGGCTTGAATGGTTGAGGATCCAAATGCAGCTTTATTGAAGGGTAATCCACAATTGAAGTCAAAAACAGGCAAAAGGTCAAACACAGGCAAGCAGTCAGACAGGTAAAAGGGTAATTCACGGAACAGGCAAGTAATCCAAGACCAAGAGACAAGAAACAAAAAAACCAGGGAGAATGCTCAGTAAAACCAGGGAGATGCAGTATTACACTTGACAAGACTTTGCCGTGAATGACAAGGTGAACATGGTTTATATAGGCAGAGGAAATTAAGTAAATGAGACACAGGTATAAACAATGAGTGATGATGAGTCCGAGCAAAGGATTATGGTTAATGTAGTCCTTGATGGAGTGACAGCAGGCACGTGCAGAGGGGGGGGGGGGGGGGGGGGGGGGGCTTTGGGTGCTCTAGCCCCTGCCCTTTTTCAAAATGAATCAAAAGCGCCCCTCTCAGACAAATATCAATGATATTATCGTGGTCAATAAAACTAAATAAATGTGATTATTATAACATGACATTGATGACAATGTATACAATAGTAACGAACGGCTCAAAAGTCGGACAATTTCTGTTGAGGCGTTGCCATAACGCGTTGCTATGGGTTGCGTGCGTTTTGATTGATTGCTGATTTTCCTCTGTTCGGAAGCGGCTCTCGAGCCAAATATGGTCCTTTCAGAGAGTGTGTGGCCTTACGGAAAAAAAGTAAACCAATAGCCTATTTTTTTTCATCCATAATCAGAGCTAATGTGTTGATTTAATTACAAATTTATATATTATATATTTTAAAGTATTACACAATTCAATGCCCGTTTGTCATGTATATACACCAACCAATCGTGATCTGGCAAAGCAAGTTCAAATTCCATTGGGCATGTGAAGTGGAGCGGTAATTTTCTGTTCTTATTCATAAATCGGTTGAAAACTACATGGACAGACGAACTAACGTTTCAGGCTTTCGGTATTTATATCTAAAAATAAATAGCAAATGAATTTAGGCTAATAGTTTGGGCTCTGTTGTTAATCTTTAATATGTAAGGGCTCCCTATATAGTTTACAGCATTATCTTTAAGAAACTTTTAGTTATAACTGAATTCATTTAAGGACAGACACATTTTTTTTTTCCATTAAACCACTGTTGAATAAAAATGAATAAAAAGCAATTATGTAAAACTGCTGTACCGAACCGTGACTTCAAAACCGAGGTACTTACCGAACCGTCAGTTTTGTGTACCGTTACACCCCTAATATATATATATTTAGGCTACATATTGCCCCTTTTTTACATTTGAGCCCCTGCCTCTGAAGAACTCTCTGCACGGCCCTGAGTGACAGAGCGGGGTGGAATGCCCTCTGGTGGTAATCCGTGAAGAAGAAGACTGGGCAGATGACCAGGGTGTTGCAGGCAGCCCTAGGCAGCGGCCCTAGGACCAGACTCGCGCAGGTCGGACAGATGACCAGGGTGGCGCAGGTAGAGCAGGCGGCCAGGGTGGAGCAGGCTGAATAGACGGGCCTGCAGATGGGCTTGAAGCCCCCCAAGGCGGAGCAGACGACCACCACAGCAGTGCAGACGGGCTTGAAGACTCTGGACTCTGGTCACGGGCTGGAGCCCTCACTGGACGCTGGTCACGGGCTGTGAAAGGGTCATACACAGGCAAGCAGTCCAAACAGGCAAACAAGGCAGGAGAGGCAGGCAAAAGGGTAATCCAGAGAACAGGCAAGTAATCCAAGACCAAGAGACAAGAAACCAGGGAGAATGCTCAGAGATGCAGTATTACACTTAACAAGACTTTGCTGTGAATGACAAGGTGAACATGGTTTATATAGGCAGAGGAAATTAGGTAAATGAGACACAGGTGTAAACAATGAGTCCGGGCAAAGGATTATGGGTAATGTAGTCCTTGATGGAGAGACAGTCCGGGGTGGAATGCCCTCTGGTGGTAATCAGGGGCACTCTCACTGGTGAATCGTGACAATGTGAAACAAGGACACTGTAAAATAAAGTGTCACCAAAAAAACTTACTGACCCCAAGTATTTGAGCAGTGTATGTAATTTTATTTATACAGACTCTACATCTCACATTTGTCACATTTTTCATAACTGCCACTTTATATTTCCCAATTGTGACTTTATATCTCACAATATGGCAATGTTTCTTATTTTAAATTGTATCTTTTAAATGTAATTTATTTTAATATTTAAAGTCCCTGTAAAGGCAATTCTGAGATTTGTTTCTAAACACATTATAAATGTTAGAAATGTATTGCTGAAACACATTACAAAGACTGTGAACTATGAAGTACTGAATTCAGAAGCTAGACCGTTAAACAGTTTTTCACCGTTGCTGTGTTCAGGATTTTCTGGGCGGGGCTAAAACGGTGGCTCGATGACGCACTGGAGCCACTGAGCCTGGCTCCTCCCCTAACACGATCATAACTAGAGCACATTCGCATCAGTTCGATCGCGAGTTACTGTTAGTACTGTTAGTTACTATAGTCAACAACTTGCATAACAGCTTACAAAAAAAAAAACGATGAAGAGGTGGATTAATTTTGTGAACAGCAACCTTGATGGAGAGCTGAGGATCATCACCGACACCTACCTATGCAGTGACTTTACACCGGACCGGTTTACAAACTTTCACCGGAGACAACTGGGATTCACTGATAATCCGCTGCAGAACCGACTATCCCCCGACCAGGCCTTCATCCTCCCGTCCTGCCGACATCTGGTGTGTCGTGATCATAGACGCTCGTGATCAGAGAGTGTTGTCTTGTGTGCTACTGCCGCTTTCCCGCGAGTGGCCGTGGTTTCGGCGCCGACAGCGGACACACCCCCAGCGTTTGAGAGCAGAGAATGCTGCTCATTTTTTCAGGTTTTTGATAAGCTATTTTATGTACTTCCCGAATTTTTTTATGATTCAAATTTGGCTGGGTGGTTAATAACACATTTATCTGTGGTGTGAGGAACTCAGAACACATGTTTAGTTTTGACTTTACAGGGACATTAAGGATTTTGTACTTGATATACAGGGCAGGCAATTATTTAGAAATGTGAGGGATGTACCAATGGGAAAATATTCATGATGGTCACTAAAATAATACATAAATAATTTAAGCAAATAAATTAAATTTATTTTGTACCTTTTCATGATCATGAAAAGAATGGCAAACAACATTGTGTGGTATTTATATAATGAAATTGTTGTTTTCCTTTTAGTGTTTACATTAAGGTTACAAATTGAGGTCTGTAAAAACCTAATTCCGTCAGGAAATAGATCCTAACAAGGGCTACAAACTTGATTGTTCAGTCAAGAAGACAGTGCTTAAACTTGTTTGTGGCACTGTACTATCTTATTAGCGCCTGGAGGCCAAACTCCAGTGAAAAATGCCATCCAGACGAACTCTAGCTTGAAGTTCTAAAAGGCCTCTAAATGAGGCGATGGCTACTCTCCAGGGTGCTTTTCCACTGTAGCTGCTTTCCTCTGGCTCATTGCCCATTACCAGCTGTGCTCATCACACAGGGAAATAAACAGACCAGCATTTAAGAGGGCATGGTGCTAATAGGCCTATACAGTGATGCCTGTCTCCATAACTGAGAATGCTCGTGAAATATTAAAGGTAATAAACAAATACCCTCTGATGATGGCGAAAGAGAGAGAGAAATAGATTGGGCCAGAGAGTGAGCCTCTATTCAGCAGCTTTCTTGCTAAATTCACCCCTGGTGGATGGAATTAAAATATAAAGGAAAAAAGTTGAGTATGCGAGGGGAACATGATCGGAACAACAGCTTATGTCACAAACACATGTGATCCCCGGTGCGCCACAGCTTTGAAAACCAGATGTATCTTTGTTTAATCGATTATACTGAGTGACACGGTATGCAGTTTAGATGTTCATGTTTCATTAGAGATTGCATCTTTTTAAATTTGCAGGTGGTTGTGGTATTTACAAGCATGCAGAAGGTGGCTTGAAAATGTATGTTTAATGGCAGGGCAGCTTTTAGATAGTGAAAGTGAAATACAGTGCAGGTAATAATAAAGATCTCTGCAAACTCTTTGAAATAAAGCTAGTGGACTGACCATTCACTTCATTTCTTTGTTTTTCTGTTTCACATACACATGTGTAGTCCCTTCTTAGCAGTTGCATACACATATTCAAAATGTACATTCGATGTACCCTCTCTTCTGTAAAAACAGCAAACATATTGATAATTAATGTTGCACTCACAGATTGTTGTCCAATCAGAAGTTCTCTAAAGCAGTGGCTCTCAACCAGGGCCTGTAAGATGTAAGATGACAGTAAGATAACTTAAAATTAATTTAAAATAAGTTCTATTAAATTATATATGATACATTAAACAGCTTAAAAAAAATATGCTAACATTAAGAAACTCTAGATAGTGCAGTCTGATTGCATCATCAGCCAATGTGCTGCAGCTCAACCTTCAAACTGTTAGCAGTCTGCAGCGTGCTTTCAGAAACCCTCCACCTTCCCCAGCTCCACCTGTATAGATCTGCTATGGGGGTTATTTCATGTATGTTACATGTGCAGCAGCATGTCTTACATGCTCACAGCAATGTCTGTGAATGTATTGGCAGTGGCAAGTCTCAGTACTTGCTCTGTAGCAGCAGCAGCAGCAGCAGCAGCGTAACATATCTATTTCGCCAAGACCAAATACATTAACATTGCCATATCCATTACCCTTATCATGCCAATCTCTCAGAGCGTTGTCATGACTGAACTACTGTTGTTTTTATTAAAAAACATGCAGTTCTTGAAACTTGTTTTCAAACTAAAAAAGCTTGAACATTTTTTAGGGTTATGTATAACCCAGGCCAGTTCCCTGACATAGGGAACAAGACGCCGCATCATGTTGATGCTTTGGGAACGCCTTCAGCAAGTCGCGTGTAGTATACACCAAGCCTTTGGCCAAATATAAAATCAGGTGATGAAACCGCATGCATGACCAAGTCTATAAATAACACCTGTGCGAGTATCACCAGGTTTACTTGTCTGAAGAAACCACGCAGGCATACTTTGAAGTTGAGCCCACATCCACACACTGTAAAACCTGATAAATGTGTTGAAGCTGCCACACTTTGGGTAGAATGGGCCTTGACGAAGCGACACTGGCACATAAAATAAACAAACACAAAACGAAAGTAAAGCGGCAGCCCCTCATGGACAACTGCTGCACACACATAAATAAAACATAACGTAAATGTCCTAGGCCTGGTCCTTTCTCATCTTTTACTGTCGTCGCTCCTCCCTTTATTCATCCAGATCTCCTTCTGTGAGACTCGCGGCCGGTGCAGCGCACAGGTGACGCTTATTACAAATACTCCTCCCCCCTCTCCGGGGGCCAGTCACGGCGGCCACAGTACTTGGGGGTAAGGACAGATGAGGAAAAAGAAAAGGAGACGGATGAATGAGGACAGACAGAGACTTGATCGGATTCCCAAAACACACTGCCATCCGGTCCTTCACTAGCTGGGTGAACTCCTCCGTGTTGTCTGGCTTTGACGCTGGGTAGCCCTTGTGGATGGCCCTCTGACTCCCTCTGACAGAAAACACCTCAGACCCCAGAGGGTTAAGAGCATACAGCCTTCTTGTTGAAGGAGCCCTAGCGTTGAGAATTGTATCAATAGCTTCAGTTGGAAGACCAAAATCTATGAGCTGGTACCACTCAGGGGCCAGTCCTGCAGTTTCCAGATATCTGGTCAGGGGTGAAAGATGGTCCCCCGAACCTGGGACAAAAGGTCCTTCCTGGTCGAAATCTCCCAAGGAGAGCCTTCCAGGAGAGATGCCAAGTCCGCAAACCATAATTGAGATGACCAGAATGGGGTTAGGGTTAATATTAGCCGTAACTCCTCCTGATGGACCATCAACAGAACTATGAGCGGAGCGATCGAGTGAAAGGCATACATCCTCAGCCATGTCTGTACCATGGCATTGAGAGAGAACCAGAGGGGACAGTGGAGTCCTCGGAGGTCCACTTCCGCTCGGCTGAACCTTTGCCGTATGCCTCGACAGGATGTCTGATCACATATTGAGGTGTCCTGGGTTGTAATCTACCCTCAGAGTAGGATCTCCTGTGCCAGTCTGAACAGGGGGCATGAACGCAGCCTGCCCTTTTTCGGCGACCACCGATGTGTTGTCCATTTGCACCAACACATGGTAGCCCCTGAGGTCTGGGAGGAAGTGTCTTATTCCTAGAAACACAGCCTTCATCTCCAAGCTGTTGATGTGTCAAGAGAGATGAGGGCCTTCCCAAAGACCCTGGGCTGGACATCCATCTATGACAGTGCCCCATCCCGTGATTGAGGCTTCCGTTGTGATCTTGCGACAGCAACACCCCTGGAGAGGGACCCCAGGTTAGAAACCGGGGACTCCTCCATGAAGAAAGGGCACAAAGCACTCTGCACATGGCCCTTACCATAAACATGGGTTTTTACAGGGGGAATGGAACCCTTGGTGTGTTCCTTGCTATAGCCTAATGGAATTACATTAGCGGCTGCAGCCATAAGACCCAGCAGTACCTGGCATTGCTGGACGGAAATCTCCTGACTTAAGCTTAGACTGCCTTGGCTGGAATCGAATCCACCCGAACCGGGGACAGTTGTGAACCCCATCGCGGTCGAATCCCAAACCACCCTGAGAAACATAGTTCTCTGACTTTAAGACAGTACACTTTTCTTGTGATTCAACCTGAAACCTAACTTCTTGATATGAGAAAGAACGACATCTCAATGCCGAACTGCAAATTTCTTGCGACTGGGGCTAGAATGAGCTAGTTGACGATGTAATTTAGTACTTGTTGAATGTTTGAGGAGAGAAGGCTAGAAGAACCAGATACTGGTAAGCTTCCCCCCAAAAGCGAACCTGAGGAACTTCTTGTGCATAGGCAGAATCTCTATGTGAAAGTATGCATCCTTCTACCGTGATAAACCAATCCTCGGGTTGAATTTGAGACACAAGAAGCTTTAGTGTCAACATCTTGATCTATACACCGATCAGGCATAACATTATGACAGGTGAAGTGAATAACACTGATTATCTTTTCATCATAGCACCTGTTAATGGGTGGGATATTAGGCAGCAAGTGAACATTTTGTCTTCAAAGTTGATGTGTTGAGCAGGAAAAATGGGCAAGCGTAAGGATTTGAGCGTGTTTGACAAGGGCCAAATTGTGATGGCTAGACAACTCGGTCAGAGCATTGTGGGGTGTTCCCGGTCTGCAGTGGTCAGTATCTATCAAAATTGGTCCAAGGAAGGCACAGTGGTGAGCTGGCGACAGGGTCATGGGCGGCCAAGGCTCATTGATACACGTGGGGAGCGAAGGCTGTCCCGTGTGGTCCAATCAAACAGACAAGCTACTGTAGCTCAAATTGCTCAAGAAGTTAATGTTGGTTCTGAAATAAAGGTGTCAGAATACACAGTGCATCGTAGTGTGCTGCATAGTCGCACACCAGTCAGGGTGCCCATGAATTTTATATTTCCTCCCCAGTAGTTCATTTTCCAAAATGAAATTCATTCTCTGAATGAATGTCTCTAAAAAGCCTGATTGGTGCATCCCTATAAATAATTCTTGATGATAAAAAGTAACATGATATCGTAAGTGATCATATTGGCAGATAATGCATCCTGTGATCGAAGATTAGTGATCGGCTCCAAAAATCCTGATCGGAGCACCCTTAGGGAATATGTCCCCACAGGCACTCGTTAAGTGATTTTATGGGGACTTCAATGTCATTATGAATTTAGCATGAAACCTTTTGAAATTTGTTTGCTTTCTTTTTACTTTTTAGTTGTGAGTGTACCTCCTTTTCCCAAGTAGGCTCCTAGCGATGCACTAAAGTTAAAAGACTGCTTTACCACAGGAATAAATATACGTCATGGCAAGATTAAAGTAGATGCTGGTTTATAATTAGCTCAGTCGCCTTCAGCAAGAGATCTCTAGTACATCTTTGCCATCTTGATGGAATGTGGATGTCAGCAGGGTTGGCTAGCAAGAATTGAGCAACCTATCAGCTTTAAGAATAGTAGATTATTCACACACACACACACACACACACACACACACACACACACACACACACACACACACACACACACACACACACACACACACACACACACACACACACACACACACACACACACACACACACACACCACCACCACAGCTAGAGCTGCAGAGAAATATTAATGGACTACAAATGTGCATTTTTACTTGAGTACAGATCCAAATTAAGAGCCAAGACTGAGACACACAGCATGACAACAGTTTGTATAACCTCTCACAGCCTGACCAAAGCAAAGTGTCTGCAGAGGGCGATACAGGATACACTGACTGCAGAAGCTCCCTCAGGCCCTGAGCTCCATCAGTCCCACTTACGTTCTCTCCATTCCATGCACTTTCCATCCGTGAGGATCTAACCTCTGTGCTGAGCGTCTCTTAATGAGCTAAAACATTCCTTCAATCATCTCGCAATCAGCCCATTCAAGCCTCCTCATCCTGACGCTGTCACGCTGCAGCGGTGGCCCCATTAAACCTCCCAGATGTCTCAGCCCCTCTGTTGATTCTAAATGAATTCATGCAATTACCAGAGTACCCCTTTGCGTCGACAAACATTTTTTGAAAGAGGGTTAGGGGAGGAGGAGAACTTGTTGTAGGACAGGGAGGAGGAAGGGGTAAAAAAACACCAGCTCTGACATTTCAGGGAATTTCACAGGGATGGCTAATCGAAAGTGATCAGCGGAAGAGTTTAATATTTAACTAGTCAGCGACGCAGCCCAAAGTTTCTAATGAAATTATAACTCATGCTTGAAAAGCAAAAGTGCATGTGTTGTGGGAGCCTAAATTATTCAGCCGCCCCATATCTCTGCATTTCTTTTCACCCACAGACAAACGTGGCACTCGCAAGCTTTTAAGAAAGGAGACGCTGTGACGAATGGCATGATTCAAAACAAGAAGATTACATCTGATCCCAAAATTAAAATGACTTGCTGACTGAAGTACATCCAGGAACAACTTTATTTTGCTAATTAATTGATTTCCTCAACTAAGGGACACACGCACATGACCAATGCGGCATGTGATCAAGTTACAATCTTGCAAAGCCCATTGTGCCCTTTCAGTACACCTATGACTTTTTTTGTTTAAAAAAGTGCTCCATTATCAAAAAAGTACATTAATTAGCTCTTTTTGAGAAAGAGAGATGAGGGGCCCACAATATCTATGAGGGTCGGTAAAATATTTAGGGCGGCAGCATTCATATTAATGGTAACATTACACATACGTCTCGCAAAATTCAATTAGAATTCAACTCAACATCGATGTCAGGCGCTTGTCAGGCATATAAATGTGCCGTAGCTTCGGGTTATGGTGTCTATTTTCATACATTATTTTTCAGGTAGCTTAGCTTTCGGCCACTCAACCACCCTTGCGGCGTTATTCCAACAGAAAAGGAATTACATACTTGATGGGGACTAATTAGATCAGCCCTTACCTGTGAGTCCTCCGGGCTGTTGTATCCTGACTTCCCTAAGGTTAATGTGCACCAACTTTTTAAAGGAGCACTGGCTTTTTACACTTTAACTACTACACTTTATGTGCTTCAAAGCGGACAGAAAAGATGTTTTATTCACAAATCAGTGCAAAAAGTGTCCAAATGTGGTTTAAACCACTAAAAACAAATGTAACTTCAAGAGCCTCTTTAGCTCCATGTTTGCCTTTATCTTTCTAGTAACTGTTTTGACATTAAGTAAAATCATTCATCTCTCTTTTGTGAGTTGGGTGTTCACTGCTTTGTACTTGATCAAAAATAATGATGTCAAATAATTAGAAATGAGACAAATCTAATATGTACGAACAAATAATTATAGGTTTTGGTTCTGGATTAAGTTGATATGTTTTATTATTTAGCACAGTGTTAAAAAATGAATTCAAAGGGATAGTTCCCTTCAAAATGAACCTTCATTTTCATTCTTCTGTGGAACACAAAAGGCGACATTCTGAAGAGTTGTATTTGTCCGTACAGTGAAATCAAATGGTGTCCAAAACTAAACTGAACTACATTTAGATTTTATGTATATAAAAAAAAGAAAAGAAAAAAAGAGACATTTTACAAAAACTCAACGATATGGCGGTGAATAAATGATGACAGAATTTTCAACTATTTCTTTAAAACCAAATGTTAAAATGTGATTTGTGCTCTGCAGTCACATTCATTCAGTGCATTCAACTGTTGACTATGTAAAACATGACTTGAACAGACTTGGTTTGAAAGGTTTGTAATGATTTCCAAAGCTTTACTAGAGAATTTTAGAGCTCATGCAGCTTAATTTCAGAGAGCACCCATTGTGTGATTGACATCAGTTTTCCTTCTCTGAAATAAAGGAACAAACTGCTCAATTGCAAAAAGATTTAGTTTTAGTTTTTCTTGTAAATTAAATGATAAAGATTTGTATTCTTTAAAAGTATTTAGCTCTGTGTCGTTTTGAACCTCATAAAACTAATATTAAGTCATAAATGCAGGACCACAGAGAAGCCAGCAGACCAGGGGGCCACACATCGATTTATGAGGCCACATTTGATACTCGCTAAGTTTCTAATTGTTCCGATGCTGAGAGAAAAAAGAATACCTTTCAAGAAGCTTCTGTTTCATGCACACTGATTAAAGAATGTGTGAGACTTCAGTGACATGGCGGCTATTATTAATTCATTGCAAACAGTGGAATTTGGGTGTGTTACTTTGAAAAATGTTCAAAACTGCTGGCCTGTAATAAAAAAGCTGCTCGTAAAAAAAAATCTAGCTCATTAACATTTCATTGGCGAATTCTCTTTCATATGAAATATCCCCAATATACGGCTGTCACAATCAATCAGGTGTCCAGAAAAGAGAGTCTGACAAACGAAAAAAGGGATGGGGAATATGTCAACGGTGGCACCCGCTGTTTCTTCTCTCTGTCATGTTGCCAAAGCCCAATGTTAAGCAGAAACCACAGCCAAAAGGAAAAGTGAAGCTTGAGATTCTGACAAAAAGAAAGAAAAGAAAAAAGTTCATGACATCCTTCCCATGACAGAAGTCTCCAGCTAAGGTTATGTTATCTTTAGAAGCAAGAGAATAGTTCAAAAGCAAGGATTTCTCTCGCATTGAGATCTTTTGGGATGTGTTAGGCAAGAAACCCACTTGGCTCATAATTGTGTAATCGTATGCTTAGTCCCCTGCTCCCACCTGAATTCTCTTAGTTTCACCTTGAACTCAACTCTTGAAAGCGCAAGTATAGAAGCAAAGGAGAGATCAGGAGGAATTTAGGGGGAAATGTGCATTTGATGCTGCCCCTGAGTGGCATTCGGTACTAAAAATTTTTTTTTGAAAGATTCACAGATTGAAATCCATCAAATTTCAGGACTTCAAATGAGAGAGTTTACTTAATTACCCTGATGATGAAACATTCATTAGACTGAAGTTCAATCTTATCCATCCTCAAGATTAGGAAATGGCAGCCATTTCTTCTTGAACATATATGAACTCCACTTTGACCCTTTGTGGGTAATTTCTGGTCAAATCTGTGGTCATGTGTAAAGTGGGGAAAATGTGAGTCTACATACAGTAGGTTGGAAAAAAAAGAACTAGTCCAATTGGTCAAGTACACGCTTTCCTTCACCTTGCTTTTTCCATCTCATTCTCTTCTGGATTTCTTTTTAACATCCAGGGGGTATTATAATATGAATTCCAAAATAATTAGAACATTAAAGCAAAAATTGTCATAATTTACGCAACCCTTATGTCATATTTTGAAGAATGCTGGCAACCAAACAGTTTTGTTACCAATAATGCCCATTGTATGGACAAAATAATAATACTAATAAAAATCTTGTTTTTTGTTCTACAGAAAAAAGAAAGTCAAACAGGTTTGGAACAACACCATTGGAGTGATTGATGACCTAATTTAAACTTTTTGGGTGAATTATACCCTTCAAAATGAGAAGCAACATAAATGTGTAACCCCCAAACTTTTGAAATATCAGAAATGTATTTGTCCTCTTTTCACTTTTTCTTTTCAAGTTTTTGCTTTGGTATGACCCTATGTCTATCTAAATCCTCTGACCTCTAACTAAGGAAGAAGAGGTGTATAGAAGCAGGTATCAAGCGTGCACCAGGAAGTTGATACACTCTCGTACCCAGTGGGCAAGTATTATTCCTACTGTATATCATTATGGGTGAGTTGTCCTAATTAGCGCAAGGGCAGAATAATGAATACAGCTCCATTAATCAAAAGGTAATATATGTAAAAGCAGTACTTTTGGCCTTGGGAGAAGCAGCTAAAGGTAGACAAGGAGAATAAAATCAAAGGAGGAAAAAAAAAGTTCCTCCAGCGGTGAATATTGCTTTAATATTCATTTATACACCATTTCTTGTATTGGATATACACCGCTTACTCTGTGCTGCTTCATTAGGTTGTAGGCAAAATAGAAAAAGTAAACGGGGTATAAAACAAGAGCTCACCATTCTAATGTATAACTCAGTTGTTGATGAAGATTCAAAAGTAGGATTGTTTTATATTATGTAGGATTGTCTTAAATTAATATACACAACTTTTTAAAAGTTTGGAGTCGGTAAGATTTTAAAATGTTTTTGAAAGAAGTCTATGTTTACCAAGGCTGCATTTATTTGATCAGTAATATTGTAAAATATGTTTAAACTCACTCAAACAAATGCTAAGTGACCCAGTGATTGGGTTGTTTTAACCCAGCAATTGGGTTGTTTTAAGCAGACATTTAACCCCACTGCCGGGTTAAAACAACCCAATTGCTGGGTTTGTCCATTTTCAACCCAAACTTGGGTTGTTTTTAACCCTGCATTTTTAGAGTGCTGTTTTCTATTTTAATATATTTTAAAATGTATTTTATTCCTGTTGTGGCAACGCTGAATTTTCAGCATCATTACTACAGTCTTCAATGTCACATGATCTTTCATAAATTATTATAATATGCTGATTTGCTGCACAATAAACATGTATTATTGTTAACAAAGTTGAAAACGGTTCAGTATTCTTTGATGAATAGAAAGTTCAGATGAACCTCATGTATTTGAAGTCGTTTTTTTCTTCTTCTTTGGAACAATGCATCCTTGCTGAATAAAATTATTAATTTCTCTAAAACGTTTGAATGTATTTTTTTAATGGCATAACTTTATTAATATCCTTTGTGTTGTAAAAAGTGTTTTTTTTCCTGTCTTTTTATTTCGCCAGCATTATCAATATTAAATTATCACTGTGTATGAACATGGATGAAAATGGATGTGTATAATAAACAGGTTTTTTTTTTTTACATAGCTCAAGGCATCAGACTTAAAATTATGATGTGTTGAATCAAATTATATGCATTTCATTTTCCTGATTAGTTTGCAACAAAGGGGCAACATAATCTCTCGTTGAAGTTTTATTTGACCTAGTCTTAAGTCTTAAGTTTTATTATATTGTATTATATTATGCATTTTTGAGTGTCCAGATGTTTTTTGGGGCAAGTCTATATTATATCGTCTGATGTTTCCTCCTCTACAAAAGCTTAATTCAAATGAAAGAAACCACTTGCAGCTGTACCAGAATCCTTAGCTCAGCCCATAAGTCTCTTAAACTCTTGTGCAGTCACAATTACAGTAGGTGGAGCGCACAGGACAATGCCTCAAATGTAAGCATCAACCAGAAGTGTCTCTATGTAGGTCATGAGGCGCAGATGGAGGCAGATGACACAGTGATGGTGGCGGGTAGAAATGTTTGAGAAAGCACTCAAGTGATCTCATTTTCTGAGGCTGCCACAACAATCTTTGCTACAGACTGCTGATTCCTCTAGTCTCCCTTTTTTGATACATTTGCACCTCTGAATCCAAAGTGAACATACTCGCACCCTCTCAATGTCTTTCCATCTCTCTCTCCTTCACTCAATAGTACACATATACATTATGCTGCTCTGACATGGATGGATGGTTTAAAAATGCTTCTCTGGATATAAAAATAAACTTGTGCTGAGTGAAGGCTGCAAATGTTTTTATTTTAAAATGAAGACGGAGATAGACGAGAGATTTGAAGAACATAGCCACTGTTGGAAAAAGTGACATTTTTAGCGTGAAGCTCAGAGCACTTTCCAAAAAGTCAAATGTTCATTAAAATAATAGGAATTGTATGTGTGTATATATATATATATATATATATATATATATATATATATATATATATATATATATATATATATATATATATATATATATATATATATATATATATATATATATATATATATATACATACACACATATATATAATACCGTATATGTACACAATATATTTATATTTATTTTAAAAAGATTACATTTAACATTTAATTGTCTATCTTTTATTTTAAATGATCCAATTTATATTCTAAAGAATGATTTCAATTAAGTTTGAATGAAGCTTTTCAAACAGAAAGTGTGTTATCTCCTAAAAACATCATGCCATTTTGTCCTTAATTTCCTATTAGCAATTCAAAAATAGTCAAAATAGTTTTTTGGTCACTTTTGGTGATCCAAATATGTATAACACTTTTTAAAAGAAAAAGAGACAATGATTTCGTTGTGTGTGCGTGCATTGTAATGCACTGAGACTATCTCCACATATAATCTTCAATATTCATATTATGGAAAAGGAAACAATGGAAAAGACAGAATAAGGCAAGTGGCTTGTGTTTCAACCTGACACCTCTCTCAGCACTTAAAAGACGACAGCCCTCTCCGCATCTATTTTCTTATTCTATCTTATCAGTTACATTTAACACCTTAACGAGAGGAGAAGCCGCACGTATCAAAGTAGCACTTTTGTCATATAGCATTAGAGTCCCTCTTTTCTCTTTTGGTTATTTTCCCCCTGATCACAGATTGTTTTCCAGCAGGTAGAATGAAAGACACTGATTAAAATATGAAAGGTGCATGCTTTGTGCTTGCTGACGGCTAATTTCTAAAAAGTGCGCCACCTTCTCGCTCATTTATAGCTACATGCTTGCGATTTTCCCTTCTCTTTCACGGCTTCCCCCCCTACAAGTTGTCTATCTATCTATCTATCTATCTATCTATCTATCTATCTATCTATCTATCTATCTATCTATCTATCTATCTATCTATCTATCTATCTATCTATCTATCTATCTATCTATCTATCTATCTATCTATCTATCTATCTATCTATCTATCTATCTATCTATCTAGACAGTTCCACAGGCATGAGTAACTTAATTAGCAGCCATCACTTTTATGTATCTGTCTCGGAAATTAGAACCATTACTAAAAAGGAAATTAAGTCATACACATTATGGTCAGTAGGCTACTTTCTGTTGTTCTTTGTTTTTCTTACCTTTTCCCAGTAGACATACAGCCTGCTCGATTGTTTGCCACTCAACAGCAGTGGGCTGCTGTAAAACGGAGGTCAGAAGGGCATGAGATGAGGTGACTGGCGCGAAAGGTTGCCGCGCTTGGGAGCGTGACGTCATTGCCCATTTTCCATTCCCTCTTAATCGAGTTATGACCATATTTAAAAGTTTATATACTATAACAAATGAAAACTAACAATTTCTGTCTGTGCGAGAACACATGCCTTCTTGTTAGACCTACCTAAATGTGTACTGAGTTTGAGTCAGTTTAAATTTTTTTTTTAAGTTAGGCAAATACATATAAATGTAGGCTATAAATGGTCACATGTGGCGCTTTCTACAACTTACCATTGTTCCGCTGTCATTCGGTCCCACATTCAATGCCTGTGCTGTTCCGTAACAGTTCGCTAGATGGAGCTATAAGTCTTTAATTGTTGCTGAATGAAATCATCAAAGGAAGTATAAACGTCTCAATACCTTAAGTCTTGACCATATTTTTCCAGCCTTTCCTCTAGTTCGTTATTTGTTCCATAAAGGGTTGTAAAATACGTTTTTTTTATAGCAATGATAAATGTTTTTACACTTAAGTGGTTTCTGTATGCTGGTGGACATAGCTGCAGGGTCTGAAAAGTGACTGAAAAAAAAAATTAATAATAGGTTAGGTCAAAGTGTTATATCACAATCTTTATCTAAAAGCAAAGCAGCTGTATGCCATCAAAACAGCTGATCTTGATGTAAATATGTCTTTCTTATTTTCTTTGGCAATACAAACTAACAAAAGTTGAACATATTTTAAAAAATATAACGTGTTGTATTTATTTGAGTCTTAATGTGTGGGGAAATAACAATAGCCTACATTAGGTATTTGTGTTCCTGCCCATTTAAAAGGTTGATACATGTCCATTGCAACAAGTCCAATTCTTTTAATTTGTTTTCTGTGCACATAAAGAGAACAAACCCTCTGAAATTCTGATCTAGCAGCATACAGTATGCTCTCTCTCTTTCTTACACATATCATACGAACATGTAATCACTCTACAGATCACTTGGGGATGTTTTCAGAGAGCACTTCACAGTAAGTAGTTCGCTGTTGGGTTGAAGGAAACGATAAGAGATCGATATGCGTGCACAGTTCTATGCCTCAAAGGTGAATCCCAATGTCTGGGTGAGACTCGCACACATTCATTATACTGAGCATCAGAGAGGCTTATATCAAATACAATAAGAGAGGCAGAGACTAACAGATGTGAGAGGCTGTCCGCTGCAACTGAGGCTATCCTTCTCAATATATACAAAGGGGGGCATGCTTTATCTTCATCAATAGCCTATGCAAGCACACAGACTCATTATTTTCCACCATCACAAATGCACAGCTTAGACAGACAGACAGATCTGCTTCTCCAGACAGATCTCCACTTTTGGAGAAGATGCCCTTCTTGGACCTTCACCCCACCCAGACTATATATCAAGGCCTCCTTCTGTTATTCTTCAAGACTGTCTGCATTCACTTGACTAGACAATAGAGATGTAACGGGGTTTGCTCACCTTTCTTTAATCCAAAGGACATTTAATGGGCTAGCACACTAAAATCTCTTTCTTGCGGGTTATATAAGATTATAATTTTTTATTATTTCAGAGAAAAAGAACCAAATCTCAATCAAAGGACAGCTGATTTTGAAAGACAACAACAAGAAGAGTCAAATTGCCCACCTGAGGAGGCATGAGCATATCCAAAGCTAGCGCAGACTGTGTTACATAACTTGGTAGACCAAGTGCCCTCAACAGGCACTAATCTCCCTGAGCTCCTTTTCGCTTAATTGTGCAGTTTAGAAATCTGCTCTTTCCCTGCCAATAGAAACATTAATATATCTTAATAGCACTGTTGACCATAACAGGTTCCACAAAGACCATGACATTCCCAACTACCCCCTTCATCAATGACAGCATATTGACTTACCAGCTTACAGTAGTTACTTTTATGATCAGATAGTAATTGTAAATACAAAAAACTAAATACCATTGTGCCCAGCCGACTTATGTTCTTATGTTGTAAGAACGCTTTGATTATGTAAACATTGTATTTACGTTTCTGCAAGAATGTTCTGCTCGGAACATTAGCCAATTCTGCAAAAATTCCTTGTTAGCTGTGATATCTTGTCTGGAGTATTAAAGGGATTTTTCACTCAAAAATTTTAATTCTGTCATCAATCACTCACCGTCATATTGTTTCAAACCCATAAGACTTTTGTTAATCTTTGAAACCCAAATAAAGGCATTTGAAATATTTTACTTGCATGTCAAGCAAGCATGTTTAAGCTTCAATTTGCCATAATTAATGTGCTGTATATGTGCATTGATCAGTGTTTAATGTAAATAAAAGCCTAAATAAAAAAATTGCATCATGTAAAGTGTTTGTAACTCTTTAAAATACTTGGGTTAAACCGTTCAATTCAAATTGATTACGGTATTTCTACCATTTGTTTATGAACTTTGTGAAGTGTTAAAGTTTTGGTTGCATGAACTTTCAATGGAGGGACATAAATCTAAAGTAAGGCATCAAAGTTCAAATAGTTTGAATAACTGCACTGAAATGAAGCCACTTTTAAATGCTTATATTTGACAGTGCTGAGTCTGCTTTAACCCTTACTGTAGGAGGTGTTGTGGCTGATTTGGTGGACAGTGCATGTGGCTAAGTTTGTGTTTTCACACTTAAGGAGTGTGTCACGCCCCCTCTGAGCAGTGAAAGACAGAGATCAGAGGTCAAACCCATTATGGAGTTAGAGAAGGACAGTGACATCCTCTCGGCTAGGGATGACAAGGCCTTTGTTGCTATGGGAACAGAGGGTAAGAGGTCTGTCCTTGCTGAACTGTTCCCAGAGCCTGGGGACCTACAAACATGTAGTGGACCACATCCTCTGTCCTTTCAAAATCAAGCTGTCTTGTACTCCGATGGACGTTTTGAATGTCAGCAAAGGTTTTGAGGTGGGCTTTGACAGTGTGTACTACTTTGGTCTCACTGGAACAAAAGAAATGGCTGGAGATTTTTGGTTTGATTCTATATAGGCATGTACTAAACCTATATACATAACTCACCTGCAACAGCACATTATAGTCCACAGGCAGATCTTGTTTTTGGTGTTTCAGTTTAGACATGGTGTAGGATCGGAGACATGGATTGAATCTGTATTACATGTGTAGTGGGCTGAAGTGTTAGTCTGGGCTCAGGCCATCAATTATGAATAGAGATATACAACCGAGGCTGCATGTCACTGGATTTCTCCAAGAGGAAAACAGAAACACAAGTTTGCCATTCGCATAAATGGTTAGAAGCACAACCATCTAAGCACTGCTTTTGAGCTAAACTGTACTATTCTTGCTTGAAATACTCACTGGTGATCTCAAATTGATTTCAATAGACGTCCCTGCTCTTAGCACACACACAGTAACAATCCTATTTGAAGGTAGGAGGAAACAGTGAAAGAAAACAATATTCTGTGTGATCTAATTCATTCTTGTGTTTACTCATATATTTGTCTATTTCACAAGCAGATATCCTCAGAACAACACAGTAATAACATTATTTTTTATTCAAAACTCCAGTGTATTGCCCTCCAGAGACAAAAATGTAAACAGTCAAGAAATATAGTTGTCCCTATCAAATATACCTATGCTGCAGAATAACAATAAGACCTACAGTATTACAGTATGGGTCGTTGAACATAAAGGAGGTTAACCTGCTCTTGAAGCTTTACCCAGGGGAATATTCACATCATGGGTTATTTCACTTTGATTGCATGATTCATTTGTAAGAAAAAAAAAATAATATATATATATCAGAGAATAGATAGGGTTGGTAAGTTATTTTAATGTTTTTGAAAGAAGCCAGACATACAGTAAAAACAGTAATATTGGGAGTAATATATATATATATATATTTTTTTTCTTTATTTCTTTATTTCTTTCTTTATTTATTTTTTATATATTTTAAAATGTAATCAATTCCTGTGATGGTAAATCTGAATTTTCAGCATCATTACCCCAGTCTTCAGTGTCACATGATCTTTCAGGAATCATTCAAATATGATCATTTGCTGCCCAAGAAACATTTCTTATTATTGTCAATGTTGAAAACAGATGCTTAAAATTTTTGTGGAAACAATCACATATTTTAGTCAGGAAAGAAGTTGAATTTGATATATTTCAAAATAACAACATTTATGTTAAATAGAATTATAAATGTCTTTACTATCGCCATTTAAAATATAGCTATTATTTAGAAATACTTTTATTATTACTATTATTACTGTCCCCACAATTCTGAGTAGTGTATTTAAACTGTACATATAAGAAAATAAATGATATCATTTTATTATAATAAATTATTACAGCTAAAATATATAAAAAAATATGACTTAATACTTAGTATTTGTGCTAGTAATTTTGTACACCATGCACTTCATATGTGCACTAATAACAGTTTAGTGTACATTCATTCGATTTGCTATTGCTACACGCAAACATTCAGCATAATCAAAAAGTCTGATACAGAAGTTGATCTACCTGAGAACCGGGTGCTCATGGTCTTCAAACCAGGGGGAGCATATCCCAGTGATATTTCAAAAGGTCACTATCATTATTGTTGCTTAGCAACCGGGAGCACAAACTGTAGATATACACATCAATGGCTTAGAGGCTGCTTGATGAAAGTACTCTAACTGCTTAAACCACTGTTAATATTTTGAGTGTGGCAGCTCACATTTATATATTCCGTTCTCTCATGTGACGTTTTCATGTTTACATTCAACCGATTTTCTACTCACACTCCGTTTGTAGCTACCTGCTGGAAACAGCTTTCCAGATACCCAAAAGCTTTAGAGGTTACTCCTGCAGCTTGCATTGCTTTACTATCATAAAACTTCTGTTTGTAGAATTACCAGGCGCTTTGAATGCGTCGAATGCTTGGAATCCTCAGAAGTGTTTTGTGTTGTTCTCCAAAGTACATCATCACGGTGTTTTAGTGTCGGTTCTGATCCGTGACTCTCCTCCTGTGCTGAGTATGATGGATCTCCCTGGCTGCTCTGTAGGGGAAGGCAGGTTGGATAAGGTGATTCATCTCAACCTCAAAGTCTCTAATGGATCGACCATCCAGCAGCGCTTGAGAGTTCATTACGGCTTCCCAGCACTCAAGACGAGAAAAGAAGGAAAATAGTTGGATAAGATAAAAGGAATCAGAAAACAGACATTGCAAACCTGTGCAAATTCTCTTATTAAAAAAAAAAAATTCTTGGCAGTCGATTGTCTTGTTGGGCACACAACATGATTCACACTTGATGCTAAGCTTGTAGTCGGTCTCCAGTTTAATGCAGTTCTGTCTTTCAGCCAATGAGGCATGGGTGGGTTGCTGAGTCCCAATTCATATGCTTGTTTAGTCAATTTAATTAGACAATTAACCCCAGCGGTAGTAGCCATACTGTTGCTCACGCCGCTGTGTCGAGCTTCTCTGTGTTTTAGTCTACTGCCTATGCAAGTCCAGGGGAACACAAATCAATACAAGATCAACATGTTTCGACTAATGTTCATAGGGAGGAGTGAATCTCTCAAATCAACTTAGACACTGTTTACATTAGATAGTTTCCCATGGCAAAAAAAGAAATACACAGAGCTTTGAGCAGCAGCAATGATTTGGGGGAATTGAGGAAATTAAACGTGCTCTGTGACTGAATTTGTGCAATTACAGAATGATAAACTAACAAAGTTACCATTCTCTTTACCTCATTTTAAGAATGCATATCTTTTGAAACCTTTAGTGGCAAAATGTGTATTTTAAGATTGATTTGATTTATTTTTGTTAATTTGTTGATGATGACTATTATTATTATTATTATTATTATTTATATTCTGTTCTTTTTTTTTTCTCATTTGCTAACTGGAGTTTGCTGATGTTCAAAATATAAAACTATATAAATAAAACTTTGCTCTATTATGCTGACCTGTTGTTCAAAATGTAAGGGTTGGTGAGATTTCTTTATGTTTTTGAAAGAAGTCACTTATGCTCACCTGTGTTTATTTGATAATATTATTTTAAATGACTATTTTCATTTAAATATGTTTTCAAAGCTGAATTTTCAGCATCATTGCAGTCTTCAGTGTCACACGATCCTTCAGAAATCATTCTAATATGATAATTTGCTCAATACATTTCTAATTATTATCAATGTTCAAAGCAGTTATGATTCATGATTCTTTAAATGAACAGAAAGTTCAAAATAACAGCTTTTATTTGGAATTGAAATCTTTTGTAACGTTATAGATATATTTATCACTTTTGATCAATTTAATGCATCTTTAATGAATACAAATATGAATTTCTAAAAAAATTAATAAAATAAAAAACACTTACCCCAGACTTTTGAATGGCTTTGCTAAATGTGCTTGTTAGTGAATGAAACCAATAACATACTCACACATTTTTAATATATAGATTTCAAATTTCTACTCTGTATAAAACATTTTAAAAGCATACGTTACCCTCATATTTGATCAGTGCTTTCCATGCAGTCAGCTCACACAGATAAAAGAAAGGCTTGGTGCTGAAGAGGTGTATATCACACTCAATGGAAGATAAGGAGGAATGTGTCATACAGTGAAGCTTCTGTGGTTAACTGTATGGCATTCATCCTTAGAGGTGACCTCTCAGCACCTCCCTCCCATCCTCATAGCTGTAAAAAGCCGTCTGAGACAGAGGCTATAAAGGAGGGGCATAGCAAGTCTAGATCCTCCAAAGCATTGATTAGATAGCTAGCTCCTCTGAAGGTCCATAAACAGGGCTGAAACATCCTCATATTTTCTCATCTTTTTGTCTTTTATTCTAGATCTGATTTCATTCTCTTTGCATTTGAACTGTCATGTTTGATTTTGCACTTTTTCCCACTTCCTCTGTTTTGTTATTACATTCAATCTACCCATTTTTTTTCTTTCTGATGCTTTCTCAGAGCTGATGTGACCACACTTGTGTCACCAGTCTGCCAAACAGAGGAAACCAGCAGTGATTTAGCAAACAAGCGATCAATCAATTGTGCACTGAAGCATGTAACACATGCCAGTCAAAACCTATTAAGTTCAAAGGGTCCCCTTTAAATTCCACTTGAGTGGGCTGACCCTGTGGCAGGCAGCCAGACATGCCAGGGCTCAGAGGACAGTGGCCAGCATAAAGAATAAACACAAAGATTATGGTTATACCAGATTATCAAGCATAGGTCTGTTATCATATGGGAAATATTGGAAATTCCTCTCAATAATCCTGAGATACTATACTTTGTTCATTGACAAATAATGTCTTATTTATTAAGGATAAGATGATAAATGGGAGGAGGAAAAACAGTTGTAAAGAAATTTGATCTTTGAATTGGTGTTGGTTTAATTGTTTTTTTAAATGTTTATACCATTTTCCATAATAATTTTGATTATAAAAAATGCTTTACTTGCACTTTAACTTAATCAGCATTATCATCATTTAAAAAATAAAAAAAAAACATTTCCAAACATTTTAATTAACAAATCTTATATATTTTATATGTACTTTATATATTTTATTTATATATTTTCTTAGGGCTATTTCATTTGACCTCAATAAAACATGTATTTTTACAAAAAGGTACAAACTCTCTGTTTTATGACATTATGTTGGATTTGGCACATTTTTCAAATATTAATATTATTTTAAAACCTTAAAATTGTTACATAATAGAAGGGACGGAGACAAGAGATATAGGTAAATGGTGTTTACTGAACAACTGTTCACGGAGGAGTTGACGGCAGTGCAGGTGAGCGAGCTTGGAATTGGTAAGAGTCTGATGAGGATAACTGAATGACACAGTCTTTGTGTTTTGCAGATGCAGAGACAGAGACAGAACTGGAACGAAGGAGACTCTTGAGGATCACACAAGATGAGGGAACACGATGGAGACTTGGAGAAACACAGGAGACAGGTAAGTAGGTTTTGGCAGTCCTTAAGGTAAGCATGAAGGTAAGCTTCTTGGTGCTAACAAGACCGGACAAAGACTGAGTGCGTGAGTGTCACTTTTGTGCTGCTGGTGATTACTGTGCTGATGAGGTGCAGGTGTTAGTGATCAGTACTCTGGTGAAGGAGTGCACTGTGATTGGGTGACGGTGGAGCCTGGCGTGTCTGTGACATTATCCCCCCCAAACCTGGGACTTAGCTTCCTGCATTGCAGATGCAACCTGATGTCCCTGGTGGACAGCCAGACCTTCTGTCCTGGTTGGTACGTGGGAGTGTTGGAACGCCGAAGGTCGGCTGTCATCTTGCGTCTGTGCAGGGCCCGTTGAAGCTGATGGTGTGCAGCGTCCCAGACCCTCTCGCTCTCTCAGAACCAGTAGTCGATCGCTGGAACATCCGATGGTTCCCCAGACCAGGGGAACAATGGGGGTTGGTAACCGAGCACGCACTGGAAGGGAGTAAGACCGGTGGTAGGTTGACGTAGGGAGTTCTGTGCGTACTCGGCCCAACCCAGGAACTGGTTCCAAGAGTCCTGGTGGCCGTGACAGAAGGTACGGAGGAAGCGACCGATCTCTTGTATCTTCCTCTCCATCTGCCCATTCGATTGTGGATGATACCCAAAGGAGAGGCTGACGGTCACACCTAGGAGTGAGAAGAAGGCCCTCCAAACCCTGGAAATGAATTGAGGCCCTCTATCCGACACAATGTCCTCAGGAATCCCGTGATATCTGAAGATTTTGTTGAACAGTTTCCATGGCTGTAGACAGTCCTTCCAAAGGAATCAGACGACATGACTTTGAGAATCTATCTATCACCACTAAGATACAGGTGCATTTATCAGAAGCAGGGAGGTCGGTGATAAAGTCGACTCCTAGGTGTGACCAGGGTCTGTTTGGGACGGGCAGAGGATGGAGTTTACCGGAGGGAAGATGTCGAGGGCTCTTGGAGATGGCGCATTCCTTTCAACCCCTCACGTACCTTCTGACATCAGATGCCATGTTTGGCCACCAGAAGCGCTCCTTCAGCAGCAAGAGGGTTTTATTGACCCCAGCGGGGCCAGTGCCCAATGAAGTGCGGGAAGTGTGGATGAGGGGAGTGCGCCGTTTCCGTGTGATGTAAAGCAAACCTGGTGGGCAACCCGGCGGGGTGTTGGTGATGACATTGGAGGAGGGCATGGTTTCCTCTGACCAGGGGATGGGACTTACGAAAAGTTTCTCTGGCAGAATGGGCTCAGATTCCTTGGTAACTTCTTTGGTACAGTAGAGACGGGATAAGGCATCTGACTTAATATTCTTTGACCCAGGACGGTAGGAGATGGAGAAATTGAAACGGTTGAAGAATAATGCTCAGCTGCCCTGTCGTGGATTGAGTCATTTAGCGTCTCTGAGGTATTCAAGGTTTTTGTGATCTGTCAGAACCAGGAACGGATGTTGAGAACCCTCCAACCAATGCCTACACTCCTCAAGAGCCATCTTGATGGCAAGAAGCTCACGGTTGCCGATGTCATAGTTGACCTCCACTGGGTTGAGTTTGCGGGAGAAGAAGGTACATGGGTGGAGTCTACTCTGAGTCCCCTGCTGCTGTGACAAGACCGCTCCCACTTGGCTGGATCTGGATGGACAAGGAGGGGAGCGGTAGTGAAGGCTTCCTTTAGGGTTTCGAAGGCTTGAGTGGCAGCGGGGTTCCAGGACAGAGACTTGGGCTTATTGCGTAGGAGGTGAGTAAGCGGACATGAGATGATACTGTAATCTTGGATGAATCGACCATAGACATTGGCAAATCCTTAGAATCTCTGGAGTTCTTTGATGGTTGTGGGTGTGGGCCAGTTCCGAATGGCATCCACCTTCCTCTCGTCCATCCGGATGCCACTGTTGTCGATGTTGTAACCAAGGAACTGCACTGAGGGTTGGTGGAAAGAACAATTTTCGGCCTTTAAGTACAGCTGGAACTCCCTCAGGCATTGCAGGACCTCCGCAACGTGGTGGCGATGTTCGGCCATACTCCGGGAGTATATCAGGATGTCGTCTATATACACCAATACGGACCTGTGGAGGAACTCCCGGAGTACCTCATGAATTAAATCCTGGAATACGGAGGGGGCGTTGACCAGGCCATATAGCATAACAATATAATCATAGTGTACAGTGGGGGTCACGAAGGCTGTCATCCACTCGTCCCCCTCACGTATCTGGAGGAGGTTGTAGGCGCTGCAGAGGTCCAACTTGGTGAAGACAGTGGCACCACGGAGATGTTCCAGCACTGTAGGGACGAGAGGAAGTGGATAATGGAATTTCACAGTAATTTTGTTGAGGGATCGGTAGTCGATACAGGGCCGCAAGTCTCCGTCCTTCTTAGCCAGGAAGAAAAAGCTGGAAGCAGCAGGGGAAGTAGATGGGCGGATGTAACCTTGATCTAGTGCCTCCTGGATGTATTCTACCATGGCCTTCTCCTCCGGTAGTGACAGAGGGTATTTCTTCCCACGGTGCACTGACTCACCCGGAAGCAGACCGATGGCACAGACCCATGGCCGATGTGGAGGCAGCTTGGGGGCTCGCTTGGGGCAGAAGACATCACTGAAGGGGGCGTAACATGGAGAAATATCCACCGAACGATTCTCTACCGGGCTCTCGATGGATGTTGTACACATTAACAGTTCCTCGGGATGTGGAGTGGAAGGAACAGGGAGAGCAGAGAAGCAGTTTGGGAAGCAGCTGTCGCTCCACTTCAGGACCTCACCGGTCTTCCAGGAGATGACAGGGTTGTGCTGCTCCAACCATGGGCGCCCTAGTATCACGTCAGCGGTGGATTCCTCCAGAACCAGTAGATGTTGTTGTTCTACATGCAGGATGGGTCCGGCACTGGAACAAACTTGTCTTTGGCTGAGGGGTTTGCCAGTTACCGAGTGGATCTGGTAGGCGGATGGCGTAGCTGTGGTTTTGAGCCTGAGATGACGGCAGAGGGCGCCAGAGATGAAGTTGCCGGCTGACCCAGAGGCGAGAAGGGCACAAACTGGAAGGGTGATACTGGCAGCAGTTAGGCTCACAATAGTGGTGAGTGGCTTCATTTAATTAGCAGAAGGGTAAATGGCACTCACCATGGGACGAGGAGGGTGAATGGGACACTTGGAGATGAAGTGCTCAGAGGAACCACAGTATATGCATAGACTCTGGGTCAGCCGCCTCTGCCATTCAGTCTGGGTCAGACGTGTGCTTTCCAGTTGCATAGGCTCGGGGATTGGTTTTGGAGGGCTTACGGATTCTGGTCGGCGGAAGGAAGGAGAGAATAGTGGCTGGCCCTGGTGCTCTTCGAGACACGACTGCATACGAGTGGCGAAGCGGATGGATAGCTGGATAAAGCGTTTGAGCCTGTTGGTATCTTCGTATGCAGCAAGATGCAACCGCACCCGGGGATCCAATCCCTGACGATAAGTGGTCAGCAGAGACAGCTCGTTCCATCCACTGGTGGCAGTGAACTGGAGAGCATACTCATTCACAGACATATTGTTTTGTTTTAAGTGATACAATTGCTCACCAATTGAAGAATCCCAAGCTGGCTTTCCGAAGACCTCTTTGAAATGAGAGATGAAAATGAAAGCTCTAGCGTAAAGTTCTGCCAGGAAGATTCAATGTTACGTCACTTATCACATCCAGACTTAACCAATCATGTCCTAATCATCAGAGTATAAAAGATGGTCACTTACACACACATGTCTGAGTTCACAGATGCTGAAGCCAACATTTACCTCCATCCTCCCCACCACCAGGATGGTCCCCACCTATACCTCCCAGGGGGTCGGCTGCGCCGCTGCCTTCATCTTCAGGAAGGAAATGCAGAGTCCGTTACCCTCGAGACGGGAGCTACGGACGGGGCCTACGCCAAAGAAACTCTAAATATAATACTTGCTGGTCTGTTAATAAATGTGTTACTTCATTGTACTCATCTGGCTTCCCGAGTCTTTTTGGTAGAACTTGAAAGAGACTGAATTATGGGGTTATTCTGTGTCCAAAGGGTTTCAGCCCAGCGAAGCGCTTTGCCACTTAACTGTGAGAGAATGAATTCTACCTTGGAGCAATCATCGGGGTACATGTGCGGTTGCATCTCCAGGACCAGCGAACACATATATATATATATATATATATATACACACTATTTTGACACCCCTCCAAACCATTGAATTCAGGTCTTATAGTCACTTCCATGGCCACGTGTATAAAATCAAGCACCTGGGCATGCAGACTGCTTCTACAAACAGTGAATTCAAGCCTTGTACACCTGTGCAATAAGTCCATTCATGAAATTTCCTCACTACTAAATATTCCACAGTCAACTGTTAGTGGTATTATAACAAAATGGAAGCAATTGGGAACAACAGCAATTCAGCCATGAAGTGGTAGGCCATGTAAAATCACAAAGTGGGGTCAGCGCATGCTGTGGGGCACAGTGCACAGAAGTCACCAACTTTCAGCAGAGTCAATGGCTACAGACCTCCAAACTTTGTGTGGCCTTCAGATTAGCTCAAGAACAGTGCGTAGAGAGCTTCATGGAATGGGTTTCCATGGCAGAGCAGATGCATCCAAGCCTTACATCACCAAGTGCAATGCAAAGCATTGAATGCAGTGGTGTAAAGTACGCCGCCACTGGACTCTATATATAATAGCAGTGGAGACGTGTTCCCTGGTTCCCGGTTGCCAGGAGAACGGTACTTGCCTATATATATATATATATAGTTCTGTTACTATTATTTTATACACAGGTCTTTGAATATTGGACAGGGGGCATTCGAGTCAAAAATAATTATGTCAAAAAGATTATGTCAAACTACTTATGCAAAAATTACTTTCAAGAATTTTATCAATTACTGAGACTTTATACTGCTTCAATCAGGAAAAAAATCTAATTTACATTTGAATTGAAAAAGGATTATCAGACAAAAGGTGTAATCAAGTATTTATGAATTTCATTTAATGTATAGTCTAACAAGCCAAACAATCATTTTTAATTATTCTGCACTTAATCTGCAATAAAGTACTCCCCACAGTCTGATTAATGCATAGAACCCATTGTGGGTGTACTTTTGTTGTACTTTTTGAACCCTGAGCACTTATCATGCAGTTCATTGTCCTGTTCACGCAGAGAACACTCAAATTGCTTGAAACCCCACAGGAACGTGAAAAGTGTTCAGTGATTTACATCACATGATACACAAATGCATCACACACTCGTCTTCTTATTGATGCCAATCCCATAAACACATGCACGCACACACACCCTCAGTGTCACACGCTCGGTGACACAGAATGAGAGGCAGCCCCACTCTGTGTTAGTGGAACACAAGAATGAAGGGAACAGAAGAGAAATGAGCACTTTGAGTCAAAGAGGAGCTTGGGGCGTGCTGCAGGCGAGTGAGCAGTCAGAGAGAGGCTTGGCAGCTCAATGCGCCTTCTGTTGACAGCTCTCAGAGAACAGCTAAACCTAATGGCAAGAGATGGGCCCCACAACTGCTCACTTCCCTGCATTGGCTTCCTCTTTTGCGACATTGAGCTGTGACTGCTCTGCACATTAGTAAATATGATGCCATCCAGATTTAGATCAAATTATATTGATCATGAAAAAAGTTAACTTAAATATGACTTCTACACTTAAAAAAGACAACATCTGGCCTCTCATAAGCAACAGAAAAATATTCTTTTAGAATTTTGTGATTCGTGACGTTACACAATTTTTGTATTAAGAAGTGCATTCTTATAGCTCAAACAGTAGAGCATACTCAATGGGAAAGTGCCCAAGCAACATCGCTCGGCAACATTGATCAAAACGTTGCCCCGTATATCATCTTCTTTAAAGAGTTACTGCTTTTTACAGTGGCATTATGGCTGATATAGTTCCAACTTTTAATGCCACTTTATAAAGTTGAAATGGATAAGTTGTCTACTTCAGCAATCTACTGAAATCATATTTACCAAATATCTCTGTGTAAACAGCATTATAAATCAGGAATATTATTGCGCTGCTACGACAGATGATAGAATAATATATTAATTTCACTAGTGGATTCACAAAGTTAAGTTGATACAAATGTGCTCATGTTCTTGAACCATCTACACTTTTCTGGAAGAAATTATTATTAAACCCTAAAATATTAAACCAGTGGTTTTTAATCCTGGTGCTGTGGTTATCCAGCACATCACATTTACTCATGTATGTTTCACTTCTTTAAATGCACCGGATTCAGATCATCAGCTGAACGTCTATACAAAATGTCCAGGACCAGGATTGAAAACAACTGTATTAAACCATAACTTGGTGATGAATGGAATTACACATATTACTGAGTGCGCATAAACCCTTCACATAAAGTACGTTAATTTTGCCTGAAATCAAATAAAATGTTTTGTGCAGCTCACAGTGATCCCCATTTGCCCTATCTACAGGCAACTATGCCTGGCCCAGAAGAGAGAAACAAAGAGCTTGTCCCCCTGTCATCCTCTGGCAACTGGAGTAAAGGATGACTTTGATGGGGAATGTTGGGAGGTGTCCCACCAGTGGGGAAAGAGAGAGGGAGGTTGGGAGAGGAGAGTGCCCCAGTGCAGCCAATCCACTGTATGCTACTGCACCAGACCCCCGAATGAGTGATTAAACTAAAGCACCCCCCCCCCCCCCTTCTTCTTCTCCCCCTTAGGCCATAAGGGGACATACTGTATGAGTGGAGGTCGGGAGCATGTGTTTGAGTGAGTCTGACTGAGGATTTAATGTATGACATGCTATATGTTTGATTTAGATTGTAATAGAGGCAGAAACACCTTCAACTTTTTATCTTTCTCACCTTCACAATCTTTTTCTTTCTCATACATATTTGTGTGTTCATTTATGTATAACATGGTGGGCCCTAAAAATCTAATTTGATGATGAGGATTATTTGTAGAATGTATCTATCTATCAATCTATCTATTAGGTGTGTAAAGATACCCTCATGTCACGATTTGATACATATCACAAAACTGAACTCACAATACGATATTATTCTGATACTCTAAGACATATGGTAAAAGGTTAACAAAAAATATACTGTTGATTAAAATGCTAAATTTGGTATTACATTGTGGGTGGAAATGAATACACTCTAAAAAATGCTGGGTTAAAAACAACCCAAGTTGGGTTGAAAATGGACAAACCCAGAAATTGGGTTGTTTTAACCCAGCGGTTGGGTTAAATGTTTGCTTAAAACAACCCATCTATCCATCTATCTATCCGTAATTTTTTTAAATTCTCAAAAAAATAAGTCTGCTCTTTTGGTCGGTTCAGTTCTTTCTATATGGAATTTAAACCACACACGCACATACATACACACACACTATATATATATATATATATATATATATATATATATATATATATATATATATATATATATATATATATATATATATATATATATATATATATATATATATATATATATATATATATATATACATACATATATAAAGATATATACATATATATATAAAGATATATAAAGATATATATAATACCATTTTATTAAAAATGTTTAAGTTTTATAAATAAATTTTATTATATTTACATATAAATACATTTTGCAAATTATTCAAACCGACCAGCTAAAACAATTTCAGGATTATGGTCCAGCTGTGTTTTTAGAGGGATCATTCAAAACTATAAATCAAGATTGCGAGAAAAAAAATCTCATGCGCATATCAGCATTCATTCCTCTAATAACAATGCGTGTTTGCCACTGACGAGCAATAATACAGTTATATATTTCTTTATGTAATGCTTTTAATAAACATTCTATCAGAGGAAACCAAATCAACGTGGGCAGAAAGAATGAAAGGAAATCAATTAAAACGAAGTCACAGCTCTGGCTAGCGAATTGTAGGTGGCATTTATTTGATATAATATAGTTAATATTCTCGCTGGGTAAATTAACGCAATTTTGCCACAGTAGATGGAGTGCAGCGGGAGTGGGGGAAGTAGGCTATGGGAGCTCCCCCAAGGCCGGACTAATAAGCGCTTTTGAGTAAACAATAGTCAGAGCTGACCGCTGAGCCATGGAGAGCCACATGGGGCGAAAATAATTAAAGCTTATAGCCGCCTCATTGGTACTAATGTAGTCGTATAACTGTATTGTGTGACACTCTCCGTTTCAAGGAGGCATTGCATCTCTAACCTAAAATCTTTCCTGCTCCACTGCTCCACATGCGTGTGTGTGTCTGACTGTGATGCATGCGCGGTCGTTGCTCGTTTGTATTGTGTCACTCTGCTATTGATTCGGAGGAGGCTCTGGCGAGAGGCGGGTGGGCGGGGCGAGTGCCAAAAGGCAAGCTGGGGGGCGGTACTTAAGGTCAAAACATATTGTTCGCCCTCGTTCCCAGTCTGGAGGCTGCCTGTTTTGATTGATGGAGGAGAAAAGTGGGATTTGGGGAAAAGATACAGCAAAATGGCTGGCGCATGCGTTTATTTACAGGTGAAACGAGTGGTAAAATGAGGTGAAATGATACTGGTCAAAACAAAGGCTTTGTTCTCTGACTATATGGCGGTTTAGTATACACTAGGCTATACTGTGCAAAAGTTTTGTAAGATTAAGAGTAAGATTTTCAAAAAAGAAATGAATGCTTTTATTTGTCAAAAATAAGGCTTCTTTAGGCCTAAATACATGCACAATGCTACAAAATATTTATATTTCAAATAAGCGCAGTTTCTTTAGAATGCTGAAAAAAGTATTACGTTTCCACAAAAATATTAAACAGCTCTTCTGTTTTCAACATTAATAATGATAAGAAATGTTTCTTGAGCACCAAATCAGCATGTTAGAATGATTTCTGAAGAATCATGTGACACTGGAGATTGGTAATATAAATATAATTATATTAGGCTAATAATATTTCAAAATATTTACTGTATTTTTACAGTATGTTTGGTAAGTGTCAAAGTTAAGGACTTTTATATTCCGCCGGTGTGTACCTTAGGTCCTGTTTCTCTGCTTTGTTTAGGTTTGGTTACTGATTATTTCTTTGTTTTCGGTTACGTATAATTAGCCTGTCAGTCATTATGTTCGTCTTGTATTTAAACTTCCTGTTTTGTTCAGTCCCTGGTCGGTTCTCGAATGTTTATTGGTTTGTAATTCCTCCTATGTTTCCATGTGCGTACCTGAGAATTATGAAGATTAAACAAAAATCTGTTTTTAGTCACTCTGTCTTTCGGGGTAAATCAAGAAAAAAGTATACACTGTATTAATGAAACAAAACCATATAATTGTACTAGACATGTGGGAAAAAATAACTAGTCTGAACCCCAAGTGGATTTACACAATGAGACAGTCAAAAAGCCTTAAGGCCTGTACACACCGGGACGAATATCGCGCGCGCTTATCGCCAGCGTTTTTCGTGACGTTTTTCGGCGCGTCTTGAGTGTTCACACCCAAGCGATTTTCACTGGCGCTGCGCCGAGTGAACGTGCACATTCAGTAGATGCGCTCCTGGTACACAAGGTGGTGCTGCGGCACTTTAAGCCTCTGACACTCGCTTGTCACACAGAAGGAAAAGAGAGACAGTATTTACGTGCTTGCCAAAACCATAGACATATTATGTATATGGACAAAACCATTCACACACTTTTTGCTAACTGGCAAACAGCATTAGCAGTTAATCTTCTTCTTTGTCTACTTACTACTTCTTCGTCGTATCAATGTGTGCTCGGCAAGAGTGTTTTGTGCTTGAGCGCCACCAAGTCGTGTTTTACTGTCACTTCAGCAGCTCCAGGCACGTGAACAAAAGCGGCGATCTCATTGGTCGGACAGTTTTTAACGCGCCGCGTCAAAATAAAAAAACGAACCCGAGGCGTTTTTTTTAAAATGACGCTTTTACGCCTGGCGTTTTGCGCGTCGGTGTGAACACTCACATTGGCGCCCATTGTTTAGTCCCGAGGCGTTAAACGTCGGCGATAAACGCGTGCGAAAATCGTCCCGGTGTGAACAGGCCTTTAGGTTGTGCCCTGCTCTCCCCTACATTTAGTGGAGCAGGCAGGCCACATTTGACAAAGACAGGAGGCAATGTTTTAAAACACATTTCAATCTCAGAAAAAGTGGTTTGCACTAAACATGTATTGTAAAGTATGCTAATTGTGTTATTTGATTACTAATTCTCATTATTTAAATAAAACCATTACCATTATAGGCTGTATATTCTCCACAAAAATGGTGTGTGTCTTTTCTCCTATCAGCTTCTAACCCCTCTTTGTTTCTGGATAGGTGGAGGTTGCCTACTGAGGGTCTTGGCACATTTCTCAAACGTTACCCCATCAGCCTGCCTCTGCAAAACACATCAGAAAGTTATGTAAGTATTTGCACTCAGGGTGCCTGGAGCTAAGCGCACTGGAATTTCTCAAACGTGTGATGTACAAGTGACGTGCAAACATGAAAAGATGTGGGCAAAAAAAGAAAAGAAAAGGGGGAAAAAAAAGAGAAAATCAAACAAAAAAGAACCCAGAATGGGCAATACATAACCACAGGCGATGAGGCAAACCAATATTTTCTACTTACAAATTGTGCTCTCTTCCCCCCCTTGTGGATCCATCCCCGTAAACGTATTGCAGATAGACAGCGTGAGGAGATCGGAGAAAAACAGGAGTAGTGGGAAACAGGTGATGAACAGAATAAAGCAGCTTTTCATATCATCCCAGAAGCGCTACACCTCAAAGAAGTGAGAGAGAGAGAGAGAAGAGAGACATACAGTAATGAGTGTAAGTTTGTTGAAATTCTTAAATCAAGGTATTTTGTTTACATGCCCTACAGATTTGTTTTAAGTATTGACAATAGTGGGAATTTAGTAGCAGCAGGTCCTCAATCTCATAAACTTAAACATAAAATGAGGCCAAAATGGTTTAATGATTTGCCTATAGGAGCTGCATTTCTTGCTTTATATTTCACTCTGACAATACTGTTCTATAATGAATCAATACTGCGAAACTCTGAATAGAAATTTCTTTTAGCTTGTTTGGACAGAAATAAGTCTTTGGGTCAAGCTTTAATGTCAGCCAGTAACTGGCTAGCTGCCTCAGACTTGAAACCATGGCCAAGCTCTCTAATCTCGCCGTCAACAATGAGACCTCAAGTCTTATCTCTGGACAACTTTAGAAGAAAAGCCAAACAGCTAAACACCTTTCCTCAATTTCAACAGGATCAAACTGGTAACCAAGCATCAAACACCAGTGACACATCAGGTTGTGAAATATATGTTCTTTGAACTGGTGTAGGTCACAAAATGTGACCTGGTGCGACTTCTGTCCGTGATGAGCTGTCAGTCATCATTATCCTCGTGCATGGATCATTTTTATCAGGTGCCAAATTTATCAAAAGGGGAGGTAAAAACCCCTCAGTTTTTTTTTTAATTATGTGTCCTCTGAAGAAAAAATTGCCAGAATTCACAATGCATTGCAAGTGGGTACAATATGAACTTTTTTCCCCTTTAACAAAAACCAATGTAGGCTAAACCAAACCACATTATATACGAAATACAGTGTGTTGTAATGATTTACTTTAGAATATTTATACAGTACAAATCCATCATTTTATGAACACAGAATGTTGTGATCAATACCTAGGTGCCTCTAAAGAGATGCAGGGCTGAGCACATAATATTTTTATTGATAAGACTTACAACTACTACTCATGCCGAATAGTAAAAGACTATTACAGCTGTATCAGTGAGCGAGAGAGAGAGAGAGGGAGAGAGAGAAAGAGAGAGAGAGAGAGAGAGAGAGAGAGAGAGAGAGAGAGAGAAAGAGAGAGAGAGAGAGAGAGAGAGAGAGAGAGAGAGAGAGAGAGAGTCTTCGTCTATAAGTCTGCCCCAGGGGAGGCCCACAAATTAAAGCTTATAAAAGGCCTCATTACTGGAACAGTTCTCCTGTTCCCAGCAGCCCCCTAACACATATACACACACTCTTACACCAATGCCTCATGCGTCATCATGTACAGATGTTGCAAACGCAAGTCAAGAAGATGCATATCACAGCTTCTCAAGGAATACACTATATTGCCAAAAGTATTGGGACACCCCAAATCATTGAATTCAGGTGTTCCAATCACTTCCATGGCCACATGTGTATAAAATCAAGTACCTAGGCATGCAGACTGCTTCTACAAACATTTGTGAAAGAATGGGTCGCTCTCAGGAGCTCAGTGAACTCAAGCGTGGTACCGTGATAGGTTGCCACCTGTGCAATTCGTTCATTCGTGAAACTTCCTCACTACTAAATATTCCACGGTCAGCTGTTATTGGTATTATGACAAAGTGGAAGCAATTGGGAACAACAGCAACTCAGACAGCGGGGTCAGCGCATGCTGAGGAGCACAGTCAATAGCTACAGACCTCCAAACTTCATGTGACCTTCAGATTAGCTCAATAACAGTGCATAGAGAGCTTCATGAAATGGGTTTCCATGGCCGAGCACTTGCAACCAAGCCTTACATCACCAAGTGCAATGCAAAGTGTCAGATGCAGTGGTGTAAAGCACGCCGCCACTGGACTCGAGAGCAGTGGAGACGTGTGTTCTCTGGAGTGACGAATCATGCTTCTCTGTCTGGCAATCCAATGGACGAGTCTGGGTTTGGCAGTTGCCAGGAGAACGGTACTTGCCAGACTGCATTGTGCCAAGTTTGGTGGAGGGGGGATTATGATGTGGGGTTGTTTTTCAGGGGTTGGGCTTGGCCCCTTAGTTCCAGTGAAAGGAACTCTTAATGCTTCAGCATATCAAAACATTTTGGACAATTTCATGCTCCTAACTTTGTGGGAACAGTTTGGGGATGACCCGTTCCTGTTCTATCATAACTGTGCACCAGTGCACAAAGTAAGGTCCATAATAGGGATGCACCGGTTGACCGGCCAAAAACCGGAACCGGCCGGCTTTTGCTTCTAGCACTCGATCGGCAGCCGGCCAGTTTTCTTTGTATTTTTCTGCCGATTTTTCCAGAAGTGCGCCCGTGTGCACATACGCCTATATTGCAATCATTCGCAAACATGTCACTTGTGTGTTACAAACGGAAACTGGAGAACTGAAGGAAGAGACGAGATACGCTGAAGGGAATGAAGAGCCGCTTTCCTGCGTGAGCTGAAGTTGCGCGAGCTTACCTCTCCGCTCTGCACAAGCAGATGAGCGTTTGTTCAGCTCAGCTTCTCACGTGTTGGATAGGATGAGAACGAAACAGACTAACTTGTGACAAAGCCGAAATACTTCTTTTTGTAGCCTAAAGAAGAACATGCATGCACTTTTGAAATTAAATACTATCAGTTCTGTAGCCTATAGGATGATCATTTTTATTTTACCTTAAAATTACATTGACTTAATTTGATTTAAAAAGCACCTGCTGTAGCATAGTTTTTTTCGTTGCACTAAACATTATTTGATTTAACATTTTGGAACAATTATATACTTTGGTTTTATTTAATTTCACTGGTAAAGACTTTTTTCTTTACACTGAATTTAAAAACAAATGCTGATTTAAGTAACATCTTTGTTTGGATTGCAGAATATGCAGTTGTTGCCTTTAATTTCACCTTTCAGCCTTTTCATTTCCAATTAAATTTCCCGTTAATTTCAGATTGCGGACTTGTTTTCATTAGCCAAAAGCCAATTTAGCCTGTTAAATACCAAATAAACATCTTGTTCATGTATACTTTTGTTCTTTTATTGTGTAAATTTTTTTTTTTTAAAAATGGGTATCGGAATCGGCCATGTAAAATCATGAACGGTGCATCACTACTCCATAAAGACATGGATGAGCGAGTTTGGTGTGGAGGAAATTGACTGGCCTGACCTCAACCCAATAGAACACCTTTGGGATGAATTAGAGCGGAGACTGCGAGCCAGGTCTTCTCGTCCAACATCAGTGCCAGACCTCACAAATGCGCTTCTAGAAGAATGGTCAAAAATTCCCATAAGCACACTCCTAAACCTTGTGGAAAGCCTTCCCAGAAGAGTTGAAGCTGTTATAGACGAAAAGGGTGGGCCAACTCTATATTAAACCCTATGGATTAAGAATGGGATGTCATGAAAGTTCATGTGCATGTAAAGGCAGACGTCTCACAACTTTTGGCAATATGGTGTATCTCAATCATGAAATATAAAGGCTTCTGTGGAAAACAACATCTTATTTAACAGTCAAGCATCATGAAGGATGCAATTTTCCTGCACCCTCAAAATATTTTAATTATTTAACCAGCAACTGCTGCACTTCTGTATTTGGGTATAATCATTGACAGAGTTTGTCTTCCAGACAAATCCATTAGCCAGTGGACAATGTAAACATATTGATGGCAAGGATAATCTCTCTAAAGATTTTGTTTAGTGATATACAGTAGAGATGGTGAGTACTTTAAAACAAGTAGTACATCCATGTATTCATTGTTAGAGAGCAAAAATTATATTCACTTGTTTCCTGTGTGAATTGCCATTTAAGTTCAGTAGCAAATTGGAAGACTTTTCCTGAGTTAGGAACTGTTTCACATGGATTGGGAGTTTTTTGAGGTATAGGATCATAGGCATATTTCTTCTGCTCACCAAGGCTGCATTTATTTGATCACAAATACAGTAAAAACAGTAATATTGTGAAAGTTTTTCCAAAATGTATTCATGTGATGACAACTCTGAATTTTCAGCAGCCTTTATAAAGTCTTTAGTCACATGATCCTTCAGAAGTCATACTAATTATGGCCGCATCCATCATTAAGGTCTGGACCTCTGTATTTTTTCCGACGTGTATAATAAAAGTCACAAAATAAATGGCTAATAACTACTTTGGTGCTGCAAAGATATTGTATGACGGCAAAATAACCAACATACTTATAAGATCATCAGTGGTCAAAATGTCCTTGTCAATGTCAAAATGACTGAAACGATCAAAGAAGGCAGAAATTACTGTTATGTTTTACAGAAGTCGAGTGTGAATTCCAGCATGACACTTTAGTTTTAATGGTCAAAAAGTGAGATGCACAATTGTAAGTAGCTACACATTTAATATTTGACAACTGTGCAAATATTGTGAATAAATATATGAACTTGGTTACATTTTTCTGATAGCCTTTCAATTAATTCAATGTTCTTATACTGTATGTCCTACAATAGAACATGGTAAAACATGTAGCTTTGACAAGTGTGTTTATAGCTTGTGGTTAGAACAGTCATTTGGCCTTTTAAAATAATAATAATAAAAAAAAAAATCAAAATTTATCAAATGTATTACTTTAAAATAAATTCTAGTTCTTTAAAATCGTCATGAACGGGAGTCGTAATAATCTTTTCTTCTCTATTGTGACGTAGCCTATATCTATGGAAGCTTGTTTCCGCCACAGAATAAAACATAAAGGCAATTGCAACTTTGTCACACAATTCTGACTTTATAACTCACTTTTTTCTCAGAATTGAGTGATGTTATAAAGTAAGAATTGTGAGATATAAACTCGCAGTTGCAAGATATAAAGTCAGAATTGCGAGTTATTAAGTCAGAATTCCGAGATAAACTCGCAAATTGTGAGAAAAAAAGTCAGAATTGTGAGTCTACAGTATATTTAGCAATTCTGACTTTATTTTTTTTATTATTTTTTTTGGACCTCTGTATTTCTATAACCTTTCGTACGGCCATCATACTAATATGCTGATTTGCTGTTCAAGTAACATTTCTTATTATTATTATCAATGCTGAAAACAGTTGCTTAATATTTGCTGATTATTTTGATGAAACCTGTAATAGTTTTTTCCCCAGAATATAATAAAAAAATTGTAAATAATAAGAATAATTAAAAAAAAATCACCTTCAATGGAGGATAAATATCTAGAATAATCTCCTGAAAATCCTTGACACAAATTATTGAGGGCCTCAGCATTGTAAAATGGGAATGCCAGCGAGACTAGCGAAATGTTTGATATGATCTATTTTAGTAAAATTACCACCTGAGTGATTAAAAAAATTATATTCTATTGCAGACTGCACAGTTTAGCAGGGGACTTGACAGCACAGGTAGGTTACACTCAAGTCTCTCTGGCAAACTGTTAGCATCATAATTGTGTGCAGTTAATTACATTTTTGCACTGGACATTGTGTATCAAGCATGCTATATTTGAAAAATATCACTTTTTTTAAATGTATGAAAAATGCCCCCATGTAAGAGGCCATATAAACAAATGAACTAATGTCAGTTCTAGAACTGTTCATTTATTGATTTTGCAAAACTCTTGCAAGAATAATAATTCATTAAACTATATTTTGAGTTCATGGTTTTGAAAATAAGATTAAATCAAATGTTCTCATACATATTTACGTTAAACTATGCTGATTCCCCTTAGGTATAGGGTATTTGTGCAAGAGCTCATTCACAATATGGAGATTCTTTCTACAGGTCTACCACTAATGTAGATAAAATACATAAAGACAAGAAAAGAAAGAAAATCTCTTAAATCACAACACAATGTTTGTACTTCACTCAGCTGTAATTGGAGGCATCACTACACTCACAAAAGAAAGTCTCTACTTGCGAAGAGTTCTGTCTTTGCCAGTGTTGATAAAGCCTTATTTCTGTGTGAATTTGTCACTGTATTCAAACTCCCAAGCCGAGCTTTGCTTAGGGATTGATGCATCAAAGAGACGTCCCACTGCTTTGTTTGTTGAATGTAAACATACTGGAGACTCTCCTTTTCTTTCTATCTTTTTATATATGTTTGGTTAGAGTCCACTCTTCAAACTCAGAGATTGAATCTGTGACAGTTACCACATCAATTTAATCTTTAGAGATTAGGTTAAATAGTCATGCACTAAATTGAAATGTTGAGTTGACGCACATTAGTGTCTGAAAGAATTTGAAGTCAGCATGAAATGGATGTTGTGACAGGTTTGCTATCTTATTGTGATGCATTTCAAAGTGAAATATCTATTGAAAAAAGTGAAAAGTGAGCGGCATGTACCGGAATGGAGGCAGATCTGAATGTGATTGGGATAGCTGCAGCATGGCCTTACATACGTCATAGTAGTATAAGCATACTTAGTATTGTGCCAATTGTACTTCACATTGAATTCCATTCATTTAGATGTCAAATACATGTTTAAATTCAACAAAAGAAAGCTTTAAATGTAGTAGAATTCAAATTATATGGACTATAATGTCTGTTTTATGAGCACTGCTATGTTGCTTCCTCACACTTCCTGCCTGTCAGCAGAGCATTTTCTCCCTTTTGTCTTTCACATTTTAAGGGGGTGCCTGGCTGGCAAACCTGCGACAAGTGTCTCAGATAGCGACGGTGAAGAGAAAAATCCCCTGTGAGAGATCCCGCTCCTGCTCGCCTTGCTTCTGTCAGCACTCATTTCGAGCTCTTGGGCTCAAATTGTAGCAAGGTGAGACATTTCTCTCACTATACATATATTGTTTCTCAGCAGTCCTTGAAGTGTGTCCTCTTAAAACACAGCTCAAAAAAGCACCCTGTTAGCACTGTTGTCTCTTTGGGAGACGCTAATCATCATCTTAGTGGTGAATGTCTATACTGGCCTTTAACAGACAAAAATGGGAAACACCATCTCGTGGAAGATGTGTCAGTCTGAGTAATTCTTTTTGCTTGTGGGAGAGACTCAGAGTAGGAATTACATTTGTTGGTATTTAGTACTTGGATGCATCTGAGGCTAAACGCCTAGTGAATATTAAAGTGAAATACTTCCTCAATCTGGCAAGCTCTAATCTGATTGGGTGGATTTACAAAACGTTCATAATATATGCACACTCGCTGGCTTTAGGTGAACAGAACTGGTCTGACAGTGAAATAGGTCATTTATGTGATTTGTGCAAATTCAGTTTCTTGTTTTATTCCTTTCTTCTCTGTGATAAGTGGGTTTCAGTGGGTTGTTCATTGTTTTACACAAAAACACATGCAGTGTTGTACAAATTTAACAAATATTACAGAATGGCAGCAAACCATATTATTCTTATTATGTACATTTTCTGAAATGATTTAATTTCATCGGAAGGATTCAAAGAGTATTAATGAGTATTATTTGTATTAGATGATCTCCTTTCCCTAAATCTGCATCTGCATTCATCCATCACTCCATCCATCCATCCATCCATTACTCCATACATCACTCCATCCATCCCTCCACCCATCATCCAATATCCATACCTTCACCACTCCACCCACTTCTCATCACTCCATCCATCCCTCCATGCCTCCATCCATCATCTAATCATCCCTCCACCACTCCATTATCCATCACTCAATCACCCATCACTCCATCCAAAAAAAAATTTGTTTGTTTGCGTTTTACACAGTTTTACGGTGAAAACATGCAGTGTTGTAAAATGTATAAAAAACAGATTGGCTTATATGTACATTTTCATCTGCTGATTCCAATTGTTTTTAAAGGAATTCAAAAAGTATTAATGAGTATTATTTGTTTTATTAGAGATGATCTCCTTTCCCCAAACCTGCATCAGCATCCATCCATTATTCCATCCATCCATCCATCATCCATCCTTCCACCACTCCATCCATCCTTCCATCCAACCATCACTCATCCATCACTCCATCCATCCACCACCAATGACTCCATCCATCACTCCATCCATCCATCCATCCATCCATCCATCCATCCATGCATCACTCCATCCATCCTTCCATCCATCACCCATCATTCCATCCATCCATCCATCCATCCATCCATCCATCCATCCATCCATCCATCCATCCATCCATCCATCCATCCATGACTCTTTTGTGTTTTGCACAGTTTTAAGGCCTGTTCGCACGCGTTTATCGCAACGTTTAACGCCTCATGACTAAACAAAGGGCGCCAATGTGAGTGTGCACACCGACGCGCAAAACGCCAGGCGTAAAAGCGTCATTTTTAAAAAAACGCCTCGGGTTCGTTTTTTATTTTGACGCGGCGCGTTAAAAACTGTCCGACCAATGAGATCAGCGCTTTTGTTCATGTGCCTGGAGCTGCTGAAGTGACAGTAAAACACGACTTGGTGGCGCTCAAGCACAAAACAGTCTTGCCGAGCACACATTGATACCACGAAGAAGTAGTAGTAAGTAGACAAAGAAGAAGATGAGCTGCTAATGCTGCTTGCCAGTTAGCAAAAAGTGTGTGAATGGTTTTGGCCATAGACATAATATATCTATGGTTTTGGCAAGCACGTAAATACTGTCTCTCTTCTTCTTCTGTGTGACAAGCGAGTGTCAGAAGCGTAAAGTGCCGCAGCACCACCTTGTGTGGAGCGCCATCTACTGAATGTGCCCGTTCACTCGGCGCATCGCCAGTGAAAATCGCTTGGGTGTGAACACTCAAGACGCGCCGAAAAACGTCACAAAAAACACGATATTCGTCCCGGTGTGTGCAGGCCTTTATGCTGAAAACAGCAGTGTTGTAAAATGTGTCCAGCAAAACAGATTGGCAGCATATTATTCTTATATGTGCATTTTCTGAAACGATTTCATCTACTGATTCCAATTGTTTTTAGAAGAATTCAAAAGAGTATTATATGTATTATTAGAGATGACCCAAACTTGCATTAGCATCCATCCATCCATCCATTCCTTCATCCATCCATCCATCCATCCTTCCATCCATCCATCCATCAAGCTTAAGATGTTTTGTGAATTTGACCCAACACCTTTTGCTGTTTAGTCACACAACTAGTACTTTGATAACTACGCTCTGATCCAAAGATGGGTTTGAAAATATCAGTCATGGCAGATTCTAGAGAAATGCAAGTACAAATGACCCAGTCATGAAATGACAGTTGAGCAAAAACTGAATTTTTTATACAGTATGACAAGGTCAGAGGTCAGCGGTATAGGAAAGGGCTAAAAGCAGTCCAATTAGAAGGAACGTGTATATTTGCATACAACACTTCAAGAGTCAGTGGCCTTTAACATGAGGTGCACTCTAACAAGCGTGTATGCGTGTGCGTATGTTGGGGTGAGGGGAGCGAAAGAAGCACCAAGTGCAAAAATCCTGGCTGGAACTACACAAGAAGGAGCGAAACATGTCTCTTAATGAAGCAAGGCGCAGTCCTCGGCTATAATTTTCAAAGGCGCGCAAAAAGATTAAAGTCAAAGGAGTCTCCCAATGGCTTCGAGCCTACGTTTCTTTGAAAAGCACCCCCAGTGCACAGAATCTCGAACCCCCCTTCCCCAACACACGCACGACCCACCCCGCTGTCTTCCTTTCTCTTTCTCTCAAATAACTGAAGCTGCACTTTAGCCACCAAATCTCCCCCCTGATCCTATCATTAAAAGAACACTAGTGCGGGGCTTTGCACACAAGTTGGCGAGCCTGTTTGGAACAATCGTGGGGCTCAGTGCTAAACAGCCACCTTCTCTCTGTGAAATAGGGGTAACAGCCTTAATGTGTGTGCGGGTACATGCACACTTTGATATGCACGCTCTCAAACACGTTTGCGCCCTCCACGAGAAAAGCACATTCCCGACTCACGAGCCGATAGTGTACTCTACGTGTATGTTTCAGCACACTCACACATACAGGCATGTACAATAGGATGAATAATTGATTGTCATGGGGGCTTCATGTGTTAAGAACAGAGGAGGCGTGCCAGTAGCGTTTTCACTTCAAATTTGTATTGTCTTTAGTCTCCGCCAGTCATCAGCATATCTAACACCTGCCTCAGTCAGATGTCTAGTGGTGCCTAAGCCTGGAACCCGCTTTCATCTCTGCACTGTTACTGAAACACAAAAAAAGTATGCGTTGAAAAAAAATCATACCACCACACTGTTTCAAGAGATCATTATCTATCAAGGAAACCAGGACACAAGTTTGATAGCTCAGCTCACACCAGCTCACTCTCTCTCTCTCTGTATAATATATATGTGGGCTAACCTTTGTTTGATCGTGTTAACGTCTAAAATATTTTTCAAAAGCCAAGAAAAGGTTCTTGACAGCTATTGTGAAAAAGGTGAATCAATGTACAAAAGAAAAGCCAAAGATTTCTTACACATCAGTAACTCCAGTATTGTGCACATTTCAAATAAGTAATCATCTTTGTCCGTATGCATTAAACATTAGCAATTAAAAAGTGTAAGTTTCAGGCTATGTGAAAGGCAGACTGCGGGTCTCTCTTTTTTTAAGGAACTGCCCCAACTTCCTTTCCTGTTTAACAGGATAAACAGCCTCTTATTTGTGCGGGAGGCCAATGGCCTACGGTGATGTCAAAATATGCAAAATATCACAGAGCAAGAAATGTTTTGTTTTTCTTTTCTAGATTTGTTTCATAAGCTCTTCTAAATTAGATTAAGCAGTACAGAGTTGAAAGTATCATGAATGTTTTGTATTAAATCAATAAATATTCAAGTCTGAAAGGTCTTTTATAGCACCTGTTTAAATAATTAGTTCACCCAAAAATGTCAATTCTGTCATTTACTCACCCTCATGTTGTTCCAAACCTGTAAGACTTTCATTCATCTTCAAAATACAAATTAAGATATTTTTATGCAATCTGAGAGATTTCTATCCCTCCATTGGCGGTTTACACAACTACCACTTTGATGCTTAAAGTTCATAAAGACATTGTAAAACTAATGTGAATTGAACGATTTAGTCCAAATAGATTTAATTTAGGCTTTTATTCAGATATAAACATTCATCAACTCACACATAAGTTGTGGTAAACGGAAGCTCAAGCATGCTTGCTTGATGTGCGAGAACCAATGTTCATTGGTTCATTCTTATGTGTTTTATATTGTGAAATATATTTACAATTGAACTGTTTTTTTATTTTATTTATTCCTTTTTTATTTATTCCTCTGATGGTAAAGCTTAATTTTCAGCATCATTACTCCAGGCTTCAGTGTCACACGATCCTTCAGAAATCATTCTAATATGAAGATTTGGTGCACAAGAAACTTTTTTTTGTTATCAGTGTTAAAACTGTTTGTTGTGTTCATGAGAGAATTGTGTTGGGACTACTATTTTGAAAAGGAAGTCAGAACTGTTGATGTTGTACCTGAAGTGTTGTATTCAGAATTGTAGTCAGAATATGAGTCTGATACTGCTCCATTGGGCTGTGATTATAGGGTGTGTTTCAACCGAACCAGGAAAGAAAATGCCTCTGCACTCAATTGGATAGACCTACAACCAATCAGAGCAACGGAGTAAGTGACGAATGTTGAGCAACGCATAGTTGCCAACAGAACTCAACTGCACGCGTGCTGGAAGAAGTAGAAGAATTAGAGAAGAAGATGAGTGTAAACGATCTTTGCCGGTGTTGTAAAAAGAATTTAAAGATACTGAAGAGTACATACCAACACGATCATCATTTTTGAGAGAAATTGTAAACGTGAATGCATATACGAACAAGTTCACTGTATAGTAAACAAATTCAACCCAAGCGCTCTTTGGTGACGTGCATGATTACGTTACTGTTGATCAACTGTACATCATCGTATAAAGCCCTGACAATTTGATTGGTCCAGACTGCTCTGGTTTGAGCATAGTTGCTCCACAATGGATCAAGTCCAGACCGAACTTCCCGACCTCAAATGTTGTAAGCAGGGCTAAGTTTGGCTGGCATCCAGGCTATGAGAGAACGGGAGTGATGAGTAAACAAGATGGATGAAGTTCATTACTCCTGTGTTTTTATTGTTTTATAACTCCACAAAGATACCACAAAGTTGTGCTGCTTAATATTTTTGTGAAAATTGTGATAGCTGTTTTTCAGGATTCTTCAATTAATAGAGCGTTTAAAAGAACAGCATTTATTTGAAATATTTTTTTTTGTAACAAATGTAAAAGTCTTTCCTGTCACTTTTGAACAATTTAATGCATCCTTGCTGAATAAAAGTATTCATTTCTTTTTTTTTCCAAAATCTTCACGTTACTTGTGGCAAACAGAAGCTCAAACATGCTTGCTTGACGTGCGAGAACCAATGAGGTTCATTCTCGTGTTATGCAGCACGTTTGAGCTTCCGCAAGAACCAATGAGGTTTGCTCTTGTGCATCAAGAAGGTTCGGTTGAGCTTCTGCTTATGTTCGCTGATCAATGTTTATATGTGAATAAAAGCCTAAATTCATAAATGAAGCCTAAATTCACCATATAATGCGATCATGTCTCCAGACAATTTTCCGCTCGATTCATATGGATTAGTTTTACAAACTCTTTATGAACTTTTTGAAGCGTCAAAGTGGTAGTTGCATAGACTGTCAATGGAGAGACAGAAATCTCTCAGATTTCATTAAAAATATTTTCATTTGAGTTATGAAGATGAATGAAACTATTACGGGTTTGCAACGACATGAGGGTGAATAAATGATGACATAATTTTTATTTTTGGGTGAACTAACCCTATAATGGTGTTTCTTCAACTTCAGCCAATTTCATGTCCCAGATTTGTATTAAAACTAACAGATTTCAACTTTTTATTTTTGTGAAATAAATCTTAAACTTTAAGAATCCTTCATTAAAACAATACTTTTTATGTTTAAAACTATGATAATCTAAAGAAAGCGTGAGATAAACATTTCAATGTTAATTGTATAATTTTTCATGTTTGTAAAATTATACAGAAAGTGTAAAATATTATTTAGTTGGAGCATTTTTTTTCAAGCTGAGAAAATTTGTCTTAGCAAAAGAGTTGTTCATTTTATTCCAAATGTCGTGTATGGATACGGACATTATTAGTGGACAAATTTACTTCGACTTTATTTTCTCAAACATTTTTCTATGGGCCAAAAGTGCCACAAACACCTTTAAAATAAATAATTTACCTTTTTAGTTAATCTGTGGTATCAAACTCAAACTATCTGAAACTGCGTCTTGAAACACTTCTTGAAAGTGCAGTTTGTTAAACATAGTTATAGAAAAAACTAAATTCAAATACTAAAACTTGACTCGCATTGTGGCATGACCTCAAACAAACCGCGTTTGCACTCCATGGACTGGAAATGTGGTATAAAGTGTAAACAGTGATGCAAAATTGAACAGAGAGGCCATCGTTGAGAGTAATACTCATCCTGCTCAAGTGTGTAGACATTTTGCCCTGGGGCCCCAAGTCCTGCCACTATGACATCACATGGGGCCTGGTAGTCAACTATCAAAGAAGAAGAGTGGGATCGTCTGGGGCCTAACGTATTAATCAATGGCAAAATATTTATACACGCCATTCCCTAAAAGGATATCTCCTTTTAAAAACCACAGCCCATTGGCACCACATGAAGAGCAACAAGCCATCAAAAAGACCAGAGAATTAAAAATACAAAACACGGCGATGTTGAAAAACAAGAAACTTCATAAAATGTGGAAATTCTCTTGTCGGAGTAATTAAAAAAAAGATGCCATTGAATTAAGTTGCATGTTGCTTTTTTGACTAGGCAACCTTAGATTTGATGAAGTGCTGTCTGGCTGATCAATAGGATAGAGCTCCAGGTGGTATTCTTAATTAAGATAATTTATGAAGCTGTTACAATGGGGATGCATTACAAATAGCCCTCCAAACAGCTTTATACTCAGCCTGCGCTACAGTGTACTGCTTCAGTTTTAGACTTCAGTCATGAATTTGAATACAGTGGAATAGAAACAATCACTAACCTCGTGAAGATCTTGTCAAATTGAGTATTTCACCTGAAGAGCATCCAAATTAATGAGCATCATTTAGAGTGTGTTTCCCTTACAATGATGTATCTCGCCGTTTAATTACCATAGTACGATGCATCATTGAAGAAACTAGCTAGTCACGACTGTTTCCCAAAACCGTATAGTCGCAAATTTGTTGTTTAACCATGTTGGCTATCATGCAAGTAGTGGAGTAATAACTTTTCTAAATGAATCGGTTGGAGATTGAATTAATGCTAGATCTGTTGCTAGAATTTTTTCAGTTATTTTGCTTTATTTCCAGTTTCAACCATACCCTTGTTCTTGCGTACTAGAGCACCTACGGACATGCACACTTTTCAAAAAATGGCGCTTTAAATTTCTTGGCAAAATAATGAGGGTTGCATCATTTTACATTTGCGTTAGCAATCTTCTATCACTTGTTTCTGCTTCTACTTCACCTGTGTTTTGATCCGCAGTTTCTGTACTTTTTCAGAAGATGCGTAATAGCGCACCCTACCATATAAAAACATGGTTAGCTGGAAAATTCAGTGAATGGCGGTGGAAAGAGTTAAGTAGATTTTAAATAAATTCCTACACAGTGCTCGAAGTGTACTGGTATGCACCGGTACGCAGTACCGTCACTTCTATATTTGAATCTGTAGCGTACCTTCACATTTTCTTGCGTAACGGTGTTCTGTCGATTTGTCTTACTTTTTCAGATTTTTCTACGTAGCGCAAAATTATAGCCATATCTATCGGTCCATCCTACCACATTGTAAAAACCTACAGCAGGTTTCTGCTTTGCATCTTTCAATACATAAAATACATGAAGATGTCTATGCGCAAGTAGGAAAAAATATTGATATTGAAATATCACAATATTGATGTGCACATGCACACTTCTCACATGTTGCTGGTACTTTGACTGCCCACAACGAAACATAGAATCTGGCTATTAGTTGGAGTCAGAAGAAGTATACTTTGCAAGGCTGTGCATTCGACTGTGCGCATATGCTCAGTGTACGCGTAAAAAACAAATAATACTTTTGGCTTTAGGGGAATACATTTTTCAATAAATATTTATATTACAACAGTGGCATGTTATAGCTATTGTTTCTATGTGTAGGCTGCTATTTTTCATAACAAATGTAGATCAAAAAGAAAGAATGATAAAAGTTAATATTGGCCTTAGCACGGTAATGAGGAGCCACCAATGGTCTTACCTATAATTGTATACTTATTTAAAACAAATGCTACAGTTAAACAATTACAAGAATATATTACTTTTTCATAAGGCCAAGTATAAGTTAGAATCAAGAGCTTTAAAGTCTGGACCTTCTTAAATTATTGACTAAACAACTGGTTTTCCCCATGTGTAAAATGTGTTCTGCTGATATGACAGATATTGGGAAAAACCTGGCTTTCAGATAATCGAAGAGATGACAGGAAATTAATAGGTTCAGTATAATAATTTTAAGTAAAGATAGTTTGACTTGCCATGGCACTTTGTAAACAAGTGAATGTTGTTGTATAATGTACTTTAGTGCAATTATGTTATCGACCATTTTAAACTAATTTTAAAAGTAGACTGAAAGTATTATTTTTAGTTTAAAAGAATAGCACTTGAATAAACTGCATTTTTTTTGTAAGGGTTATTAAGTCCAAATGTCATGCAAACACAAAACAACGCTTCTAACCACAGGTCGAGAACTGTCTAATCACACAAGTTTGCAATGCTGTTTACAAATATTCATCCGAACTATGGTTTCGGGAAACACCGACTCGTTGAAGTATGCTGATAATGACGGAACTTGGGACCAGTTGGCTACAATGCTTTTGGGAAACGCACCCCAGAACAGCAGAAGGAAAGTCCTATTGGCTGGGGATTGAGTCCCATGGGTTCAGTGACATCACTCTTAGCACTTCTCAAGCTCTATTGGCAGTTCTGACAAAGACACAATTAGCTTGGGAAGTTTCACGGATCTGTGGTCACTGTGAGATCAATGACCCTTGTGGAGACATATAGACATTAGTATGTGAGCTGTCTTCAGTGTTGTTTGGTGATGAATATTCTGTAAAAGGCACACCATGTGGGCTATAATTGGCTTTTTGAAATGATATAAACACTTCCGAAAGGTTAGCATTTAACTTGTCCGCCATAGTGGCATTTTCATTAAAACGTTTCTTGAGCACTAAAGCAGCATATTAGAATGATTTCTAAAGTATCATGTGACACTGAGGACTGATGGCAGCTATATCACAGGAATGAATGACTTTTTAAAAATATATTAAAATGAAGTTATTTTACATTTTATATTGTCAAATATTTTTTTTACAATTGAACAGTTTTCTAATTTAAAATTGTATTCTGTAATCAAACGTCATAAATGTCATAGTCTTCTGATGGCAAAGCTGAATTTTCAGCATCATTACTACAGTCTTCAGTGTCACATGATCCTTCAGAAATCATTCTAATATGCTGATTATGCTCGAGAAATATTTCTTATTATCAGTGTTAAATAAAACAGCTGTGCTGCTTAATATTTTGTGAAAACTGTTTTTTAGGATTCTTTGATGAAGAAAGTTTTAAAGTACAGCATTTATTTAAAATACAATTGTTTTGTATCAAATGTAAAAGTCTTTCCTGCCACTTTTGAAAATAGAAGAAAAATGTATTTTACTGACCCCAAACTTTTGAACGGTAGTGTATATAAGTAAACATTATATAATGTCATATCATTATGGAAAAAAAGTTTAAAGTTTTATACTTTAAGTGCTAGATTTACAACAAAATATATAGACATTGTGTCTATGCCTCAGAATCATTGTGTCTATACCTCACATCTACTAAATTACACTTGACCACAAACCTGATATCAGCACAAATAAAGGCAGGTTGTTGTTCTCACATAAAATCTTAACCTCTATTATAAAAAACCTCTGAGTTTTTTTCACCCAGCATAAAAAAGGTTATTTGAAGAAAAAGAAAAAAGAAAAAGCTATCATTTCAGTGCATGACACTCAGAGACATAAGATAGCAGAGTAGGCAAGATGCTAACTGTTAAAAACAGAAAAAGTCAGTTTGGAGCGACAACACTGCATGCTTATGCTAGCAGAAAAACGCTTAAACGCGTCCACATGAATATGTGTTATGCGTGTGAAGAGCCTGACAACAAAGCAACACTGTTTTTCCCCCCCTTTTTTTTGATGAGGAAACACAGCAGCGATAGAGCCCTAACAACAAGGTGCGCCAAGATAAGTGGCTCCCAGAATGCTCAGCTGTGATTTTTCCAAAAGTGTGCGCTGAAGGTATGACACCCGTGGCATGCTTAACAGTAAAGAATATATTAAATTCAATGAACTCATATGTTCTCATTTTGCATAAGCTTTGTTTCCTCATCTCTAATGCCTAAAAAAGGTCTCATTCATGATAATTTAGTATGAGATTATTAACCTAGTCATTATGACACTGGCATCAGTCCATCCAGGAATGTCTGGCGTTCCAAGAAACAGATCCAGCGATGGCAACACTTAAACACTTCTCCGTAATTGTTCCCCTCTCTTGTAACACTAACATTCCATCACTTGCCATTAGTGCCCGTCACCCAGTAAAATCTAATCTTTTATTCTGTTTTTCAATTATTGTAGAGTGCACACTTAAATGGGGAGGCGGAGATAATGAAATTAACTTCCGAACTTAAAGCAATTCTCTGTGGCACAATGATCAGATATTCACTCAGCCTGGAAAATATATGCAAATTTTATGCGTCGATCATTTGTTATTACCATTGCAGCAACATAAAACAGAGTTTTCTTGAACAATTAGACTTAAAATAGTGCATATTAATTAGCCAGGGGATTGCAGACATGAATATTAAAATTGTGTAATAGAAGCGCCCTGTACTTTTGACATTAGAACAGTGATGTGGGTGTGACAGAATCATGTATTTGTTTGTATTCGGAGGGCCTTGAGATCTCAAAGGCGTTCCATGTACATGAAAAGAAATATGAGCCCAACAGTTTTCATAATGGGTTATAGCTTTTGTCTGCCAAGGGAAGATAATTGCACATAGATGCTCATACATTTAAACCCCTCATTTACTTCTGCACTTCTTGTCTTGCTTGTTTGTTTGTGTTCTTTTGTTCTTCAAGCTAAATTCTATCAGGGAGTGTGCAAAATATAGATTCTTCCTTTAATCTTGTGTGTGCGCGCGTGTGTGTGTGTGTGTGTGTGTGTGCGTGTGTTTAAATAAAACGCTTGTAACATATCAAATAACATAGTCTTACATTTAAAACCTTTTAAAAAAAGAATCCAGTATATATTTAATAATTTATCGCTCACAAAATGCCCTTAAAAATGCTCCAATTTACATAAAAGTAAATAAGGTAGTTATTGTCATTAGGTTTGGTGACACATTTGAACAAATCACCCAGATTCCAGGGCCTCCGGCACAAGACGGCGGCCCCGCCCCTCCCATCCGTCACTAGCGGCAATCTCCCCGAGGGGACGCCCTCGTGACACCCATAATGGTTGTTTGATGGCCCCCATAAAAGAAGTCAATGTATTGATGCAGGCCCTTTGAGGACAAACCTTATTTGTATGTGGATCAATCCAGTCAATTCATAGAATGGAACCATAAGGAAGTGGAAAGCAGACTTCAATGATGACATTACACCTGTGACCTCACAGCTTTCTCTTCGAATTTTGATGACAGAGACAGTCTGTTTTCATGATAGTGTGTTGCATTTTTATTAAATCATTGAATCCCTCACAATCAGATTACCATCTTCCAGATTAAATTGCATTGTCTACAATTTGTCTGTGCAACCTAGGAATGCTTTATCAGCCTGTATTTTTGCTGACGCAAATTTGCATCTTGAGTACATTGACGCCAATTCTAAATTCAAAACATTCAGACAAAAAGAAAAACAAAATAAGAAAAATGGTATGAAAAGAGCAATGCTCGGAATTGAAAAAGAAATATTATGATAATTTCCATTTTACCTTAATATATTAATTTAAAAGACCCTTTTCCATGCAAAACATCATCTCAGTAACCAACTGATGTAATGCTGTCTATAAATAAATAAATAAGGCCTGTGAAGGAAAGACCCACCAGACAAGCTCTAAAGGGAAGTATCAATACTGCAGAAGTCTTTAAGAGACGGAGAAGTCAAAGTTAAAGTTTCAGTCTGCTCTCCACCAAAGTGCTACGAACAACGACTCGGTTGCATCACTTTAAAATGAGGGGAGAAATCATGTCTACCTTTATTAAGATCTTCAAATGAGGCCATAATGAGAACGATTTCAAAGACGGAAAAGGGCAGAATGAAATCCAGCACATACTTACTGAATTCAAGCAGACAGCAACAAGAAGTTTGGATTAAATAAGTTTGGATGATTTCATGATATGACACCACACAATTTAATGCAACATGACATAATGAACAAGGGCTGGTCAGTTACTTTTACTCCGTAGACTCAAAGGGATCCATAAGCTGCTATTACATTAATCTCATACAGTACCTGGCTCTATGATCCTCGGCCTCAGACTGGATTTATCTAATGAGACCTTGTGATGTCTTGCATGTTCTCTTCTCTCAGTCCAATCCCAACTTGAACAAAGCAGACCCCTTCATTTGTATGCACAGAATCTGTAACACTCTCCGAGGAGGCCACCGACCAACGGAAAGAATGAAGACATGAGAAGAAAAGAGGAAAAAAGGTGTTGTCCTGGAACACTGAAGCTTCCAGAATCAGGTTAGTATTCCTCAACAGTAAAAAAAGAAAAAGACGAGGCTAAAAACCTCAGGATTTCTTGTAGAAGTGGGACGCCAATAGTGGGGAGTCTTAGGTGAGGGCAACAGGAAGTTTTCGAGAAAGTTTGAGTGGAGTCCAAAGCGAGGTCCTATGGAAGAGAAGGAAAGAGCCCCAGTGCCTGCCTGCTCCAAAAGAGGATGTGATGAGACTGCATAGCTAATGAGCTCGCCGGCTCCAGAGAACCCCGGCTTTTCTTATTCTCGTTCATCATTAATTCAACAACGTTGATAATTTCATTAGATTGCCACCATTTTTTTTCTTCGGTTATTAATAATTGATGCGCACGGCTCCTGGACCGGGGCAGTCCCTGTGCATGCTTTCACGCATGTGTGTGGTAACTGTGATATGGACACACCTAAACACAGTACCTTTTCCACGCATACACACCGCACACTCCAAATGCACACACACACACGCGGCCGAGCTCTGAAAAGGCAGCGCAGGGGATAAAACATATGGCAGTCGTCAAAATGAAGCAGCGCTTCAGGTAAATAAAACAGTACCTGGCAAATACTGGAGAGTTCTCATCTGGCGCTGTGGCAAAAGCACAGAGAAAACCGCCAGGGCAGTAAAACAAACACACAGAGCCAGACGAGCAGCCAGCCGATCTCCCTGCAAGCTTTCAACAGCCAAGCTGTGGGATTACTCTAATCACATTTATTTATTAACCCTCAATTAAGAATGGAAGTCTTACAGCTCATGTTAGTTTAGGGAGAACACTGGGACCTGCAAGGCACATAATTGACAGGCAGGGCTTATTCTTAGTTCAAACCGTTTTGGCTGATTAAGTATAAGCCTTTCATCTGTAGATACAATGCTATTAATTAAATCATTAAAAGAATTATTCACTTGCGAGAGGGGGGATTTAAAAAAAAAGAAAGGAAAATCAAATGAGAAGCTGCCTTGCAATAACTCCTGAAATATTCATTAATAAAAAAAGATTGCTTAAATTTAATGACAGGGATTACATGTGTAGAGACCGTCTCCGTTTCGCCAAGCCTGCCCCTTAACACAAACCCTCCTCCCCCGTTTGATTACTTGATAAAGAGATTAAATAAGAGAGCGGAGCACACACATCTCACACAGGCATTGATACACAGATTGTGTAGCTATAAACAAAGACGGTACTCGATGTACACACTAAAGAAGCAGCACAAAGTTAAATAGATCACCTAAAAATGTAAATTCTGTCATCATTTACTGAACCTCCTTTCTTTCTTATTTTAATAAATGCTGGTAACCATTGACTTCCATTGTATGGAACAAAAAAAAAAATCTTATTTTATGTTCCACAATAAAAATAAAGTCATATAACATGAGGGTGACATAAGTATACATTTTTGGCACTTCTTTGACTGTTTTCACACTGTGGCAAAAGCGTGTTGATCAAACAGGATCAGTGTTGGTTTCTTAGAAGTTTCTATGTTTTGAGTGTCTCTCAAGTCTACATACTAGTTTGGAGGCTTTGTTTTTGGGTGTAAACTTCAGATATCAGATCATTATGGATAGATCTTGTTTGATTGACTGATACCCTTTTCCTTCTCAATCTTTCACGTGGATGTGCATCCACACACACATGCAGATAAAGTAACTGTTCTTATGCCTGCCAAGTACACAATATCCAGATCATTACTCTGCTTTGAGTTGGTCTTCTCACCACAGTTTGTAAAGAAGAGAGTTTGGAGTGTATATTGAGGAACAAAGTGCATCACAAAAACTGATTCTGCTTGCTCTGGTTGCCAAACCAGTGCATTTGATTCACCCAAAACTTGACTGAAATGATTGGTATAGGGTCAAAACACCACACAAGACCAAGCACAACTGAATACAAGCATGTGCTAAATTAAAATGTACTATTAATGACCATCATGAAACTATAGAAGTTGTTCATGTGTTTAGAACGCCTGTTTACACCTCAAAACAATTGTGAGATAAAGTTTAAATAAGAAATACATTCTCTGTGATAAATCACAATTACGAGAAACAACCACAATTGTTTAGTTTTGTCAGTTTCCACACAAAAAAAAAAAAAATCTCTGTGTGATATAACAGCAACTGCGAGAAATAAAGTCACAATAATGAGAAACAGTCACACTTGCGATACACAATATTATATATAAAGGTTGTAACTGTGAGAAAAAATATGCATTTGCTAAAAAAGCTTTGCAGTCATGAGATATAAAGTTGCAGTCATGAGAAATAAAGTCACAATTGCTAGATATATGATGTATAAAGTCACAAATTGGAGACAAAAGCCGAAATTAGGAGAAACAGACACAAAGTCAAGATATAGTCACAGTTCTTTTGTATAGAAAACCTGTTATAAATAAAATCTTTGTGTAATATGAAGTTGCAATTGTGATAAATGGCCACAAATACGAGAAATAAAGTCAGAATTGTGAGATATAAAGTCACAATTATCAGAAATAGTCAGAATTGTGAGATATAAAATTGCATCACGTATAGTCACAAATGTGAAATTAAAAGATGTATCACGAGATATAGTCACATTGTGAGATATAAAGTTGTAAATGTAAGAAAAAGGACACTATTGCAAGATTGCAAAATCTCATAGTTGTGAGATATTGTCACAATTATATACAAAAAAGTCACAATTGCTAGATATGAAGTTACATTGTGAGGTCACAATTGTGAGATAAAAGGTGGCAACTATGATAAAAAAAAGTTGCAGTTGAGAATTATAAACCTTTCAGGCCATATGTTTCTGTATCAAAGTATGTGTGTGAAACACAACAACAAAAATGACCCATATTCTGCAGCATTGCACAATCCCAAAAGTGTTGCACACTGTCATCACCACGCATTCGTGACACCATTGTTTTTGAGATAGAAGATTGAACCCATTGGTGATTGTAGGATGATTGATGGCTCTGTGCTAAAGCAGATGAGACACACTCCGCCCCTACTGTAGTGAGACTGTTTGAGAGAGTGCCAGTAGCTCACCCATAGGGGGGCCTCACCGAGTTCTTCAAAAAGCCTGTGTGTGTGTGTGTGTGTCCTCCTCTGTTTGATCCCTCCGCAGAGGGTCAGGACACAGGGGATTGGTCTATAGATCAGTTTATGTGTGAATCTGTCTGGTGGTGGGTGGTTGGTGCAAACAATTGATGCTAAAAATAATGTTCAACACAGAACTGCTATGATGGAAGAATGAAATCAAGGGGAGAAATGTGAGTCTGAAAGAGTTAAATATACAGTGTGTGTACATGCTCTTAAGGCCAGTTGATGAGGTTTGAAAGCTCGCAAATCCTACCAAAACCTTTGAGGCTGCAAATGCCTGGTACTCCTAGTGTTGTCAGTCTATTTTTCTATCAAATTAGACTGTGGGGAGATGAAAACAAAACTTCACAAAGGATAACTTTGGCTAATTGATGCTCCTGGTAAATAAATAAATAAATAAATTGATTATAACCCCTTTTGTGTATTGTTTTTTCATCAACATCTGGTATCAAACAGGCTCCAGCCATACAGATGAAAGCCATGATAGAACAATTACATGCAGATCAGTCACACAACACAGACAAGTGTTCTGTTTGGGCATTTTCTTTCTTTTCTGATTCATTAACAACTTTCCCTGTCAGGTTGGTGGTTAGATGATTCTCATATATATATATATATATATATTATATATATACACTCACCTAAAGGATTATTAGGAACACCTGTTCAATTTCTCATTAATGCAATTATCTAATCAACCAATCACATGGCAGTTGCTTCAATGCATTTAGGGGTGTGGTCCTGGTCAAGACAATCTCCTGAACTCCAAACTGAATGTCAGAATGGGAAAGAAAGGTGATTTAAGCAATTTTGAGCGTGGCATGGTTGTTGGTGCCAGACGGGCCGGTCTGAGTATTTCACAATCTGCTCAGTTACTGGGATTTTCACGCACAACCATTTCTAGGGTTTACAAAGAATGGTGTGAAAAGGGAAAAACATCCAGTATGCGGCCGTCCTGTGGGTGAAAATGCCTTGTTGATGCTAGAGGTCAGAGGAGAATGGGCCGACTGATTCAAGCTGATAGAAGAGCAATTTTGACTGAAATAACTACTCGTTACAACCGAGGTATGCAGCAAAGCATTTGTGAAGCCACAACACGCACAACCTTGAGGCGGATGGGCTACAACAGCAGAAGACCCCACCGGGTACCACTCATCTCCACTACAAATAGGAAAAAGAGGCTACAATTTGCACGAGCTCACCAAAATTGGACAGTTGAAGACTGGAAAAATGTTGCCTGGTCTGATGAGTCTCGATTTCTGTTGAGACATTCAGATGGTAGAGCCAGAATTTGGCGTAAACACAATGAGAACATGGATCCATCATGCCTTGTTACCACTGTGCAGGCTGGTGGTGGTGTAATGGTGTGGGGGATGTTTTCTTGGCACACTTTAGGCCCCTTAGTGCCAATTGGGCATCGTTTAAATGCCACGGCCTACCTGAGCATTGTTTCTGACCATAAAATTGTCCATCCCTTTATGACCACCATGTACCCCTCCAGCAGGATAATGCACCATGTCACAAAGCTCAAATCATTTCAAATTGGTTTCTTTAACATGACAATGAGTTCACTGTACTAAAATGGCCCCCACAGTCACCAGATCTCAACCCAAAAGAGCATCTTTGGGATGTGGTGGAATGGGAGCTTCATGCCCTGGATATGCATCCCACAAATCTCCATCAACTGCAAGATGCTATCCTATCAATATGGGCCAACATTTCTAAAGAATGCTTTCAGCACCTTGTTGAACCAATGCCACGTAGAATTAAGGCAGTTCTGAAGGCAAAAGGGGGTCAAACACAGTATTAGTATGGTGTTCCTAATAATCCTTTAGGTGAGTGTGTATATATATATATATATATATATATATATATATATATATGTATACACACAATTTTTTTGTGTTTTTTTTGTGATGGTTGTTCATGAGCAATTAAACTACCCAACGTTCTTTAGAAAAATCCTCCAGCTCCAGCAAATTCTTCAGTTTTCTAGCATCTTTAGCATTTTTGAACCCTTTCCAGCAGTGACTGTGATTTTGAGATCCATCTTTTCACACTGAGGACAATTGAGGGACTCAAACACAACTATTAAAAAAGGTTCAAACATTCGCTGATGCAGCAGAAGGAAACACGATGCATTAAAGGGTTAGTTCACCCAAAAATCAAGCCTAGAGTTAGTTCTGGCAGGTCATGCTAGTCAAGCTCGCTGTCAGCTGATATACAGCTACCTAGGAATACGATGTCTAACACAGCATGCATATTTAAGCTCCTTCAGTATTAATATCAGCATCTATCGCGTTTAGATGCTAAATGCGATAGATGCTGATAATAGCATTAGCTGAGCTAATGACCCTCCTCCATCCCCAGCTCCTCCTCTCGTCATTAAGGATTTGGCATTCGGATTTCCTTTGAATCAGACTAAAATCCTGAATTATGTTGTACATTAAATATTGACATTAATGATATCTGCAATACATTATGTTGGTTCTGTTCTATTTACCCTAAGGGGGGTTATCGCTAGCCTGGTCTTACCAGACTCTCGTACATTTCATTTTACAGAAAGTCTGGCCACTCTCCATTGACAAGCGTTAACTTCATTGAAGGCGGGTACTCTGTTGAAGTTTAAAACTACTTGATCTGCCCAGAGCCACCCTGGATCTGCCATAACCGTTAACGTTTGGTCTCGACGTATGTCATTAGCCGTTCGCCTCTGTTTCTCACATGGAAATCCGTAAAAATAATGGCGATGAAATATATTGCTCTTGTAAATACTTGCCAGCATTTAAAGAAATACAAAATGCATCCAAATTACAATATAAGCATCCAAATAAATATTTTATTTATTTATCTTCCAGTGGTCAAAAATGATATAAACAGTGAATTTTGAAGTGATATATTCTTGAAAACTCAGAGATGTGGATTCGGACAGCAATTAAATTACCACACAACCTTGGTGTTTGTCTAAAACAGTAGGTAATTCGGCCGGGATTTTTACGTGGGTGGTGGGAGACGGATGGCAATCACTGACTAGCCCCTGTAAATGATGACAATGCCTTCCGACCACACGAGAAACAATTACCGTCCGAATAGGGCTTCAACCAACTCCCTTACCACTAACGGAGCGAACTGGAAAGGCTTCAACTTCTGGATATTCGGCAGTGGTGCCACAACAGAATGAATGGCTTCACTCGCATCTTTCTCCGCCGCCATTACTGAACTACAACTCAAACTAGCGCAAAACATTCTCTTTTTGAATTTGAAGATCAAGATAAATTTTACTAATTTGTCTTCCGGGAAACATGTAAGTATCTTCTGTTGCTTCTGAAAGGCAGTACTAAATGATGTTTTTTTTTTATATATTTAAACAAAATAAGATCTTCATTCATTAGAAGGATCTTCATCCTGTTCAAAAGTTTTCACCCCCAGCTCTTAATGTATCATGATCACAAGCCTTTACATAATACATGCTCTTGTATTTAAAAAGGGCAACACAACAGAATGCTTGCCATGATGTCCATCTACATGTGTATGTCTGCATTTCTGGTGCTTTAAAATGGGATGAAAATCACGACACACCTTTTCCAAGAGCACCACCACTAAAAATATGAAAGATAGCAAAATATATAAGCAAAAAATCAAAACAAACGACTTCAGCAGTTGATTAGCTGGTCCTTAAATGAACCAGATCCCTAAATGAGCAGGCCTGAACCTTTGGAGTGACATAATCAGTGTGAGTTGGGATCATCTAACATAGTCAGTGATGTCTCCATGCTGCCTCTGAGTGAATGGATCACCCCAGTTTTCCACAGACATCTCTCATCCATCCCCACTGAGACTGAAATGTGCAGAAGGAGGCCAGAGATGAGGGGACCAGCGGGTGACTGGAACTAACCTCGCTAACTTCACCGTAGCCTCTAGGGGGGTCGGGCTCACGAATGGCACTCGGCATGAATCACTCGTCTGGAAATTATGTCCACAACATTTAATATAGCGAATTGCTACTTGCGTTACAGACGGCACGTGATCATTCATCACAACTTCTCGCAGCCGTGGCTGTTTGCCCAATTCGACACCCTGCCCTTCTATAATGGGTGTACAATTGAATCAGGTGTCTGGTCCTCTTAAGGAAATTAAGTCATGGCTTACGCTGCGGCCACTTAATGAGGGCCGGGCTGCGAGACAGTGACGAATGGGGGGCGATGCTAGGGTAGAGCAATATCTGCATTCCGTCGCCATGTCGATTTTTCACCCTTCCGCCTCCCTGCTGCCATCCCCCTCCTCCCTTGAGAGGGAGAGATATCAGTCACCTGCGCAGTTATTAGAAAGCTCATATTTGAACATAGATTCCCTTCTGCGATGACAGCTAATAACAGGATTGTCGTTCATGAGCCGTATTTTTACGTAGTCTTTTGATTATGATGGACATTACGAGCTTCGGATACGTCCACCCAGCACTGCAGGTGCCTATAACTAGTTAATGGTGGCGCTTATGATGTACGGAATTTGTTTAATAATTCAAGATGGTGGGAAAGTCAACTGTGTGGCCCACATTTTGCAGGACTTTTGACAGATCTCTTTCATAATGTACAAGATTTAAATGTTTATTTAATTGAGGTAGAGTCTATTGAAGCCTTTTGATGCCTCAGAGAAAAAAATAATAAAGACACATTATGAGATATAAAGACAGTTGTGAGAAATAAAATCACAATTACAAGAAATTAAGTAGCAATTGTGAGAAATAGTCTAATTTGTGAGATATAAAGTTACAATTACAGGAAATAAAGTCACAATTATGAGATATGAAGTCACACTGTGAGATATAAAGTACAGTTGTACAAAAGTCATTTGTCAGATATAATGTTGCATTAGTAAGATATGAATTCACACTGCAAGATATAAAGTCACATTGTGAGAAATAAAGTCATAATCTCAGGAAATAATCACAACTGTGAGATATTAAGTCACATTAGACATATAAAGAGATTGCAATTGAGAAAAATAACCACTGGTTGATTTTATTAGTAAAAACAACCATTCAACTATTTGTTTTACCCACACTTATTAAATGAAAACTGAAACTAAGACTAAAACTATTGGTCAAAAAACATTTTCGTAAACTGAAATAAAATTAAAAAATCATAATAGATGAAAAACTACAACTAAAACTAGAATAATAATAAAATAATCATTAGCAAAAATAAATAATCGTTTTCATAATTAATAAGCTTTTTACTGTGGCGGAAAATCTGACCTGTGGCTGTTTAGGGAAATGTGGCGCTTCATGCATTAGCTGAGGCTATTAACCTCTGTTGTGTGAAGCGCTCAGTGAAGAACCGAAACGTAGAACACATCGATATTCCTAAACGGCTGTTCACAAAGAATGCGCTTGTTGCAGAAATGGAAAATGACACGACACAAGGTAATGAGACGCAAGTTGACCCACTTTTAACTTAAGCGCACTGCTTTTAGAATTACGTTTCATGCGCAACGAGAGATGCGGTGCAACAGCAAATACTAGTAGTAAGTAGCCTACTACTACTGTATGTTGGAGATTTCATGTTTGTATAATATTGACAGGCTGAAAGGTGTTATTATCATTGTTTTTACAAATCATTTACTCCTAATAATATTATTATTCATGTAGAGACCTTTCTCAACAATTAACGTAGGGAATACCGGACACACACAGACACTGGATATACACTTCATTATTTAAAGGGGGGGTGAAATGCTGTTTCATACATACTGAGCTTTTTACACTGTTAAAGACTTGGATTCCCATCCTAAACATGGACAAAGTTTTAAAACAAAGTTTCTGTGCCAAAAATACTCCTTCCGGTTTCTCAAAAGTTTTTTTCAAGTATGGGTATATCTGACGTCAGATAGGGCGGATTGTCCTTGTACGGACTCTTCTCCTGGAAGGGACTAGAGCGGGAGGCAAACACTTTAGGGAAGCCGGCTGCGGCGCTGCACTGCAGTCACAGGACTTGACGAAATCAACAATGTCACCAAAGATGTGTGTTTTTGGTTGTCAGGGCAAGACAACCCAACATAGCTTCCCAAAGAACCCAGCGTTAATGGAACAGTGGATGGAGTTTGTTTTCCGCAGCAGCAATGGAGTTGTGCTAGTGTTTTTGTTTGTTCCCTGAATTTCGGCGACGATCGTTTATAAACAAGGTACAGTTCAACTCCTTGTAGCTCGTCTAATTGTGAAAGATGGAGCAGTCCCAGCGATTAAGGTTCACGGTCGTATGTTGGAAGCATGTGGTTAGTAAAACTGCTTCAAATGTCTTTGTGTTGTTAGCAGTGATGCAAGTAACGCATTACTCTAATTTGACCACTTTTTCCAGTAACGAGTAATCTAACGCGTTACTATTTCCAAACCAGTAATCAGATTAAAGTAATTTATCCAAGTCACTGTGAGTTATTTTTTTGGTCATTTTCCTTAGTAAAAATATATATTTTTGCTTTCTTGTTTAGTCTCACAGGGTTCCCTTTCGAGGGAACTCGCACTGCATCGGGACGACGCTTTGGGGATGCTCCCTTAGCATCAGCGAATCTGAAACCAGAATGCCAACTAGGCCAATCCGATTGGCGTGCGTGATGACGTCATCGTGACGGCATACCCGGAAGTATAAAAGGGTTGCTGGAGCGTAATGGCGGTAGTTATTGCTCTTCAGCAAGCGCTATCTGTCAAACTGTCTGTCTATTTACTGTTGTATGTCAGTGAAAGTGTGTGATTGAAATGAAGTGTGAAAAAGTGAGAGAGTTCAAGCAGTGTGTGCATCCTTGCCCTCGCTACATGTCGGGCTCGGATACACACCTGCTGTGTGTGCACTGCCTGGGCGTTCAGCATGCTCGAGCGGCTCTCGAGGGAGCCGCTTGTGAGCATTATGAAAGCTGACGCTCAGAGTGCTCCGCTCTCGGCGTGAGCCCCGTGGATCGGTCCCGCATCCGCCGAGGCGGTGCGGCGAGGCTGGTCATGGGGCTCACGGATGGACTGTCAGCGGGACTGGGACTGCTGAGGCATCTTCCCAGTCTTTATCTGACAGTTCAGATGTTCTCCTTCCCCGTGTGGAAGCCCGCGCTGCGGCTTCTTCCCCCGGGGCGGAGGACGCGATGTGTGAGAGGTCTGATTCTGAGGAATTAGACGTACTCAGCATCGAGGCAGTCAAAGTCATAAGCACTTCTTAAATATGCAAGATTCCATCCACGCGATTGCTGGAAAAAAAAGAAAAAAAAAAGGCAGCGCGCAGGTTATGGGTCTGCAATTAATGTGAACACACGCGATCGGTGTGCATGAGATACTGGTTGGCTTAACATACGAGTCCGTATAGTAAAATAAATCAGTATTTGTCTGTTATGGCTGCATTTAAGTCTGAGGATTTAAATGAGATATTATCTGACTCTGAGGAGTTAGATATTCAGTCATTTCAGACCATGTTTCACTGTATTGTGTGACACTGTTTGGCTTTTTTCTCGAGGGATGAAAGCCAATTGTATTATGACGGCTTCAACCACGTTGCTGAGGCAACGCGGGGTCTATGAGTCCGTATAAATACAAATAAAACAGTGTCGTCTGATTAATTACGGCTACATTTAATTCTAAGGAATTAAAATTAAATATAATCTAACTTTGAGGAGTTAGATATTCAGCCTATCATTCAGACTATGTTTCACCTTATTGTGGCTGCATTTAATTCTGAGGAATTAAATTAAAATATTATCTGACTTTGAGGAGTTAGATATATTTTTTATTCAGCCTATTATTCAGATCAGGTTGCACGGGTTTGGTGATTATGATGGCATTTAATTCCGAGGAATTGAGTGTCATGTTATCCGACTTTGATAAGTTGGATACTTTAATTCTGTCACCCAAGCGTGTTTAACTTGTGAACTGGATATTCATCTAAGATGGAGCCCTCCTGAAGTTGATGTCGTTCTCGCCGCCTTGTGGCCTGCGGGACACATCAGTTTCAGGCAATTGCTAATCGCAGTGTCCGCTCTAGGGTTGTGGCCCTGTTGAGCTGCTCCCTTAGATGAGGCCCCCTGCTGGCCAGCCCCCTCTCCCGGGTAGGAGCGATCGAGGTCGCCTCCCCTGTGGAGTTTTCGGGAATCGATGCTGTGTTCCCGCCGTCTAGTACGCTTCGGGCCACATCGTTTCCCCGTGCACGCGTGCTGCACCAGCCGCCTCTAGCAAGACTTGCGGTGGTCCAGCAAACGCGTACGCACACCGAAAATCTTCCTCGATTTCGCCCTGCCGGTAAGCCGCTTCAGGGGGTCGGGGAGGAGGCTCGGTTGACACCCGAGACCGGCCTCGAGAGGCTGGTTCCCTTAGCAGATTATCTCGGCGCATGGTTATGCCTCCGAATATATCAGCTTGGGGCCTGCGACTGTAGGAAGGGGCATACAGACTGCAGTCCGGTTACCTTCCCCTGAAGTTCAGTGGGGTGGTCTGGACGGCAGTGGTCCCTGGGCAGGTTCGGGTAATGGAACAGGAAGTTCACTCCCTGTTGGTAAGGAGGCCACAGAATGTGCTCCTCCGCCAGACAGGGAGTCCGGGTTCTACAGCCAGTACTTCATAGTTCCTAAGAGGGATGGCGAGTTGCATCCAACTTTAGACCGGAGGTACTTGAATCGTTCTCTGAGGAGATTCAGATTCAAGATGCTTAGCATTTCCTCCATTGTGATTCAGATCCAGTCTGAGGACTGGTCTGTCACGATGGGTCTGAAGAGGACGCATACTTCCCTGTATCCATCCTTCTGTGTCACAGGAAGTTCCTGAGGTTCGCTTTTTGGGGCAAAGCGTACCAATATCGGGTTCTTCCAGGCGGCCTGGTCTCTAAAATGAAGCTAGGCCACAGCATCACTGTGAAGCAGTTTAAGGTCTGCTGGGGCTCATTGCGGCTGCGTCCAACAGAATATCTCTTGGCCTGCTGCATGAGACCCTTACAGTGGTAGCTGGGAATCAAGGGGTTTTCCTCTGGGGGAAAACCATTCTGTATGATCAGGGTAACGCGCAGATGCCTTCGTTCCCTAGTCATATGGAAGAAACCTTGGTTTCTGTCCCAGGGGCCAGTGTTGGGAGCGTTCTGTTGCCGGGAATCCGTTTCAACAGACGCCTCCCTCACTGGCTGGGACGTGGTTATGGGAAGTAAACCAGGTGGCTTTCCTTGAGGGGAAATCCATTCTGTATGATCAGGGTAATGCGCAGTGACCTTCGTTCCCTAGTCATATGGAAGAAACCTTGGTTTCTGTCCCAAGGGCCAGTGTTGGGAGCGTTCTGTTGCCGGGAATCCGTTTCAACAGACGCCTCCCTCACTGGCTGGGACGTGGTCATGGCGGCCGCTTTGCGAGAGGTCTGTGGGAGACCAGGCATTTCTCCTGGCACATCTACTGCCTGGAAATGCTGGCGGTCTACAAAGCTCTGAGGAGCTTTTTCCCGGACCTCCGCGGCCACCATGTCCTGATATGGAAGTAAACCAGGTGGCTTTCCTTGAGGGGAAATCCATTCTGTATGATCAGGGTAACGCGCAGTGGCCTTCGTTCCCTAGTCATATGGAAGAAACCTTGGTTTCTGTCCCAAGGGCCAGTGTTGGGAGCGTCCTGTTGCCGGAAATCCGTTTCAACAGACGCCTCCCTCACTGGTTGGGGCACGGCAGGGGGGTTTGAGGTTGCGCCCTCTTTGCAGACTGGCGCATCACATCCTCCTGTGGTCCCAAGGGAAACTGTTGTCCATCAGGGCAATGTATGTCCCGGGGGTCCAAAATCAGGGAGCAGACATCCTGCTGAGGCAGGGGCTGAGGCCTGGGGAGTGGCGACTCCACCCAGAGGTGGTGGAGGCCATTTGCAAGAGGTTCGGCCCAGTGGAAGTGGATCTGTTTGCGTCTCGAGAGACGTCCCACTGTCCACTGTGGTTTTCCCTCACGCATCCAGCTCCGCTGGGGCTGGATGCCATGGTGCAGACGTGGCCGAGGCTGCGTCTGTACGCATTTCCCCCGATTGCTCTGCTCCCGGGAGTCCTGGAAAGGGTCCGTCGACAGGGGGTCAGTCTACTTCTGGTAGCACCCCGTTGGCCGACTCGAGTTTGGTTCTCGGATATCATAGCTCTGTTAGCAGGTCAGCCGTGGGAGATTCCTCTGAGGAGGGATCTCCTATCTCAGGCGGCGGGTACGATATTTTACCCCCGCCCGGAGATTTGGAACCTATGGGTCTGGCCCCTGAGGGGACCAGGTACATAGAGGCTGGCCTATCGGCGGAGGTGATAGAGACCTTACTCAGCTCCAGGGCTCCGTCTACGAGGAGACTGTACAGCCTCAAGTGGAATGTATTTTCCACTTGGTGCAGAGAACGTGAGGTGGACCCAGTTAACTGCCCAGTGGCTTCAGTGCTGGAGTTCCTCCAAGATCGTTTTTCTGCAGGGCTTACCCCGTCCACATTCAAGGTGTACGTGGCTGCCATTTCGGCTTTCCACACTCCTCTGGGTGATGGGCCTCTGGGTAGGCACCAGCTGGTTGTACAATTCCTCCGTGGGGCTCGGAGGATGAGGCCTGCGGCTCGGACCAGAGTTCCAACCTGGGACCTGGCAGTGGTTCTCGAAGGATGGCTGAGGCCCCCTTCGAACCATTGGAGTCGGCTGGACCAAAGGATCGGACTCTTAAGGTGGCTTTTCTCCTTACCATTACCTCTCTCAGGAGAGTGGGAGATCTCCAGGCCTTGGCGGTAACGCCGACCTGCCTGGAGTTTGCCCCGGGAGGAGTAAAGGCCATCTTACACCCTAGGCCGGGCTACGTGCCTAAGGTGCCATCAAGGGTGGTCAGGTCATTGGTCCTGCAGGCATTTCATCCTCCGCCTCATGTGACGGCGGAAGAGGGGAGACTTCACCTACTCTGCCCGGTTAGGGCGCTCAGAGTTTATTTGGCGAAGTCTGCACAGTGGAGGAGATCACAACAACTGTTGGTGTGTTTTGGCTCACCTAAGAAGGGATTGCCTGCGTCTACTCAGACAATCAGTAATTGGATTGTCCAGGCGATTACCATGGCCTATCAGGTGCGCAGTTTGCCTTCACCTGTGGCTGTGAGGGCTCATTCCACCAGAGGCATGGCCTCTTCGGTGGCCCTTCTTTCTGGGGTCCCCTTGCAGGATATCTGCGAGGCGGCCGGGTGGGCTACCCCACACACTTTTATCAGGTTTTATAGCCTGGATCTCCCTACGACGCCTGGTGCTAGGGTGCTCCAGTCCTAGCTGTGCCCGGTTTCCGGCTTCACACTAGGGCAGGCGCTACCCTTCGGTGTGGCCTAGTGGGTACTCGTTCCCCAAAGCGTCGTCCCGATGCAGTGCGAGTTCCCTCGAAAGGGAACTGCTCGGGTTATGTATATAACCCTTGTTCCCTGAGAAGGGGAACGAGCACTGCATCCCGACGCCACACCTTGGCGCGCCTGGAGCGCATGCTTCAGAGCAATTACTACCGCCATTACGCTCCAGCAACCCTTTTATACTTCCGGGTATGCCGTCACGATGACGTCATCACGCACGCCAATCGGATTGGCCTAGTTGGCATTCTGGTTTCAGATTCGCTGATGCTAAGGGAGCATCCCCAAAGCGTCGTCCCGATGCAGTGCTCGTTCCCCTTCTCAGGGAACAAGGGTTATATACATAACCCGAGCAGTTTTTCCTGCATAGAGAATTATGAGGCGGCCGTCTCCGTCTGTCGACAAAACTCAAGACAGGCAGACACTTGCTCAGATTAGGCATGTCGTGATAATTAAATAATCATCAGAAATATATATTGTCACATTATCCTTCAGCAATCATTATTAGTATATTATTATTTGCTAGTAGCCTACAAAGTCATCTAAAGCCATTCCTCCGCTGTAGCTGTCCATCATTCTCCGTTCAGCATTCAAACTGCGCGTCGCGTTCGGTTCCAGTCAGCAGCAGCACGGTAAAGCTCACTCCAATATGATATATTCCCGTTATAATACTTGATATGTTGATAAAATAATTTATCTTCCTGGAGTTTATATAGCGGTTTTCTGAAAGATGTTGTGCTCGCTACTCAGGTGACAACACAAGGACTATTAATTAGCATCACACGCACAATAACCAGAATTAAAAACTGTGAAGAAACAAATAATCAGTGAATGTTTGGACCGATATAGGCTACATAGTAGACTAGGATTTGTGGGCTCAACGCTCATCTTCTCTTTATGCCGTGAACTTTTCAATGTGCACTCGGGCTGCACTGCGCACACTGATTCCATGTTGCTTTAAGCGCATCATTCTGCACCCGGGATGCGCATAAGCGCTTTGTTGCCGCTCTGTTTTGAAGCGTTTCATATATTTTCATAGTTTTGTGCACTTAAAGATTATTAAAAAATATATTGTTCTCACGTATCGATCATATATTTGTTGTCCCTTTACAGAGCTGCACATTACGTTTACAATACAATATAAATCTTGTAATTTTATATTATTTGTGTAGGCCCATATAATTATTTACATTCATATATAAATATATATTAAAAATTAAATATAAATTGTTTTTCATGAATGTATTTAATAAGAACACAAAGTAATTTGTACCTTTTCATTAACATGTTTAGGGTTTTATGTTTAGTGTTTTATGTTTAGTGTAGTGTAACATGTTTTATGTTTAGTGTTGGCAAAAACGGTTGTCATTTTTATGTTGAGGCTGCAGAGGTGTTGTCGGCAACTGATGAATGTAACTAATAAAGTAACTTGTAATCTAACTTAGTTACTTTTAAAATCAAGTAATCTGTAAAGTAACTTAGTTACTTTTAAAATCAAGTAATCTGTAAAGTAACTAAGTTACTTTTTCAAAGTAACTGTGGCAACACTGGTTGTTAGCTATCGACTCGTTCATTCAAATGCGCTACTATTCCATTGTTTTTCTATGTAAACACGCACTAGTCTGACATGCAAAGCTGTTCCGCTTGCTACTGCTAACATTAAATCGCATACAGTCAATAAACCAAATGATGTCCTCATAAACCATGAGTAAACACACACAAATGTTGTAAAACTCGCGAGCATGACAAGCCGCTAAGCAAGTATATAAGTTACAGTTACAGTACATACCATTGAGACGTCCTGCTGTAGTCGTCGTTGCTGCTTCTCCTGTTCAATTTCAGCCTCTAGGTCTGATTCTGGATCATATATGCATGACTAAATCTGATTGATCTCAATGTTTATTTAGGATAACGTTTTTTTTTCTCCACGTTTAAGGATGTAAGAGCTTTCAGACGCTCTCAACGCAATAGCTGCGCGCGCTCGTCATTCTTTAGCTCCGCCCACACGATACATCCCCCAGCCGCTCAGTTTTTTTCGGAAAGACTCGGTACAGCCTATCTAAACTAAAGACCTTTTCGGAGATATGAAGGATGCAAACTTTAATGGACAGTAAAACAAAGTCAGAATACCGTAACTCCAGGCCGGCACAGTAACTTCTAAACAACGGCTAGACAAAAGCAGAGTATCCAAACTCAGTTTGAGTCCAAAACAATGGCAAAGAGCGGTAACTGGTGTTACGTGTTCTGCCTTGGTTTCTCCTGGGCTTTGGAACTTACTGTTAAGACAACCCATTGTTTTCTCGAAAAAAAACAACAACAACGGAATTGACCCAAGATACTTATCCACATGATAAAGGAGGTCTTGAAAGTCCAAAATAACAACTAATTTTCGACCAAAAATGAAGTTACTGCCTTTTGCCTTTGTAGGGCAGAGAGATATAGTCACACAGCAGGATATAAAGTCACATTTTGAGAAATAGTCACAATTATGAGATATAAAGGGTACCTTTTTATATTTTACATTCATAAAAAAAGTACCTCATTTTGTTTATTTATTGATTACTCTGAGGTGAAAACTGGCTTCCATAATGTAATGGTGCAATGTAACTCACACTTCACTGTGAGGGTCAGGAAAACAGACTATTCTGAAAAATAGTCTTCAGTGCTGACATTTCTAATACTGTGAACATGCACTTTTTAGGTTCTTATGTGTGTTTGTCTCAACAATTTACTCTCAAAATGGATGTTTATGACCCTCTGATATATATGCTGTCAAAATGTCATAAGATTGACTTATTTAAAGAGCGTCATGTGATGTGAAAGGGTTACTTTTCTGGACCACAAATCCATGAATGTATGAAACACACAGAAGGAGTTATCAGAGTGCAGAGAGCATTCAGTCAAACCAACTGAAATGTATGACATATATATTAAATATTATATATTGTATCACTCCTACACCACTTTCTAACAACCATTTTTGACTACTGCAATTTTTTACAGCTCCTATACAACTCCATAATTTACATCAATCCCCTCAGATGCACAAGTATCATAACCACTAAAAAGAACACGGCCTACCCTTGAGATTCAGAGCAGAACAAGCTGTGGTTTGATGTGACTACCATCTTAGTGAGGAACTGGCACTGGCAACGGCTTTTAATAACCATGATGGGGATCAATGAGAGGAACATCTCAAGATGATCAGAGGAGCATCCCAGAATGAACAAGCAGGGCTGGCCTGAGCTGAGTGGAAGCTGCTACATGTATGCCCTTTAATAACACAGTAAGACATATGGAGCTGCATGGAACTTGGCTCTGCAGTGGTCGAACTATGTAACAAAGATGACTGTGTGTGGAACCGAGGACCCTCTCTTACCTCTCTTCCTCCATCCCAGTTGAATTGCACTCAGTATGAATTATTGACCCTGTAGTCCGGACCCACTTCATTACTGAGGAGAATGTCAGGCCTGGTTTGCAGATACGGAGAGAGCGGCGGGTTGGGTTGGCTGACCATGTCGACGTGCTCTATCTTTAATGCCCTGAGCAAACCGGGCAGCCTCCGCGTTTCATCAGGCCAGCCGTCAGGAAGCATGTTCATGTCCAAGTCTGGTAAAAAGCTTGGAGAGCACCACCTGGGAGCCAGCTGTGCCTCAGTATGTTGTCTTAAAGTTCAGGATGGCTGAAGTGCCTGCAGAAGTGGAGATAGAGGTAAAGTTCCCCAAAACTTTTTCCACATCATCTGGCGACGAACCTATGAAGCCTCATTGGAAGAACATGCATCTACCCACTTTTTTGCAAAACTAAAAATTGACCCATGCATACAATTCACTGCAGTGTCCAGCAGAAATGAACATTACTAGCAGTAAAACACAAACAACTTTTATTCCTTTTCACACAAATTACTGTATGATTACAGGGGCAGCTTATTGATTAATAAAGGCTTATTTTTGCACAGTTCCTTGCACAATACTTATGACCTCAGAACACTTTTACTATTGCATATGATTTATAAACAAATACATTTTGATGTTTGCACTTGCAAACTCCATCAGCTTAATACTGTATATACACCGATCAAGCATAACATTATGTCTAATATTGTGTTTGTCCATCTTTTGCTGCCAAAACAGCCCTGACCCGTCGAGGCATGGACTCCACTAGACCCCTGAAGGTGTGCTGTGGTATCTGGCACCAAGATGTTAGCAGTAGATCCTTTAAGTCCTGTAAGTTGTGAGGTGGGGACTCCATGGATCAGATTTTCTTTGTTCAGCACATCCCACAGATGCTCGATAGGATTGAGATCTGGGGAATTGGAGGCCAAGGCAACACCTCAAACTCGTGTTCCTCAAACCATTCCTGAACCATTTTTCCTTTGAGGCAGGGTGCATTATCCTGCTGAAAGAGGACACAGCCACCAGGGAATACCGTTTCCATGAAAGGGTGTACATGGTCTGCAACAATACTTAGGTAGGTGGTACGTGTCAAAGTAACATCCACATGGATGGCAGGACCCAAGGTTTCCCGGCAGAACATTGCCCAAAGCATCACACCGCCATCACAATGCAGAAAACATGATTCATCAGACCAGGCCACCTTCTTCCATTGCTCCGTGGTCCAATTATGATGCTCACGTGCCCACCGTTGGCGCTTTTGGCGGTGGACAGGGGTCAGCATAAGCACCCTGACTGGCATGCGTCTATGCATCAAACTGCGATGCACTGTGTATTCTGACACCTTTCTATCAGAACCAGCATTAACTTCTTGAGCAATCTGAGGTTCAGTAGCTCTTCTGTTTGATTGGATCACATGGGCCAGAATTCGCTCCCCATATGCATCAATGAGCCGGTTCGTCGGTTCACCACTGTTCCTTCCTTGGACCACTTTTGATAGATACTGACCACTGCAGACCAGGAACACCCCACAAGAGCTGCAGTTTTGGAGATGCTCTGACCCAGCCATCAGGCCCATCACAATTTGGCCCATGTCAAACTCGCTCAAATCCTTAAGCTTGCCCATTTCTAACACATCAACTTTGAGGAAAAAATGTTCACTTGCTGCCTAATATATCTCACCCACTTACAGGTGCCATTATGAAGACATAATCATTGTTATTCACTTCACCTGAAGTGACCATTATGTGGTCATAATGTTATGCCTAATCGGTGTATATAAATATATATGCAATTCTTAGAGGGCCTTTACATAATATGTGTTCATAAATTCTACATGTGTATGTCTGCAAATCTGGTGCTTTTCCAAGAGCGTCACCACTAAACATATATATATATATTTTACAAGCATATATACAAGCAAAAATCACAAATGTTTGATTTTTGTTAACACTATTGGTTTCAGTTTAGTGTAGGTGATACGTTATTTTAAAACGCAATACAACATTAACCGTTTAGTGCACTCACCAGTGATTTAATTTCCGAACTGCTGTGATCCGTACACCAATCAACATAATAAAACAGTGCCAGGTTCATGTTTCGGATGAAACTTGATACACTTTTAGCGCTGCTCACTAGACATTTTGGTTTGAAAGTACTGCAAAACATGCAAGAAGCAACGTAATATCGTTTTGCAGAAATGTCACCACAGGTATGTTTACATTTCATGGAATCTTAAAAGGTATAGAGTTATAGTGATATTAATGATCTCAAAGGAGTGAGAATGTCAATCTTCACTCAAAACAAAGTAATGACCACTGAAACCACAATGGATAAAAGAATAAAAATTCTGCATTCCAGCAAAGGAATCATTCTGACCTGTTTTATGTTCAACACACATTACCGAGCTCTGTTGGTGGGTTTGTGAGGAATAATGCTGAGCTGTCAGACATCCCCACCTCTGAAACAAGCTCCTGTTTGAATTGAAAGTGAATTGTGAAAAGAAAAAAAGTTTCAAATATATCTATATTGTTTGGACTAGCATCCCTCTCAAGAATCAGCCATTCACGTTTATTTGGTTTATTAGTTTGAGGTCACCGAACACACGTTAATCAAGGTATCATGTTAAGCATTAGCTGCTTAGAGTCTGTAAATTGCTCTTCCCTGAGCTCTTAAGGGCCAGTCTGTCATGATCCCCTAAAATATTAATAAAGCTGCATATTTCCATGCACAAATATCCTAAAATACTCTGTGATAAAATGTGATATTATAGTCAACATGTTTTTAAAATCATATAATTGGCTTTTATATTGTCACTGTAAATACATATTTAAATGATTAGACAACATGCAATTTTTTGTGTTAAACATGTTAAATACACATTTCAAGTAACTTTGACAGCCCTAAAAACACCTAATATACTCTATTATGCTTTCTCAAATATTCCCTTTCATGCAGTATGTAATATCTGTGAATGTAAACGGTCTGTAAAGTAGTAAAGTTGAAAGTGCACGATGAATATTGTCTCCCAAAAGAAAGAATCGACTCTGAAAAGCCTAAACGAGTCGTCAGGAATTCTAGTCTCACTTCTCTGACCCGGATACGTAACGCATTAACACATTTGCATAATGCCCGTCTATGGTCTTCGTTGACTGCCCGCGAACAACGCCAACTTTGACTTTTACTACTCTTTGAGAAATGAGGTGATATTAAATGCATATTATGAGAACATAAAACCCTTGACTGCATGTAAAGTTTGAGGTGTCTCAATTTGAAGTGAACAAACATTTTTGAAAGTCTCCATATCCATTTTTCAAATCTCCATTTTCATGTGCTATCAACGGGGTCCTTGATTTTAAAGTCATGATGAAAAGGTAGCATCAGTATTATGACATACATCATCAAATGAGTGTAGTGGATTATCAAAACAAGAAAAAATGTAGGACAGGGACTTGGTCATATGATTTTGAGATGTGGCATTTTTGAGATCTGAATCAAAAATAGAGGCAGATGAACACAAGCTTGCAGGACTAAATGATTAGAGAAGTCCTGCATACAGCATCAAAGAGACATCTGTTGTTTTCACTGGAAGATCCAATTATGACACTTGGATTACAAATTGCGAGGTTAAAAAACAAATACATAGATGAATTGTTCACAATCACAATTCTTATCCATAACATGCCTTTAGAGTATAGATTAACTTTATCATAATGAGAACATTAAAACTGTACCCTGTCACATGTCTTTATGTTTTGTGCACATCTTGATCTGTGTAGCTGTGTAAAAGTAATAAACCCTCAGTAAGCAAATATTTAAATGCACAACGATCATTTGCCTGCAGGACAACGCATAAGTGCCTGTGGTTTCTGCATTATCTCGCTAGTAGCTTTTAGATGGTGCATCACAAGACCTACTTTGCCACAGGAGAGAAAAAAAATCACTAAATGCAACTGTGCCTTTTGAGCACCACAACCTACTTGCAGCCTTTTGTTTTTATTTTTTTCCCCCTGACAGTCACAGCTAAGTATTTACCTCAGCAATTACCCACTGACATCCTTCATCTCTTTAACAGTGCTGTACAGTCAACCTGAAAATAGTGAGATACAATAAACATGCTTGCATTCCCACAGAAAAAGCTTACTGTGATTCAAACATGAAAAGGGAGCGTACATGGGCCTACGTAATTCCGAAAAACAGAGAAAATCAATTAAAAAAGTAAACAAACTAAAAAGAACACCAGCAGCATAAATGTATGATAAAATGTGTAGATATGTAATGCCGATGTGTTTGCTTCTGATGAGGGGAGATGAAAAGACATGCATTTTAAAAGGAGACAAGAAGATGTCATCTTCTGTTTGTCTGACATATTTACACAATTACTGCACTATAAGACTGAGCTTCCTGGATCTCTGCTTAAAGGTTTGAAGTTTTTGAGGGTTTTTTTCAATTTCTTTGCTGTCAGCAAGATTAGTCTGCAATGTGGGCATGGTACAGTATTTTAATAAAACAATTCCGTTCTGTGGGAAGTGTTCAACCACATAAAATACAGAACAAAATGGGATGGATGCAAAACAATCACATACACATTCACAGTCTTCCAGACATTTCAATGGCATGGGTAATTAAAACCTATCCTACCTCACCTTACACCCTAATACATATTCACTTACCCCAAATCTACAAGAATTACAGTATCTGTCCGGCTCTCTAAGGTATCAGCACACAATAGTGCTTTTATCATATGCTTATCAGCATGACCTCTTTCTCTCTTTTTAATGCTCGATCTTTTGCCCTTTCAATCAGGAAGCATATTACTCCTCTGTCAGAGCAAAGCACTTCCTAACGACAGCAGAGCCAGCTGGGATAGAGGGCGAGGGCAGGAGGCCTTCGCATTAACATAATAATCCAGCCATGCTCCCACAGGCCCTGGGGCCAGACAGCATATTAGCTGGGTCCCCTTTGTGAGGGTCCTTGCAAAGGAGAAAGAGCCGTCTTATTACTTGCCTGTCAACCTGTGGAACCTTTATTTTCGGCTTTTGGAGTCCTGGTTGTTGGTTGAGAGGAAAATCGTTTATTTTATTTTATTTTTTTTTTACTTTTGTATGTATTTGTAGACATACGTATATAAAGGTTTTCTAAAAGATCAGATGTTCAAGATGTGAGAGACCACAAACATGATGAGATAAAAATCATAGATTTAAAGGCACAAAATGTAAGATTTTTTGATTAAAATCCAAAAAACATTGGAACTGGTTATAGATTTTGGTGATATGTGTGCTTACATTATCCCAAATGTTTTCAACAATGTTTAAACCCAGAGAAATTCGCAATTTTAACCACCCAGCAGGCAGCGGACGTCAATATAATGTCAGATTGACGTTAAGACCCCAACGTCGGACAGATGTTGCATTTTGGTTGAAAATGAAAATCGGGTTGACGTCAGAAACCAATGTCAGATTGATGTCAACCTCCAACGTTGGACAGACTTGAATTTTGGTTGAAAATGAAAATTAGGTTGACGTCAGAACCCAACGTCAGATTGACGTCGACCTCCAATGTTGGATAAATGTTGCATTTTGTTTGAAATAGAAAATCGGGTTGACGTCAGAACCCAACGTCAGATTGACATTTTCAACCAAAATGCAATATCTGACTTTGGGTTCTGACTATAACACGATTTGTTGTCTGAGAGCGCAATCAGGTGGATTTTTAAAAAACTTTTGTATATATTTGTAGACATGTAAATGTTTTCTAAAAGATCAGATTTTCAAATTGTGAGACCACAAACATGACGATAAAAAAATAATAGATTTAAAGACACAATATGTATGATTTTTAGATTCAAATTTCCAAAATCCACTAGAACAATGTTATATACAGTATTTTGTTGACCTTCGTATTTACAGTATCCCAAATGTTTTTAACAATGTTTAAATCCAGAGAAATCAGCAGCATTTGTGTAACGCACCGTGTCATATCTGCGTTACCATCGATTTCCAGTTTTACTTTTGTAGAAACCATGGAAACAACAAAGACTCTTTAACATATTCTGTTTTATGAGACAGGTGAACAACTGTTTGGATACATTTATCAACAGAAAACAAATCATTGTTATACAGCGCAACACAGTTAGTTTTATTGTTTGAATCTCTTGTTTTCTTGATTTACCACATACGTTTTTACCATGCCTCAGAGATGACACTATTTTTTCAAGTGGCTAACATAGTGTGAGATTTATTTTGCAATTATTTTGTAATATGTAAATTGAGTCATTTGGTTTGCTCTTCATGGGTCATGCAAAATGGAGACGCTATTAATACGTATGGGGAATTGGCGCGCTGACATGCGCAGTTATTGTTATGTGTAAAAAGGGACGTGTGCAGAAAAGTGTGAAAGAGCGTGCCTGGACTCCAGTGTGTGTGTGTCTCATTATATGAGCTCTGACAAAATAAACGAAGTCACCAAAGTTTCATATTTCTGTGTATGCCTGAATTAATACGTTGGACCCATTTACAAGTGACTGGAGCTTGCTCGGATGTTCCACAGCCCCTCTTGCAATAGCATAACAATAGCGACTGCAGCATAAGCATAATAAAAGCTCAGAGTGTTTCGAGCATGGTCTCTCTCTTTAGCATTTGCTCCCACGGCTCTCTGCCCGCCACGCTCATTCACTGCGTCATCAAGCTACGCCTTTGTTTTGAATAAGCGACCTCTAGCTGCAAAAAGTACATGTTGTGCCTTTAACAGTTTTGTTCCTATAGTGTGTGGAGTTTCTCGATGTGACCAAGACAGCACACCACACACTTACAGATTCCATTCACGAACAAAGGGTCCTGACTGTGAACACAGGAAATCTGTGGGGAACACTATAAAACATGACTTTAGAGTAAACAAACATGGCAGACGATGGGTAAGAAGAAATGGTGGGACTGCTTTTTACAGAAAAACGGGGAAAAAAGAATGTTTCTGTCAGCTCGCTTTCTGATTGAGTATTGTTTCGTTCCACGTGACAATCTACAGAGTCTGTGGACGTTCAACATGTTGGATATTTATGTTTTGAAATCAGTGCGGCCCGACGTTCTTCCGAGCAGATTCAATCCCTCTTAACTCACCTCACATCCAGGAGAAAATTTGTAGAACCATCCAGATAAACTTTACCTAGGATTGTCAGAAGGGGAAAATTGGCCCAAAATCTGCCAGATTTTCTTGTAGTGTGTGTGGGTGCCTTAAGATATGTTGAAGTGATGTGAATGGACACAGCTGCTATGGATATCAACAGAGTTTTTGACAGCCTGATGTTTTCTTCAAGGTCAATTTTAAAGTCTGCTTGCTATTGCATCGATTCACATTTAAAAGTTGTTGTTTTTTGGATCGTTGAAACCCAGTAAATAATTAGAATTTTTTGGATATTGGGAAAATATTCGGGTACTTACCCCAAAATAAAACTAATAGTCATTTACTCGCCCTCATGTTGATCCAAATGCTGTTGTTTTTCCAAATGTTGTTGCATTCTTCAAAATTTTCCCATTTGCTCTTATACTTGGGGAAAAATAAAGTCACATTGATCTGGAACAACATGAAAGTAAGTAAATAATAACATCATTTTTTTTTTTTTTATTTTAGCTTAAAATAGTACTTGACCCAGTCATACAAATGCACTGGAAAAGGATTAGCATTCCATTCCAGGTTTTCATTTCTTCCCGAAGGCTTTCACTGACTGCTGTTAGCAATATGCACCGGACATGAGATTTTATTCACTAATCTCCACATATTGTGACTAACCGTCTATTTTCTCAAGAGGCCATTGTGTGTCAAATCAAGTGGCTGTTCACACAAGCTTCTTGAAGTGCCTGAGTGCTTGAAGCTCTTCAAAAACCCAAGCACTACGCACAATGTAATATGCAACAAAGTACACAAGAACAAACACTTCCATTGTACTTCTCGCTATAAAGACTCCTTAATTCAACATTCATCAGTAGTGTTGAATTTAGCTTCAAGCCCAACAGTCAATGAGGAATCATCCATGTAAGGCTGCTGGAGAGAGAGCAATGGGGAGTCTGTCAGGCCATTTAGTTTTAGCGGACCCCAGATTGTGGATGTGATGGTGTGCGCTGACAGCTCAAAAGCAGAGGAACAGATAGACAGAGGAGGTGGCGCAGAGGTCTCGCACTGAAGTCTCCCAACTTTGAGATGTCAGAGGAGGAAGACGAGGAGGCAGCAACTCCACAAACAACCGGATCAAGCCACACCATAGGCCCCCACCAGTCAATGCCCCCTAGGGGGTGGCGCTCTAATTGGTGGAAAGGGCAGCCCGTCCGCTCTCAAACTCAGATCTCTCTGAGGACATCCGAGGCAACGTGCCAATTACTGCCAATTGTTGGCCTCGTCATTGAGATGTGGACAGTCGTCCACATGGAATATGACTGGGGTCGGAGAATATTCCAGATTTTTTTTCAGAGGGAGGGCGGAGAGATTCGCATATGCTGAAAAACAAACTCAGGCTTATGACCCCTGCTAGATAGCATTCATTCATTTTATATCCACTGAGACACAGCTCTCTCTATGAATATGCGTTGCATGTAGTAGGGTTCTTTTAAAATAATCAAAATACTTTTGCTTTCTGTTCTGATGTATTAACATCTGCTAAAAGGACAGTTTCATAGACGGGGTGAGTTAATGTGAAGTGATTCTAACTGACAAACCCTGTACTTTTCAAACCCACAAGTTCAGGCTATGTTTAAAGAGGGAATAGCCCATTATGGGCTGCTTGGAGGGAGTTCAGCACACATAGTGGTTCATCCATTATCCATAAGCTGTTCATCATGGTTAGGGTCAGGGGAAGACCACAACCCTTCCCAGCAGGCAAAGAGCATACCGAGGAAGAGGAACTCCACTCTCTGGAGTGTGTACACTGTAAGAAAGGAATAACAATAATAAAAAAAGGAATTAAACATTTAAAAATATATATATTTTGCACATCTGAAATCCATGTAATCCCCTTTAATTGTTAGCAAAAATCTTGGCAAAAAGAGACCATGGTAATTTTATTCTGATAAATTATTCAACACACATTAATAACAGTCCAAGTCCAAGCAGCATAAGAGGAAGCTGTTTTAAGAGTGATGAACGGTTGGTGTTTCCAGAGTTTCTGCATGGCAGTAATTCTTTAGGTTTTAAGCGCTAAAAAAATTACACAAGAAAAAAAAAGCTTATTTTAAAAAGTTCAAAGGATGTTTCCAATGTACCCAAATGGTACGGTGCCAAACTAGAGTATATGTTATAACATGTGTACATTAACAAAGCAGTGCTATGGCCACTAAAAAGTTAAATGTTATTTAAATGTTATGTAATTTATATTTAGCTATAATGACAGTAACATTACCTGCGGCAAATGTAGGTCCATGTGTTTTGCATATATTTTCCAAACCTTATGACCAAATTCAAACCAACCAGGATTCAATATACCATTCACAATAAGAATGTCACATAACATACACAACAATGTTTTGTCATAACGAACAACAGTAGGTTGTTAGTAAAAGTGCCCAGAATTACTGCTCATGTTTGCTGTCAGTCACTCTGAGGTTTATGTTTTCAAATGGGAGATGACTGTTGGGTTCAAGGCTTAATGCACTCCTTGATATGTATTTCATGTCTAATCAATCACTTCATCAATCTTTTTGCCATCTATGATCTCCATCGGTTTTGATCTCACCTATAGAATTGAACGGTATTAATATTTAAAGCCTGCTAACTAGATCTAATCACGAGAGCCAACCCTCACTACATCCTCACTGAGAAAAGACAGCATGTCAAGAGATGCCTTGCTCATCTAGATAGGAACCTGCATGATTCGCACATCAACACAGCCACTTAGTTATTCTTTTTCTTATTCATAACTAGGAGGGAGGAGGGACTCCCTCCCATCAGCCATGGACATGAAGCAATACTTTCAATGCTTAATAATTAATAAATGACTGAGTGCACGTCCTCACCTCCAAATGCATACCATCTGTACATTAAACAATGGACTTGAAAGTAGACACAGAAACACGGAAATATGCATGAGATTCTTGGAGATAAAATAGGCCGCATTCTTTTGTGAGCGAAAAAGGAAGCAACAATTGCCTTCCCAAAGCATGATGCGGAGCCGCTCTTGTTTTCTCTTCCTTAAAGGCAGTGCTCTATTCTAAATATTTACCAACTGAATAGTGCACATGAGATGGAATAAGTGGAGGAACTCAATAAAAGTAGTCCAGGGCCTAAAGGAGAAAACAACAACTTCTTAGAGCTGGTTGAAAGAAACACTGCCAATGGAAGAAAAACAAATTTTCAACTTCAAAATAATTCAGAAGCAACTGAAGAACTGAACATTCTGCCATAGATAAGAAAAGTGTGTTCATATTACATAGACTGTATAGGGGAGAGCATTCTATTCAAACCTTTGAAAATTTTGGCCTTTTGATGTTTTATTAGCAGCAATACATATTAATACAATAGTGATACATTTTAAAACAATTAACGTTATACCCCAAACACTTTTCAAATACATAAATAAGTACAAGGTTTAAAATCATTGCAGATTATATAACAGGCCCCAAAACAACACAAAAGAATATACTGTATGTGATTTTTGATTATGAGATTTAAATGGTTTAAATAATAAATTATTTAATAAATTGATTTAAACAAACTTTTCAACTTTTTGTTTTTAATTTTTAAGATGAGTTATGACTTGTATAGTTGTTATCCATGTAAATTAACTTTAGTCGAGATAACTAAAGTGCGAATCAATGTAAATATCAATTAGAAGCAGATATTTTGTAGTGTATTTAATTTCTAAACAAGGTGCTATTTTGTGAACTTATGCAGAAGGTGTGAAAATATTTCATATATAATATTTGATATATTTATATACATTTACTTTGGTTATAGAGTGCTGCAGTGATGGCGTAATAGTGTAGGCCAACCCAGAAGTTAGCATCCCCCGGTTCCCTCGACAACATCCATTGGGTTGTCGGATTGGATTATTGCATATTAAGATGAGTGTAAATTATCTTTGCCAGTGTTGTAAAAAAGAATTTAAAGGTCCCATGGCATGAAATTTTCATTTTATGAGGTTTTTCAACATTAATATGAGTTCCCCTAGCCTGAATATTGTCCCCAAGAGGATAGAAATGTTGATCGGTGTAAACCCGAGTTCTGGCTGTATTTCTCTGCCTTTGGGAAAATGACAGGCCAGACTAGCCAATCCTGAAGTCTCCTGGTTTGACGTCCAAGCAGGAACAGTTACCTCCCTTTCCTCCGCCCAGAGAAACTGGCACGCCCATGCAAGCGCTATATTTGTCCTCGAGAGATCATGGCTTGTGAACGAGTGAACGCTGGCAGTTTCTCAGTGTTTGGATGTACAAATGAAAACAGAAGTGTTTTTTCAGTTCCTTCTGATCTGTGATCAGTGATTTCTGATGTGTAGCTAATTATTTATTATTTGTGCACACACTGCGGCTTCTCTCTCTCCCGACAGAACGGTGATTATTATCTTGTGAGTCAGTGTTTTTGTACGTCCTCGTCGTGTCTATCTGTTCTAAAATGTGCATACAGTCGTTTCTGCTCAACATCAGCAGACTCACATCTTTAGAGATAAACCTCACACACACCGAGGCTCGGGCTGCACTGGCCGGTCGGCCTTCAACATCATGCAGTACTGCATCTGGCCCACAGCGGAGGCGCCTTACGCGGCGCGAGATTAAGCAGACGGGGGTAAGCGTGAGAGTATCCGGCTAGGCAGCTTTCTCCACAATAAACTGCAGCTATCCCCACATAATTTACTAAAGTTACTAACTTTCTGACATGAGTGACAGTCCCTCCGACTAAAAATAGACTAATAACCTGAAGTATATGCTGTAACTACAACAGTTCACTGAACTGAGACTGACAGAACTGATGTGAAGTGAACTCAGGTCCATCCGTCTCTCTGGCAGCAGCTCGTGCCAGCTCATGCCTCGTAGACCTCGTTAAACCACGCCCCCTCCACTCATTTCAAATGCAAAGATGTCAGCCAATCACAACAGTGGGCTTTTTTACTGAAGTCTCACAGCAGACACGCCCCTTGAAACAGGGCATTCAGCCACAGGGCAAACAGCAGTATAGAAAAAATGACTTTTATTTCTAAATTATGACATTTTATGATGTAAAAATCATACTAACAATATAAGTACACCTCAGGAAACATTATAAAATAATAGAAAAATGCCATGCCATGGGACCTTTAAGGATACGCAGAGTACATACCAACACGATCATCATTTTTGAGAGAAATAGTAAACATGAATGCATATACGAACAAGTTCAACCCAAGTGCTCTTTGGTGACGTGCATGATTACTTTAATGTCCATCATCGTATATACCCCGCCCTGACAATTTGATTGGTCCGAACAGCTCTGGTTTGAGCATATATGCAACTATAGTTGCTCCACAACGGCACAAGTCCAGACCGAACTTCCCGACCTCAAATGTTGTGGGTGGGACAAAATCCGGCTGGCATCCAGGCTAGAAAATAAGCGCTGTGACCAACAGAAGTTTATGATTCTTACACGTTCATCACAATAATCTTTACAAATAACACAAAAACAGGCTCCGACAGCTCTTTAAAATTTAATTTAAACATGTTCCCTGAAAGTTTGAGATTTTATGATCATATACGATTATGAGCACAATAAGGTTGTAGAAACAGACTGGTGAGATGAGTAGATGAGTTAACCTATTTGATGTCCTTCTGTAGTCCCATTTAGCCACATGTTAGTAAAATCTATAAGAAAAATCCCAGGGGATATTACTGCGGTATTTTATGGCATAGAATGAAATGTGAAATATAACCACAGACCTTATTTCAGGCATTTAGCCCCAAAAAAACAAACTTCAGGACAATGCAACTGGAACTCGTTTTAGGGTTTTGGCCAACAAAAATGTGTCATCTCTACACCACTAGGGTACATAACATGTTATTCCAAAAATGTAGTTTCCATCCCTGTCATTTAAATCCCACAATGATTTGTAAACATGATACATTATTTGAGATATTGTGGACAGAATTGTGGACTCATAGTTTGAAGAATAGGTCGGTATCACACCTCAGCGTTCGAAAAGCAGAAGCTTCAAATAGTAGCATTAAATAACTTCCGCTGTGCATCAATGGCGGTACCCATAGCACAGATTTTTGTGATTTGTTGATATACAGTTCATCACAGATAACTAAACACATCAATTGTTTACAATCATTATTTGGGTATGATGAAACAGAATAATAGTGTTATGTTATTCCAACACATATTTCATGATTTAAACGGGAATGCACAAGCCTACTTTATGTGTATGTGTAGTACTTCAGTTATTAAAGAAATGCAAAAATAGAATGCAAACAACATATCACATTAAAGAGCGTTAGAATTAGACTAGGTTATAAAATGTTAATTACTGATATCATCAACGATTGGAACAAATTGAAGTGGACTGGAATATTTCCAGTCGATTGTTCAAAAAGAATAGGTGTGATCATCTTAAATGTGTCACATCCTCTGGGTGGATAGGATTGGATAGCATTATATTGTAGACAAGTTTGGAGATTACTCATAATATATACTGTACATATGTATTACATGTATATAACGTATATATAATATAATATATAATGTATATAACATTAAACTCAATACCAAAAAATAAATAAATCTGATTGTATTACAATTATTCCTAAGGCAGTAACTTGAGCAGCGTGCAGATCTGCATTTATCTCATGACTGTGACGACACTGGCTATGTTGACAAGCCCCTCGCTCACATAATGTTGCCTATTAAAATTGAAAATTTCACATATTTGTATTGTGTAAGCTTAAAGCCTTTGAAATATTTATCCATTGACAATAATGCAGGCAGAAATTGGATTACGCTACTTATCGGAGCCGGATGTGACGACACGTGGACTGTGATAAAGGCCTATTCCTAAAATGTCTCTTTAATTTAATAAGATAGACATTGAAGTTCTCCGAAACACAAAATCACTGCTAAATAAAACAACCCCTATATTGCTTTACTCTATTTGTTAGGATTAATATTCTTGTGATGCATGATGCATTTGTGGTGATTCACCATTTGAAATAGACACTTTAAAGCATAAAGCATTTCTGCTTTACATAGACTTCTGTTGTGCCTCGTAATATAAAAACAAAGTAATACATCAATATGTATCTATTGGATATGAATATTTTAAGGTGAATATATTAGCAAATAAAATGAAAACATGGTGTCATTAATAATCAGGGTTGTTTAATCTCTGTTTTGTTTGTTTGTTGTTTAAAACAGGGGAGGAAAAAATGCACCATCGGCTGATGTTGCTTCTTCAGAAAGTGCAGCATCCGACTTCTGGGTCTTCCTGCTTTTTGCCTGCATTGTGAAAAAAAGGAAAATCTGCGGAGGCCCTGATAAACCTACAGCACTTCTGAACCCAAAAGAAAGAGTTAATTAGAAATACAAATTCGCCCAGATTGTTATTAATGGGAACTGTAGAATAAGCAACACATATTTTGTGCCCATAAGTAATCTCAGGTAGCTTTGATCTCGGGCCCATGGCGGATGCTGCCGCGTACCGCTGCCTGGCTTCTGGGACTATGCCAGCACCAGACATCTGGCTACTTTGTTATCATTGGCTGATCGGATCTCGTGAGACCACTCTTGTGACACTAGGCAAGAGAGAAGAGTGGCCTGGCAACGAGAATTATCAGCACATTTGGAGTGGATTAAAGCTCCAAAGTGGTCCTCAAAGCACGACGGGGGTCTCGCGAGCTGCCCTCCGCTGGGGGTTGGCGAAGGGGCTTGCAGAACAGACTTAAACAAGCCCGTTACGGAGCTGCGCAATGCCAAATAGACTCGCAGAGCCCCAACAGAAAAGACTCATGGAGAGGGAGAGTCGCTAATTATCTCATCTCGTCAATTCTGTTGCCAGATTGGGAGACGACCAGATCTGGGAGTTGACAGAACCTTTTACACAGGTTCATTACGCGCAGGCGCAAGTACATTTGGAAGCCTTGCTGATGTTTTTTGGGATTAGCTATTTAGAATTGAAAGTGAATTATACCATTTCTATGCTATAAAGTCTCATCAATTATTCCAAATAACATAATAAACAGCCATTTTTAATGAGAAAAATTAAACCAAAAATGTTTATTCGCCTTCATGTCATTTCAAACCTGTATGACTTTCTTCTGTGGAAAAGCATTTACATTACTTTCATGCATTTGACAGATGCTTTTATCCAAAGCGACTTACACTGCATTCAAATACATTTCATCATTTCATCAGTTTATGCGAGGGAATCAAACTCTTGACCTTAGCTGGTGCCATGCTCTACTGTTTGAGGGAAGTCAGTATTATTGATTAAATAGGCATTGTATGCACAATCAATCAATCAATCAATCAATCAATAAACCAACACAAAGACATCCTCTTTATAAGATGTTAATAATAAAATGGCTGCATAGCTCATATTTGTTTGTATGAATGCCCAGTTCCTCTCTCAGAAATGATTTTCCAATAATCCTTGTCAAAACTAGCATTTCTTTTAAATAATAAAAAACACTTGTTCAGCAAAGCCTTGTGTCAATCCTCCTCGGTCGTTTCTCTGCCTGTCTCTTTATCACGACAGACACACCGTGACCCCTAAATGTTACATAAGCAGAAGCTCATGATATATTCATGTTTATTCAGTATGTGGTAGTGATGGCAGCCCTCCACGGATTGTGTAGCTGATGACAAGCTCGACTTGTAAGACAAACTCTTCTCCTCACTGTACACACACTGTCCATGTGGACGTTGGCTAGGAAAGGTTACTCCCTCCCCCCTGCTCTCTCTCTCTCTCTCTCGCTCTCTCTCTCTCTTTCTGTCACTTCCACTCTCTATCTTTATTTCCAAATGAACCGAGGGTAAGGGCACCATCTCCAGGTTTAAAGTGATGCTAGCTATCAGATGCTCGTTATCGTTAATCTCCTATTCACCACTACACTGGATGCCAGCCCATGAGATTCAGACCAGCTGTGGTAAGGCTTTGAAGATATGTGCAGCAGACAGTGTTGGTCTTTCCAACACATCACACCATGCCTTGTTATTTTTATATGTTTAATCATTATATAGTTTCAAAAACCAGGACATTTGTGATTTTAGGTATTTTAGAATCATTCAAAAAATAAATACATATCAGTTATCGGCCAATATTTTAGAATTTAATAACATATAATAATATATAATAATTTGTACAGTTAGATTACCTTTGTTGAAACCTAGGATTATTATTCTTAACTAAAACTAAAACCATACAAATAATTTGAGTTACTTCTAAATATATATATATATATATATATATATATATATATATATATATATATATATATATATATATATATATATATATATAGATTAATGCTGTACAGAGGTGTTGTTCATGGTTAGTTCATGTTAGTTAATACATTAACTAATGTTAACAAATGAAACCTTATTGTAAAGTGTTACCAAAATAATAATACAATTACAAAAACACACAAAATGACTAAAACTAAACTCAAAAGAGAAAATATATTTTTAAGCAACTAATTCAAACTATAAATGCAAACTATAATAGTATATCAGTGATAACAACACTCACTCAACGTTATTATATTTATATATTACAAAGTTGTTACATTTTTAGCCTCAAAATTAAAGTTTTGGTAACACTTTATTTTGCAATGTCCTTGTTGCACGTTACATGTAGTTACTGTAGTAATAATTAAATGTTTTGCATAATTACATTCAACTAACCCTAAACCAACCCATATTCTTAACCCTATAGTAAGTACATTAAGTAATTAATTATTATTTCACAGTACTTAAAGCTGCAGTCCATAACTTTTTGTGCTCTAGCGTTAATAAACAGAACTGCATGCGTCTTGTGGAAGAACATTGCAGCCGGAGCAGTTCCTACCAGACCGGTCTGAAATAGTCCCAAAATAAACATTTATTATAAGTGTACCATAATGATTCAGGGTAAAACAAAAACACAGTTTGGAAAAAGGATTCATGTTGTACATTCTCATTGTGTTCAAATCCTGAACACAAAAAAAGTTACGGACAGCAGCTTTAAATGTATAATTACACTGTAACACAGACACCTTCAAATAAAGTGTAACCATTTTTTTTTATATATATATATATATATATATATATATATATATATATATATATATATATATATATATATATATATATATATATGAATGAAGACATAGCAAACATAATGTACAGTACTGTATAAGAAAAGTATATTAAGCGTTCATCAGAATTTTTATATCGGTGCATCCATAAAACTACACCTTTTTTTAATGAATTAAACCAAAATAATCATCACGAAGATTACGTGTTTGGTAGACGTGGTAGATTTTCTGAGGACTGTCATCAGCATGTTAGAACAACATCATGTTGCTATATTATCATGCTAATAATGAGCTTATGGAGGGCTGCAAAAGACTGGGCCCTCTGTTCAGAGGGATGAGCTGGATATGGAGGGGGCCCTCTGACACCTGTCACCCTACAAGCCAAGCACAATTAAGGCTTCTCTTGGGGGTGGAGGGGGGACTTGCCTGGAAGTCATGCAGCTCCTGGTGCAATGGGAAAGCGTTTGAAGATCATTAGTGTTACAGACCCTGTCTTCATGGCCCTGACAAACCCACTGAATATTGTGCTTTGATCAGGCCCAGGCATTTTTGTCAATAGCAAGGGTACAGTGCATACATTAGAAAGTTACTCACACAAAGTCGGCAGGTAAAGTGTCACGTTCAATAAGAGTCCATGGATTGTACTGATTGGAGCTAATCAGCATCATTTCTGTTTGGACATCCTGGCCAATGAACAAACTCATGCGTCGTTGAGTCTCAATGCTTAACCAACACTGGAGGAAAATTCTCCATTTATTGACTCGCATGTCCATACATGTTTTCCCTTTCAAGAACTGTGAAGTACCGCATCTGAAATAAAGGCTTATGATCAATAACTTTTAATTAATATCAAAGCTTTTGTATGACCTGAATTCCTTAATACCACATCACGTTCATTGAGGTTGACCCGGCCGGTGCTGAATTTTAAAACACGCTGTTAAACTTCTGAGGAGTTGTTATCTTATAAAATCCTACTCTACTAAGAATGAAGCAAGCTCAATGTATTTTTGTATAGCTCTGCTCACCTAACTGACATATTAATAAATGTTTCATTTTCCGAGAAGTGGGATGGGAGGGGAACTGTCAGAACACACACTGTTCTGTGATGTTTCAATGACTAAGAAACCAAGCACTTTGTTATAAAGATGAGATTCATCACAAATAATGAGATGTGAGGGAGAAACATAAGGGAGTCATGCGACTGTAGCAAAAACGCAAAGAGGCTTTAGATAAAAAAAAGTGCTGTAATTGACCAGTGTAATCTTGTGTGCAACGGGTATCAACTAAATTTGGATCTTTTCCACCTTAAAAATACTAAAAGCTACAACTCTATAATGGAGATATCACCATCAGCAATAGCTAAAGATGTCTGATACTCATAGTTTGTGCTTCAAAATATTAGATCCTACCTGATCTTGATCTCATTACGTAGATGTCAGGAACGTGAACAGTTTTCATTTACACATTCGGTGTGTTAGCAGTTAACCTGCGCTAGAAACAGCTAGACACCCCCTAAAAAAAGTCAGAATCTCTGCAAATTCTCAGATACCATAACATAAGGTACTTCTCCAAATCATGTCACACAAATACAGGCATGTTGCACCTCAGTGTAACTTTAAACAGTGTGTTTGGCAGGCCATTGGATGAAGGGGGGAAATGATAATTATGGCTGATGAGCGGGAGGCTGCATGCAGTGACAGTGTGACAAGTGAGGGCTCTTTAATTTGTTGGATCAGATAGTGACACGCTCCATCAGAGGAAGGGGAAAACCTTTTCATTTGTGCGAAAGAAAGGCAGAAAGGGGGTCAATTAGCATCAACCATTAGACAACCCGTGACATGCTATGTATTATTAGCTACCTGGTACAGTCGGATTAATGAGAGAGGAAGAGAGAATTTTCAACTGTATTGAACTGAATTCAGAAGCAGTACAGTACATGAGCAATCATACGGAAAACAGCTGACATACCTGCACATTCCTCAGCAGCAAATGATCTGCTTTAGAAAGCATTATGATAGCAGATATACGTATATGTGTGTATTGATATAGTGTATTACCCGGTCTGTGTGTTCATGTTTTTCAAACCCGCTGAAGACTTCAACCTGAATGCACACTGACTCATGGGGACTCGTGTCACCGCTGGGACCTAAGTTGAGGTCCCCATGAGGAAATAAGCTTATCATACAGAATTAGTTTTTTTTTTTTTTTTTATGTAAAAATACAGAAAGTTTTGTGAGATGGGTAGGTTTAAGGCTAGGGTTAGTGTAAGGGGATATAATATACAGTTTATACAGTATAAAAACCATTACGTCTATGAAGAGTCCCCACAAAGATAGCGAACCAGACCCTGTGTGTGTGTGTGTGTGTGTGTGTGTGTGTGTGTGTGTGTGTGTGTGTGTGTGTGTGTGTGTGTGTGTGTGTGTGTGTGTGTGTGTGTGTGTGTGTGTGTGTGTGTGTGTGTGTGTGTGTGTGTGTGTGTGTGTGTGTGTGTGTGTGTGTGTGTGTGTGTGTGTGTGTGTGTGTGTGTGTGTGTAAATTATTCAGACACCAGATATAATTTTTTACTAGTGGGTGCAGGACACTTAGTTCATTTATGTAAGTGAGGATGGCAAAATAAGTTAAACTGTGACATATTATACCCAACAATTCTTCATACATTGGACAAAAATTTGGGACCTAATTTATTCAGACACTTCGACCTGGCCATGTTTTTGCTGAAGTGTTTTTTCTTTAATTGCTAATGCGACCTTTTACACCACAGACTGAACAAAATAAAGCATTGCTTGGTTATCAGTTGACCTAAATTGGTATTATCTAATTGTGTACTTAAATTTAATCCATTACAAAACTTTCTATCAAAGTTATCTGACATTATCAAGATGAATTTGTTCTGACCCAGTTTAACTCGGAGTTCTTGTCATATTTTATTACCATTTTCTAAATAGCGAATAAACTGTGATAATGTGAGAAAATGTTGAAGGTGTCTGAATAAATTTTGGTTTGACTGTATATACTGTATATATATATATATATATACAATTTGCAATTAACTCTGGGAAAAGTTCAAATAAATAAATAAAAAAACTTTTTTAAGCATACAGAAATGACATACATGGATCTCATCCATTTATTTATTTATCATGGTATATGGTGGCTTGAACTCCTAGATTTACAATTAAATAATGAATAATGCCAAAAGGGAAGTTGACATTTTTCATATCATCCAGTGAGACCAATACAAAGCCACGATTCTTTACCAGTGCCTTATTTGATGCAATGACAGGTGCAGTGAACCCCTCTCCAGTATATTGATTTGAAGGACCTAGAGGTATGTGACATCATTATGAGGATTGACCTTCTCCTGCTCTGCCCTGAAGTCTTAGAGTAGATGAACATTACCGAGATCGAGACTCTGGCTTTGCTATACCAGGCTGGTAGTTACTGGTGTCATGGAAACATTTTCGGCATGTAATCTGCTTAGACGACGTCCCGTCTCTCAAAATCAAACTGCCTGCTTTTACTTACATTTGAGGAAGTATTACATCTATCTGAAAGCCTCCTGTTTGTGCAGTAATGCATTTCTAGGCCTCGTTGGTTTCAAATCGGTGGGAAAAAGGACAGAGGGAGGTCTAATGTTGCTTACTTGGAGCTAATTACTAAAGCCATGTCCTTTTCACATTCGCATGCATGCTTCATAGTGAGTGTCGACAGCATATTGAGAAAGGTTGCTGTGAATTAAACTCCTGCTACTGAGAACAGGGAAGAAGAGAGCATTTTCTCTCTTTATTACTCTATCACACACAAAAAAACACATTCTTCTCCTCACACACACATTCTTGATTCCCCTCTCTCCCTCTCTAAATTTCCTGCACACTCCCACATGCACGGCGCATTCGCAATCTTTCTTTTTACTCTTTATTTCTCCTTTACTTTATCTCAAGCTTTCTCTCTCCCTCTCACATTTCGGTGATGCATCCTTTGTCCCTGTGTTCTTAGAGCAAGCTGCAGTGACTGTGTTGGTGGCACAAAGGAGCGGTGGGTATTAAAACAGCTGTCTCTGGTGGTCCGGATGTAATTGGGATTGTTAACGTGCTCGGCTCCTGAGGGATGCTCATGAGAATGTCTTTGTGTAAAGCACACAAGCTCCACAGCGGCATACCTTGATTTTGATGTACGTCAAAAAAAGCAAACAAGTCACCTGAGCTACTGTACATCAAGTCTGGCTGTTATTTTTTTTTCTCCCTCCTCCTTTTTTCTCCTCCTGTTTTGGGTTGTTGCGACTGGTGCACTGTTATTTATATGTAAAAGAAAATGTCTATGAAGCTCAATTTTAGTCAGAATTCCTATGAGAGCACCCTTTCTTAGTGGGGAAAATAAAAGTGTGTTTATGAGTATGCGGACACGGCTTTTGAAGGAGGAGGAAAATCTTTGCAAACCTAGCTGCTAAAAGCACCTGTCTGGTAATACAAATTGAAGCACAATATCATCAAATAGACACAGAAAGAGACACAGGCAGAGAGGAGAGGAAAAATAGACAGAGGAAGGGGGTTGAGGAAATTCCTAAAAAAGGTGATATGTATATATATATTTTATGTTAAAAGGCTAAACATCAGTGATTACTGGTATGCAACGCAATTTCAAATCGATTTATTATTTGTTGGTTGTGTACAGAGTGCGCGCTGCACGTGCATGTGCAAACGACACATATGTGCACTGAAGTGATTATGTGTTTTATTGAGATCAGTGGTCGGTTGCATAAACTGTAACAAGTTAGTCATCTCTTTTTTCTGTATTAGTATTATTTTTTTTTAAAGTCAGTTAGATGAAAATTGGTCTGATTTAAATCCGAAATGTAAGACTGATTAGGCCTAACTTATTACTAATTGGTCATACAAGACACGGTTTTAACGTAGCGGTTATGTTTATGCAACTGGCCCCAGATTCCTTTTTAACCTGATGTATTAAAGATGAGCTCTTAAATCGCCCTGATAAATACGCTACAGTGAGCAAAAACTACTCCTCAAACTCAATCGCCTCAGAGCGGAGCCCAATTGATTTATTTGACGTTAGATATACTTTTGTGTGCTTCATTGTGAATGAAAATTTCATTTGCCGATTTAGGGGTGGTGAAATATAAATGATTTCGTTAAAGTTTCATCATAAATCAGTCTTTGGGTATATACAAGGAGACATTGATTGGGCCTTGAAGTCTCCTGAGCAGGCGCGCCAGGGGTGGCCCTCCCTTTGGAGAGGTACTGTACCTCTCATGAAACGCGTGGCTCCTGCGCCACAGTCAAAAATGTTGTCATTGCCATGGGACAAATTTCACGTCGACACACATGCAGTAGCCTACATAAGAATCCGTGACAGTGTTTTTATTTTTATTTTTTATCTGAAACTGAGACTTTTCTTCATTTACCCATTATAAATTGTCCGTTGATATATTAATTTTAGCCTGATTTATTGAGAACGACTTGTCATACAACGTATAAAGGTGCGTTTTCCCCGACAACACAAACATGCACTTGCTTTGATTTAATTTCCAAATTAGTATAAATTTGATGTCAAACAACCCTTTAAGAGATTGATAAAGATTCATATGCTGATTCATATACAGGCTGCACTCACGTGAATATGACAAAGAATCTCCACTGAATAGTGCATTTGCGTAAATAGGTATTTTAGGTATTTCTATGACAGATATTTACTCATTCTTGCTTTACTATTAATTGCCATTACCGTTTAGAAAAATGCTGAATGCAGAAATAAGAAATAATAATTGAATGCATGTAAATATTTTTAGCTCAAGTTCAAATTTGCATCTCGCGTTAGCTGTGCACTTTTACATGCGAGGCTGGTCGGTCGCTATGATGCATCAATTACCCCATCCAGTGGACTCGAATAGATTAAACAAATTAGACTTGCCTTGTTAATTAGAACATGATTAAAGGTTTTTAATTAAATCACTGATGAAGTAGTCTAATTAGAACGAAGATATGATAATAGCCCGCTGCGACGAGTATATAATTGTATTGGGTTTGCAATTAAATCCTAAAGAGTTGTAAAAAATCCGCTTTTCAGTGTCATTAATGAAATACTTCACATTCTGTTGAGACATCAAATTCATAATACACGCTCAATGGTATGGCTTTCCTATCTATGATTTCAATAACCGGGAAAACTAATAATTCGTCAACATTATATTTTCTAAATAAAATCAAAGCAGGTTAATTAGTGAACGGTTCTCGAACAAATATACAAATGAAATTTAGATTCAATATTTCTAAATCCGACTGGACATAATTTGTTTAATGCGTGTCGGTATATCAAATTACCCCGCTATAATGGAATGATAGTCGTGCGTTTTACTTTGATTTATGTCGCCCAACAGGGACAGCAGATGATGGGGCTGTCTGTGGTGATTTCTTCATATTCATCCCCGTTTCTCCGAGACAAAGCTTCTGGTTGCGTTTTAAATAGCACATCATCTTTCTAATATATTTTTTTTTTATCAGAGAGAAAATTCAGTTTGGCTGTCACAGGATAATCACACATGCAAGTATACTGTGCAACATAAACGAACAACATGTATTTTGTAAATACATTTCTATATTATTGTGTAACATTGAAATATAAAATGTTTCATTTTAGAATACAACTCTAAGAAGGGTTGACTTGTATTAATTTATCCATTGTGGTTTCCTCAATAACTTTGTTGAAGTATACAATACCAGCTGCAGTCATTGCAACTGCCCATGCGCAGAGTCCCCAGCGGCGCTGTGGCTAATGAAGAATAATAAATCATGAAAGGTTTTTCAGGTACAGCCGAGAGAGTGTGTAGAAGAGAGGGAGTGAGAGAATGGGCGAGCGAGGGAGAAAGAGAGAGAGGGAGAGACGCAGCCTGCCCTTCGCCTTAGAGCACAGACAGATCGAGTCCCCGCAGCATTGAATGTAGTCGACTGTCACCTTTATCCCATAATCAAATTCAACACGAATCGGGATAAAGCTTTACGAGCGATATTGTTTTTGTTTTTGTTTAGCAACGTCGTTTTGGAGATTTGTGCGAAGAGAAGAGAGAAGAAACTTTTTGCACTCGTTTTAAAAGCGTGCGCAAAGACAAACTCACCAAAGACATCAGATTCCGCTGTGACAAATGTGCGATATTTTGTAAGGGCGGAGGAAAATTCTGTGGAGCGTTTTGAAAAGAGTTGGCGTGATCTTTGAAGGAGTTTACCGACAGGTTGCATGGCTTACTGGTGCTCGCGACACATCTCAAGCCACGGCACGCGACGGAGCGACCAAGAGAGCGTTCTCTGAGAACGTTAGGCAGCAATAGATGAGCTATCTAGAGACTTGGTGCATCATCCTCTTCACGTTCGTTGCGGCGCCAGAGACTTGAGACTTCCGCGCAGAGACTGGGCTTGAACTCCAGTCGAAGAAGAAGGCGGAGTCTTAACTTATTAAAAGGAACTCGCCAAGGCTCGGTAGCAAATATGATGATGATGTCTCTGAACAGCAAGCAGGCATTCGCCATGCCCCACACCAGTTTGGCCGAGGCAAAATACTCCAGTTTGCATTCCTCGTCCTCTTCCACTTTGACTTCCAACGCGCCCTCGTCCTCCTGCTCGTCGTCCAGACACAGCAGCACGATCAGCAACAGCGGCATCGGCAGCTCGGAGGCGATGCGTCGAGCATGTCTCCCAACCCCACCGGTACGTATTCTGCATAATCACCGCTTAAAGGCACATTTTGACAGCCCACTTTTTCTGCTTGATGTTTTTTTCATGCCTGCACAGCAAATCACCCAACACCTCCATTTTCCCTCCCAACTTATGTATTCAGCCGGGTTTGCCTTTCGTATTAATTTTTATGACCTGGGATGTTGCATGTGTCTTGTTTTGTGTGTTCTTTTTTAGGATTTCTTTTTTTACATGCTGGAAATGTTTTAAAAGCACGGAGTGGAGCGCGAATTCCCTGCTGACAGTTATGTGTGCATTCTATTTGCAATTGCAGAGCAATATATTCGGCGGATTGGATGAGAGTTTGTTGGCCCGCGCGGAAGCTCTGGCGGCGGTGGATATAGTCTCGCAGACCAAAAGCCATCATCACCCTCCTCATCACAGCCCCTTCAAGCCGGACGCAACCTACCACACCATGAACACGCTTCCGTGCACCTCGTCTTCCTCGTCGTCGTCCGTGCCCATCTCGCACCCGTCAGCTCTCGGGAGCCATCACCATCACCACCATCATCACCACCATCACCAGCCGCATCAGGCACTGGAGGGCGACCTGCTGGATCACATCACCCCGGGACTGGCACTTGCTGGAGCCATGGCCGGGCCAGACGGCTCGGTGGTCTCCACGCCTGCGCACCCTGCCCACATGGCAGGCATGAACCACATGCACCAAGCTGCCATCAACATGGCTCACGCCCATGGGCTGCCATCCCACATGGGCTGCATGAGCGACGTGGATGCAGATCCCAGGGACTTGGAGGCATTCGCTGAGCGCTTTAAACAGCGTCGGATCAAACTCGGCGTGACCCAAGCGGATGTAGGGTCAGCGCTGGCCAACCTGAAGATTCCTGGCGTAGGCTCTTTGAGCCAGAGTACCATCTGCCGGTTTGAATCTCTCACGTTGTCCCACAACAACATGATCGCCCTGAAGCCCATCCTGCAAGCCTGGCTGGAGGAGGCTGAAAAGTCGCACCGGGAGAAACTGAACAAACCCGAGCTCTTCAACGGGGCCGAGAAGAAGAGGAAGCGGACCTCCATCGCGGCCCCCGAGAAAAGGTCCCTCGAAGCCTATTTTGCTATTCAGCCGCGTCCATCCTCAGAGAAAATCGCAGCAATCGCAGAGAAGCTGGACCTCAAAAAGAACGTAGTGCGGGTTTGGTTTTGCAACCAGAGGCAGAAACAAAAACGCATGAAATACTCGGCCTGCGTCTAGCTCGAGCAGAAGACCACCACGACGCTTCGAGAGACTCCTAAAACTGTTTAGAGACGATTTGTAAAATATTTCTTATCTCACACCTTTTTCAATCATCAATAACTTGTGCATTGAACCAGAATTTCATGACATTCAAAAGAGACATTTGAAAATACCAAATCACTGTCACGTATTACGCAAAGGGGATGTGGAATCATTTAAAGGATCGTTTGACTGATCAAGTAAGACCATTCGTTTTTCCTCACTTATAGCACACTTTCTCTATCAGAGGAGCAAGACTCTTTAAGCCTCAATCAGACAGAATAACATATTTTAGTCATTTACCAGAAAGTGTTCTGTATCAAGCTACACACAACACCAGTAATTATAAACTAAGGGGGGAAAACTTCAGGTCAAAAGGGTGACAGTGTCAATGTCAATGTTTTTCGTTTTGAAATAATTCTTTCTCAGCATGTCACGCTTCAATCTGGTGTCACTTCAGGGTTCATTAGAAAGAAAAAAAAAGAATAGGACTTCACGAATTCCACCAAGTCCACGAGCGATTCTGCAACATTATTAGATAATAAGTAACCAAAACAGCTCCTTGTAAATTATTGATTTAGCTGTTACATGCATAATTTTGTCTGTCGTCTTCTTAATTCCACTTCTGTGATTTTAATAATGATAAGCCTAGCCTACAATTAGGCAATGGGTGATGAGAATATCCATATATTTTTTTTTCTTTTCTTGTGAAGGCATATGGATTTAGGACGTACATTTGCTATAACTGACCTCTTAGTTATTCAAATAGAACATACTGGATATACTGAACACGAGGTGAGGTTCAATTGTTTTTAGTAATGGGATTTGTTCAGCCAAATATCTGTTGCAATACGCCTGCGCTCTGGCTATGTTTCTTATGAACTATTTATCATGTGAGGTAATGTTTACTTCATTACATATTTATTGGGATTCCCTCCACGTTTTTGCTTGAGAAAATCATATTGAGACAACAAGGAAAACGTGGCCCTCTGCAAATGGGGAAACTGCTTGAAACAGGCCACTTTTATTTTCTTCTTTCATTGTTTCGAGAAGGCACAATCGAGAGATATATGAGCACATTTTCTTTGGAATTATTTTCATGTATGTTATCTGCTTATTTATTTGTATAAATATACGCGTATAATTATGGAGTCGTTGCTTGTTAAATTCACCATGTTTAGTAATGTTTTCTTAATGAAAAAGATGAGTTCCATGGAAGCATTCACGTAAAATGTAAATATCTCATTTGGACATACACATAAAATATCCGTACAGGTATTTGCTGTATTGCTGTTTTAGCTGCGGTAACTGTAATGTCTGTTGCTTTAGGTTTAATTGTCGGATCAATTCATTCATTTATTACATCAATGTATATTTAAGTTACTATTTGATAATTGAATTGAACTATGTGTTTCATTAAAGAACAAAATTTTAACATTTTATGCAACGTTCTCAATGGGTTCATTTATATTCAAAGGCCTAAACAGAGAAAATCAGTGTAGCCTACACATCTCATGGACTATATGTTATAAATAATATGTAAATGTTTGCACTCGCTCATTGTGTCGATTACACGTGTCTAACACCAATTTGCATTTTTTTCTTATTTCTGTTGCGAGACACAAATGTGCACTCAGATTAGTTTAGCATCTTGCTGTTTGCTTTAAAAGGACGTCTTGACATCTTGAGCTGTAGAGCTACGCTTGGTGTTTTCACGAACGACTTACTGCTGCTAGCATTCACAAGCCTTAGAAGCCTACCTGAGAGCAAATGCTAATATTCTATTAGAGTCTAATCATGAAGTCTATAGAGATCTGGGGAGGTCCCTCGAGCACAGCGCTGCCAGATGTCAGGCCGCCAGAAAAACACCTCGCCTGCCAACGTGCCGGCCTCCATTTAAATCCACAGTCGATGGTTCTCGTTCTTCTGCCGACACAGGCAGCCCTTTGAAGACTGACTCAGTTCACTGTTAGGCCGTATGAAAAAAAAAAAAAGGAAAAAAATAAATAAAAAAGAGACGGGAGTGTCATCTCAGTAGCGCCGTTCATGTCATGGCATTCTCGGCGTACCAATTGCTTTCAGCACCACGGACAGCCGCCTGAATACAGGAGGTTTCGCCATTGATGTTTCCTGCCGATTTTCAAAGGGATTTAACAGATGACGAATGCAATTTGCATTTCGTTTTGTTCTTCTGAAAAACACGAACGCAATATATTTTAGCAGACTTGTATTTTTTTTTTTTTTTAGATTTCATTTTTGAACGCCTTTGGAACATGAACAAGTTCCAAAATATTATGACTATTTTTGGGGGAAATATCAAGTGGAATTATAATTCGCATTTTTTTGCTCAAACCTCGATAATGTTACGTAGACTAGGCTACTATTTAGTTATTTTCCCAAACATCTTATTGAATCCACAATTATTATGTATAAGTGTGAAGCCTCATATCAGTATTCAATTTGGTGCCATGGATAATTTTTTACAAGCTCCCAAAAGTTCTCATCAATTCTAACCTGCTCCAAAGGAGGACCTCAGTTCTCCTAAACGAGCTGATCACTTAACACGATAATATGAACGAATTATTAAATTACACATGGAATTAAGAAAATCAGATAATTACTAGCGCTAAGTAAGTAATCATTAAGTGGAGCTGTTAATTACAGTCGGTCGTGGAGGGCTGTGCTTGGAGAATGGAAATGAATCTCGTTGCTCGACACTTATGGACGAAACGGCCTATCCCTAGCGAGCTATACTCTTTAACTTTCAGAAAGGTGCGAAAAATATCGATCGGATTTTATTTATTTTTTAACCAAATCAGTCATGGGGGAAACGGGAGAGGTGGAGTAAAATATAGAATCATTCAATACACACACGGGTGCGCCTAAATGTGCATTTCCACGAAAATTGAATGTGTCATTTTATTCTACCTTCCTTTAATAGACTGATCCAAGAGGGGGAGACTGACCTGTTAGCAGTGTCACATACATGTGATTCTCAGGCTTTAAAAATCATGGTGGTTACACTCAAAAACGAAAGGGCAGCGCTGTTTTCCTTTGTTATAATTAGGTCTTCTGTTTTCTTTCTCTTTCCCCTGAACATTTCCCCCCCTTTCATAGGGATAGTGATGAAATTTTAATGAAGCCAGGGACTGTCGGTGCTCCGCCTGGGGACCTACGAATAGAATATTTTAACTGTACATTTACCCCAAGTGTCTGCCATCAAAGCACGTTAAGACAAACCACAGGCCTCTGACGTGTCGGAGCCCCTTATTTAGCACTTGGACATTTATTGTATTGTCACTGATGCCCATTCCATTTGGATTTATTTTTTTTAAGGGCAGTCGGAGATTATTGGTATAATTCTAAGAATTTCGTTCGTTCAACTGGGGCAAATATATGGAATTACTTTTCAAATTAAATAGCCTAGTGTGGATAAACGCCCCCACATTTTTCACAGAGGTGTAATAATCGTAAAACACCTTCTACAAAACAAATCACACGTGAACGAATAAGTTCACTATGACTTGAACTCTTCTCACACACACTCGTGCCAAAGGCTATACAGTTATACGCATACTTGATTACATGGGAAAACCAATAAATGTGATGATTATAAGCGAAATACTAAATCTAGAAGTACACTCTAAAAAAAAAAAGGTTCTATATTGCACCAAAAATGGTTCTTGGCTCGTAATCATAGGGGAACCTTTTTTAGTGCTATATAGCACCAATTTTGGTGCTTCATGGTTCTTCAGCGGTTCTTCAGCGGTTCTTCAGCGGTTCTTCAGAGGTTCTTCACCGGTTCTTTGACTAAGGTGCTATATAGCACCTCTGGAGAACCGCTGAAGAACCACTGAAGCACCAAAATTGGTGCTATATAGCACTAAAAAAGGTTCCCCTATGATTACGAGCCTTTTTTTTAGAGTGTATAAAACGATAGTTCAGACATTTGAAATGATTAACAAGTAGTATGGTCCCACTTTATATTAGGTGTCTTACTATGTTCTAAAATCTAAATTAATAATTTCATGCACATTGTCTACATGTTTTTACATTGCACTTATATTAAAAAATACCTGCATGTATTACATCTGTAATTACTTTCTTTTATTACATCTATAATTAAACTGTTGACCTTTCCATTACACCTTAACCCTACCCTTAAACTTACCCATAGCACTAAACCTGTCCCTTACCCGTTAACAGCAGAAGTGTTTTGCAGTACAACATGAACACAATAAGGACAGCGTACTTATCTTCTTGATGTAAGTACATAGTAGTTAAGGACCACTAAAATAAAGTGTGATCAATATTATTTGCGTAAAAATGAAAAATAACAACAATAAAAAAAAATGACAAACAACAGTTATAGGGTAATTACAAAAATTTAGTTTTAGTACAGGTCTATCTCGTCTCTCAATATTTAGCTTACCTCTAATCATAATTATTATCAATTTTGCTCTGATTTTTTTCCCAATTATTTCAAGACTTGCAGAAGTTTTTACCTGTATTTACCTTCACATTTGCTCATTATGGAACGTATTATATTTTAACACATGCTAAACCATTTAAAGAGATGCCCAAATAATTTAATAAATGTATACATTTATATATATATATATATATATATATATATATATATATATATATATATATATATATATATATATATATATATATATATATATATATATATATATATATATATATATATATATATATAAAATAATAATACATTTAAGCACCCATGCTATTGCAACAAATTATTGTAAAAATATACAATTTCGAAAATGAACGAAATGTGATGAGCGCCAATCGACACATTCGCCTGAGGGTTTATTTGAAATTGAACTATAGTATAACATATTAATCTAATTCAGTACTCAATAACCTTCAGATGGTAGATTTTGGGTTAGGTTTATAAAAAAAAAACATATAAATATTAATGAAAGAGTAATTTTTCTTTCAGTAGTTTTCTGAAGCTTATGGTAGACAAAGAAATGCACACAACAATTGAACACCATTCTAACTTGAAGCAAAATCAGTTTAGTATCCTTACGCTGTAAGTACAGATTGTGGCATATACTGTTGAAATTTGTGTCTTCAAAAGAGGCCTTTGCTGATTAAATATTAAAGAGCCAAGGATGAGCCTGTATGTTTCTCGCCCAGTTCTGGGTTTCTTCCTGCACGCCATGAAATTCATTTAGGCTTTAACGCGCAGCACGTTGCGTTCTCTTATTCTCAGACACTGTTGCGCCGTTCCAAATGAGCAAGTCGCAGTTAGATCGCGCATTTGGCAATAATGAGAAGGTGGTAGAGCTGTCTGCTGGATGTGTGTGTTCATTGAGGTTTGACAGCCGTGCTCCGCTGCAGATCTATTCATCATACCCGCAAGGACTGTGCCTCTCTCTCTCTCTCTCTCTCTCTCTCTCTCTCTCTCTCTCTCTCTCTCTCTCTCTCTCTCTCTCCCCTCTGTCCTCAGTTTATACAGAACAGAATCATTTACATAAAGTCCTTAAGGCAAATAACTGTTGGGGGCTCTAATTTATATCTGATCGAAAATTAGCCGTCATTATGCGCCCCATTAGCCGCGTCTTTAATGTGCTTCTAAGCACCATTTGTCAAGCAGCTTGTTAATATCCTTCAAGTCTTTAAAGTTGAGAGCTCATTAAAAGACTCTGCGCCCTGGTATTGATGCTATTTTATAAAATTATGCAAAGCGTGAAGGACCGTTCAAAAGTTTTCTCTTCCTCCTATAACTGAGTGATGTATGGTTTCCTGAGCAGCAGGATGAATGCGCCATTGTTTCCAATTTGAAAGTTATGCTAGTGAACGCCTTACGCGCTGTAGTCAACAAGACAGGTAGCGGGAAATCACAGCTAACCTAAGCTTTCGCATTGTTAAGTAAAATTATGAGGATATAACAAAATCCTGTATAGGGTAATTGGGTTCTGACAGGTGAATTAAGTTGTAGCTAACATGCAATAAAACCGACATGCTGGTTTGCAAAAAAATGATTTTGAATCTAAATCACGAATTACACTCCAAAATAATTAAGGAAATCACCCTTTAAACAGACGATACATTCTAAAAGTCGTGCAAATTCAACAGTATTGAAGTGCAGTGATTTAACTAGGACTTTAAAAAAAATAGGCCTATATTAAAAAAATAAAATAAAGAAAATAATGTAATTTTCAGTAACCAAAAATGCATAGCCATGATAGCATTTTTAACCGCCACCAAACACATCCGACACGATTTCTGTTCGCAAAAGTCTATAGAGGTAGTTTAGGATCATAACACGGTACACTGTATAGGCTACTGTCCTTTATTTATCACTTTATCACATATTCACAATATAAGCCTATAGCATACACGTTTTACAAGGAGCCAAACATATTATAGATTTCCCTTGACCCCCTGGAAGTCACTGAATAACTCGCACATTGTCAATACTATTAGGTAATGTGTTTCTTATCATGATCTGTCCTCCATAATTAGGCATGTCTGCCCGTGGGTGGGACTTAACGGGTCCTTATTATTAGTTAAAAACTCGAGCGTCCCGTCGTTGCTTCCGTGGACTCCTCCAGGCTAAAGCAATAAAGTGCGTAATTAGAATGCTAAAGACAGATGTAAATAAAAGCAATGAGACGGTGGTGAGAGATGAGGCGCTGGGGTCAGGTTCTCATCAAAAACCCAGTTGGTGTGATGACACGACGCCCGGCCAAGCGCCAGAGGCCCGGGGCTACAGCGACAGACCACAGGCAGAATGTACTAAATGACTTCGATGGAGTGCCATAAAAAACCTAAAACGTGTTTAAAGCATTTCTGACTATATTGCATTATGCATGCATGTAATGCGCCGCGCGAATGAAACTATTATATAGGGTGGATTCAGGTTGACTGGGGGACACTGCCCCCCCCCCCCCATCTCGAAAATGTCCCAATCAACCTGGACCCGTTTTAATCACACTACAATGACGCTTTGTCACATTGAAAGTGAATATTTTAAATAAGATTTTTGTGTTAACTTTTCAAAACAATTAGGTTTCTTCAAAATAATTAGGCTACTTACAAACATTAAATATCATTTCGCACCCTTCAGTGATGAAATGTGACTTTTTTATTTAAATTACATCTAAAATGCCTAATCTATTAACTATCTTTGGGACATTTTTCTCTCTTTTTAAATATTGCTTTAATATCAGAATTTTGTAGAATATTTCTATATAGAACAGCAAATATTTGCATTATGATATATATATATATATATATATATATATATATATATATATATATATATATATATATATATATATATATATATATATATATATATATATATATATATATATATATATATATATATATATATATATATATATATATATATATATATATATATATATATATATATATATATATATCCCATTTAACCTTAGGGTGCAGACTATAAATAATAAAAAATATTAAAAGTATCAGTTTGGTCACTTTATTCAGTTATCCTCAGTGCGCTTTAATTCCTTCACAATACAGCCTCATTGTAATGTCACACCCTCAAGTGATGTAATTGTTTTAGACACTGGGGTTGTGTTTTATTCAAGCTCAGAGAGCAGAGATCTAGGCCAATGAAACAGACACAGAGAACGAAAGAAACAGAAAGAGAGAGTGAGAGAGTGAGAGAGCTGCCTTGTTTAAAGAGCTTTCACTTTTCTGTCTGATCCTTCTCTTCACTAATGAGATGTTCAGTAGAGGTTTACCTGGCTACCCATTAGCCGGGCTTTATTGTACCCCAGCCGCCTCTCCCCTTGTTTTCTTTCACTGTTCACATCACTAATCACAGATGCTGGAAATGCTGACTACAGAATACGGAAGGAAAACATGCCACCATTCACTAACTATAGCCTAAGGTACAACATTGGAACTCTTTGTGGAAACTGGAAACATCTCACTTATTAAGAGAGATGTATATTATTATCATTATTAGGGGTTCAAGCACGAAGTGCTGAAACCCTATTGTAATTGTAAGGGTTTTTATTATTATTATTCTCCGCTAAAACGCATCGTGCAGCCCAAACCGTAAGGGCTGGAGCGTTGAAACTTTGTCAGATGGTAGCCCAAAAATCGAGGAGAGGGTGTCAAAGTATGGCCCCGATTGGCCAATAGGTGGCGCTATAGCAATCAATTGCGCGTAACTGCTCATAACTCCTAAACCGTAAGTTGTACACTCAAGTGTCTTATATCATTGGAAAGCTGAATACCTGAATTAAATAATGTATATATCCGATTTCATTTGCGGTATGCAAATTTTTCCGCCATTTTGAATTTTGTTGAAAAACTACTTTTGCGAACTAGTCCCTGGATTTTAGCCCGATCGGAACCAAACAAGTGCAGAAATGTTCTCTGGAGTCTGAATATTAATAATTATCGAAAAAAAGTATAAATTTCGCTTCAAGGTCGCAAAGGGGCGGAAAACGAATGTTGTGGGAGGAGCCTTTTTTACTAAAATGGCTATAACTCAAGAACAAAATTAGATATCTTTACCAAACTTGGTACACATGTGTATGGGCTGAGTCTTTGGTCACGATAAAATAATCGCGACGATTGACCACTTGGTGGCGCTATAACACGAAAAAAACATGAAAATGGCTATAACCACCCGACCGCTAGTCCGATTGACTTGAAAATTGGTATGCAGTGTCTTGGTCCAAGGTACCATATATATCTATGAGGACATTGGCGTATCTCAAAAAACATGGCTGCTATCGGCTAATGAAGTTTGAGCACCTCTAAGACAAGGTTAACGGAGGCCGATCGGAATGAAACTTGGTGGGCATCTTTGACTCATGGCCCTAGAGGTCTGTAAGAATTTTGAAAGAAATCGGCCACTAGTTGGCGCTAACGAGTTTTATGGCTCTGTAATCACGTGGTGTTGCACACATCAACCAAATATACACATCATATGATAGGTCTCCTCATGCTGAACAACTTTGCCTCTATAAGCATTGCTGTCAATCAAACCGTTCATTAAATATCCGCGATTATGTTTAAAACCTACTTTTGCAAACTAGTCCCTGGATTTTTGCCCGAAGGGAACCAAAGAAGTCTAGAACAATTCTCTGGACTCTCTAGATCAATAATTATTGAAAAAAAGTTGAACTTTTGCATTTGGATAGCTATAACAGGGTCATTTAGAAGAGGGGCGTAGCAAAATACACTCAAAAGCCTATAAATCCTAAAGGAAAACTCAAAACTTCACGAAAATTTTTATGTATATGTAACATAACATGCTGAAAAAGCATGCAACGTTTCATGGAGATCGGACCATAGGTGGCGCTATAACTGTTAAAAAGCTTTGAAAACCATGTATTCCCTATGGTGAAATGCCTGTATTGGCTGTAAATGGTATTTTCCATCTCTGTAATCAGGTGGGGTTAAAAACATCCACATAATATGCATAAATTATGATAGATCTCCTCATACTGAACAACTTTGCTTCAAGAACCAATACTGTCAATCAAATCGTTATTTAAACATTCACAATTATGTTAATAACCTCATTTTGCAATCTTGTCCTAGTTTTTTTGCCTGATTGGAACCAAACCACGGCAGTATGATTCTCTGGACTCTTTAGAGCAATAATTATTTAAAAAAAAGTTAAACTTTTGCATCT